>NW_015665101.1:189631-194654 GCF_001515625.1 Sinocyclocheilus rhinocerous
CAAACGCATACCAGCTTCATCACTGTGTCTGTCACGTGACTCTGTTCCCCTTTCGGGCTCTGTCTTTACGTTTATTTTGAAAGATGAAGCTCGCGTTTATGGTAAGGGGCGTTACATTTCCGACGCGTGCTTGTTGTGTTCGGCCAATCACAATGCACTGGTTCAGCTGGCCAATCAGAGCAGACTGTGCTTGTCGGAAGGAGGGACTTTGTAGAAAACGAAGCGTTTGAGAGAGGCGGGGCATAGAGGACCTACAATAATGTACAGTATTTGAAAAATAATGTGTTTTTTGAACATTAAAGCATGTCAACATATTCTGTTACACCAAATACACAAAATAATGATCTTTAAAAAAGCATCATATGACCCCTTTAATATATTAGATGGTGGGTTCACCTGTTTACATCGAGTGCTTCGTTGTTGCATTGCATTACGCCGAGCCGCAACGGCTTAAAGGGATCATGAACTGAGAAAGCAAAATTCCCTTGATCTTTTGACATATAAGAGGTCACTGTACTGTTAAAACATCCTGTAAGTTTCAGAACTCAGCTTATATTGAAGGCAGTCTGCCACAACGACAGCTTGAGGAATGTTCTACTCTATGATGTAATAGTGTGGATAAGCTCCGCCTCCACAGAAGAAGATTGACACCTGCTTCTACATCAATGCCAGTTTAGCCCCGTGCATTTAGTGTAAATAACAAGAGAGGCAAATTCAGGTCTAACGATAAAGATGCTCCGAAGACAAGAAGATGCTGTTCAGTGCCAAGCTGTGGAAAAAATAGTCTTTGCATTGCCTTCCTTCTGATCCCAATGTTAGGAAAGAGTGAATTAACTTTATTTTTAATGAAGATCCAGACCGCGTCAGTAAGAAATCTGTCTTTTGTTCACTTCATTTAAACAAGGCACAATTCGACGTGGGATTTTCAAAAGATTGAAACTAAAAGACGATGTTGTGCCGACTATATTGGATCCGATGTGGCACCACACAAGTGTGAGTAACTGTTTTTATTACGTGATCACTATATTACTTCTAAATTGTGATGTTTTTAGATGCAAAAATCTTGATAATATTATAAGTGGACCTCAGAGAACAGTACAAAATAAAAAACAGAGGCAGTTCATGATCCCTTTAAGGTGCGGTCATTTTAACCGATATTCTGCAGTTTTTTTTCTGGAGAAATCCAATAGAAATCCACACGTTTGTGAATTTTGAGTGACGCCTTGTTCCAATCAGACTATGACAATAATAATCTCAGGTTCTGATTATGTGCTTTATTTAATGTTAAAAGTGCTTAATGTGAATTTGAATATCAGTTTGCGTTTTTATAGCCATTTTGAAAATGACAATAATTTACCTCAGATCTTGAAAATAAAGGAAAATGTGAACTCAGTGTGAACAAACAAGTGTACTCCATGACAAGATTGTACCAGTCACTCAGTATGTAGGCCTTTTTTTTAATAATGTTAAAATGGTGTATTAATTAGATGAGGCTATGTTCTTATCTGTTTTGTTGTGAATGCAGAGCACACAGGCTTTTCTGATTGGCTGCAATTTTTGATTGATTTAATCTTGTCTCGTAGACACGTCGCGTCTGGTTAGCTTGTCACACAAATTTGCCGTGTTGATGAGAAGAAAAGGTGCTTGATTTTAAAGTGTGAGCTTTATTATTAATAGCTGTTAATAAAAACAGACCTTTTTTGCTTGTGAAATTTCGCTAATGTGACTACACCTCATACTCGCCCCATCTGTGAGTTTTTATTTTATTTTTGCCGTTTTATGCCTTTTATTTAGATAAGACAGTAGGTCGACAGGAAGCGAAGTGGGTGAGAGAGAGAGGGGGGCGGGATCGGGAAAGGTCCGCGAGCCAGGACTCGAACTCGGGACGCCTGAAGCGCAACAGCGCTACATGTCGGCGCGCTGCCAACGAGGAGAATGGCGCTGACCATCTGTGAGTTTTTAATTTATTTTCAACAAATAATACACTAAAGAGTCACCACTGCAGGATTTTTTACATACAATAGGCTACAATAGCGATTATATGTCGCCCTAGTGGTTTTATGTGCTACAACATCATGAGCCAGTTTTTTTTTTTTTACATTTGTTTTTAATAAAGCCGATTAGTATATGTAGTGAACGTAAAAATTTTATCAGTAATAATAACAAATCAATGCCGCGTCCACGAGTTCACTTGGTCGTGTGTGACAAAATGCCATTATTTCGGCGTTCTATATACTGTAAAAATGATGTGATTAATAAGTCCTGGTAACATGTTTTTTCATTATTTTAACTCATCAAATTAAGTTAACCAATTTCAACTTCACTTTTTTAAGTTATAAGAGACTTAAAGGCACAATATATAAGATTTTTTAATTAAAATATCCAAAAACCACTATTAGTGTTTTTATTTTGCTGACTTGTGTACTTACATTATCCCAGATGTTTCGAAATCCAGAGAAATAAGCAACTTTAACTAGTGGCACGGACCGTGTCCATAGTGTCATTGTGTCGCCTGCCAATGACGTCATAACCCCTCGATTTCCGGTTTTGTTTTGAAGAAAACATGGAAACACCAAAGACGCTTTAATATGTTGTGCATTTTAATAGACCGGTGACGACCGCACAGAGCAGCATTATAACAGAACTAAATGTATCTAGTATGATAAAACAGCGCTGCTTTACCCCACATATGCACGACCGGAAGCAGCAGAAGCGGTCGACTGTGGCATAATAAAAGCTCAGCTGCTTTCCAGCCGTTTTGAAGTTAAAGTCGTTGGAATTTTTTGTGTGTTGACTCGTCAATAATGTCATAAAATAAACAATATTAACAGGTAACAAAAGGCAGACATAAACATGAACATGACCATATAAAATATGTGACAATGGGAAAAATAGACAAAAAGAAGTTTCATATGAATGACTCATTTTGCCGAAAATGTTTGACTTTCACCCATAAATCTGCACAGAACCTTGTTTGTAATTTCTGGACTAAAGTGTGAGTAAAAGAGTCGAGACATTTACAGTTTCTCCTCTGGAACTCTTTTAAAGGACGGATGTGGACACATACCTGTGGTTATAATAAAGCTCTTGTGCTGTAATTGGAAGTAAGGCATTTCATTATTTCACTATATTGTCTCGAGCAAACAAAATTACTTGGTTTTATTGAAGGGGCGCTGGCTTACCCCCCGTCACCGGCCCTCCAAGTGCTATCACAGCCAAGTGGAGCAGAAAGAAGCAATTGTGCACTTTTATTGAACTGTAATGCACTGATTCATCGCACAGCTTCAGGAGTCGAGCTCCTCTGGACTACCTTCACGGTGGAAAGGTGCCAACGCTTTGTCCCGCTCTGCATAAAAATAAATGAGAAGCGCTGGAGCCAGGGAAGCAAAGCCAAAGCTTATTGTTCCATTCCAGCTCCTGGCCTCTAGAAGACCATTTAAATAACTGGATGAGACAATCAAGAGCTCTTCTAGAGAAGGTGGATAGCTGTAGCTAAACAGTCCATTGAAAAATGACAATTTGAGTTGAAAGTTTGGTTTAGTCCTTTCGAGTGGAACAGATTGGGATTTAGCGTAAGGAAACACTGGACGCTGAGAAAGATGTAATCAATCTGAAACATGTGATCCATAACAGGCCTAACCATCTCTGAGCTTAATAGTCCTGTTAATGTTCTGTGCTTTTTGTGAGATGGGCAGAGTATTTCATCTTCTGTGTTTAACTTGGGGTTATAATCATAATTTACTCTTTGAAACAAGACATATAGGAGAGCTAGTTGTCACAAGAGTTTTACAGTAATCAAGGGCGCCACAATCATGGTGCGAGGCCACCCTCGATCAATTCAGTTTTATTTTCTTAAATACATGAACATGTTTTAACCATCAGTGGTGTAGTAAAATAAACTTCTGTACATCTGTAAGTGAAGTGAGTCAAATAAAACTGTGATGATCCCAAATTGATCGAGACCCAAAGAGGCTTTTAATGGAATAAAGAAAAGTGGTAAAAGAACTAGAATATTTAGTAATGCACACAGAATTGTTTTAATTTTTTTGTTACCCAGAAATCGCTGGTAAATTTTACAAACATCAGGGCTAACTACAAAGGATCGGCAAGTAGCACATTGAATTAAACGTCAAATTTAACTAAAATATCTTTTTTTTTTAAAACTTACTACAGTAAAATAATAAAAACCATGTTCTTTCTGAAATTACAAGATTTCACAATTAAAGAAATGGCAAGTCACACTGAATTAAATGTGAAATGTTTAAATAGAAAAACTAAAATCGTGTTTTCTTGTAAAACATACTTAATAAAATTTGTTTTATTTACAACCTAGAAAAATGTTTACAGTGCATTTAAACTACACTCTTAAAAATAAAGGTGCTTCACGATGCCACAGAAGAACCTTTTTTGTCTAAATGGTTCCATAAAGAACCTTTAACATCTGAAGAACCTTTCTGTTTCACAAAAGCTTCTTTGTGGCGAAAAAGGTTCTTCAGATTATAAAATGGTAAGAAAGATGGATCTTTAAAGAACCTTTGACTGAATGGTTCTTTGTGGAACCAAAAATGGTTCTATGGCATCGCTGTGAAGAACCTTTTAAACACCTTTACTTTTAAGAGTGTATTGCAAATACTATTTTTATATTAAAATATGCACACATCCGCTCTTAATCATATTGTAATGTGGGGTTTTGTTTTGTTTCATGTTCATGTTTTCCATGTCTTTTATTTTTTAATTGTTTCATGGTCCCTGTTTGTGTCATGCTTCCCTTGCCCTCTTGTCTTCTTGCCATTGGTTCCTCTGTTCATTGTGTCATGTTCTGATTGGATGTCTTAGTCATGTGTCTTGTTTCCCATTGGTTTGTTCATGTCATGTGACCCTCCTTGTTTGTTATAAGTAGCCATGATGATGCCATTGTCTCTCGTCATGTATTGAAGTTATAACCCGCTGTCGGTGAGTCTAGTCTGTTCATGTCAAGTCAAGTCTCGGATTATTGTTTGGATCACCTGTAAATAAACTGCAC
>NW_015665101.1:199099-199650 GCF_001515625.1 Sinocyclocheilus rhinocerous
GCACACTGCGCTCCAGAGTCCTCTCCTGTCCACGAGTCTGCTCCTGAGGCCTCTCCTGTCCATGAGTCCGCTCCAGAGGACTCTTCTGTCCATGAATCTGCCCCAGTGGCCTCTCCTGCCTATGAGTCTGTCCCTGAGGCCTTTCCTATCCATGAGTGTGCACCAAGGGCCTTTCCTGTGCATGAATCCGCTGCAGAACCGCTAGAGGTGGCGGCATCCGCTGCAGAACCTCCTGAGGTGGTGGCGTCCGCTTCCGAACTCACTGCCTGCCCTGTCACGGCCACAGAGGCTGTTCACGAACTCACAGACTGTCTTGCCACGGCCACGGAGGCTGTTCCCGAACTCACTGTCTGTCCGTCGCGTCTGCCAAGCCAGAACCTGCTCACATCATCACTCATGATGAGTTTTAACAATATGGCCGCCATTGAAGAGCTTCGTTGCAAGATGGCCCTTATCACGGCCACAGAGGCTGTTCACGAACTCACAGACTGTCTTGCCATGGCCACGGAGGCCGTTCACGAACTCACTGTCTGCCCTGTCACGGCCACAGA
>NW_015665101.1:204988-211399 GCF_001515625.1 Sinocyclocheilus rhinocerous
TTTGTTTGGGCGTCTGGAGCCGCCCTTAGCGGGGGGGATATTTAATGTGGTGTTTTGGGTTGTGTTTCTTGTTCATGTTTTCATGTCTTTTATTTTGTAATTATTGGTCCCTGTTTGTGTCATGCTTCCCTTGCCCTCTTGTCTTCTTGCCATTGGTTCCTCTGTTCATTGTGTCATGTTCTGATTGGTTGTCTTAGTCATGTGTCTTGTTTCCCATTGGTTTGTTCATGTCATGTGACCCTCTTGTCGGATATAAGTAGCCATCATGTTCCCATAGTCTTCGTCGTGTATTGATGTTGTAACCCGTTGTCGGTGAGTCTAGTCTGTTCATGCCACGTCAAGTCTGTTCATGTCATGTCAAATCTGTTCATGTCAAGTCTGTTCATGCCTCGTCAAGTCAAGTCTGTTCATGTCAAGTCTCGGATTATTGTTTGGATCACTGTAAATAAACTGCACTTGGGTTCTCACTTACGCTCGCCTTCAGTGGACTGAATTCGTTACACATATGCACAAAATGCTGAAAATGGCTCAGTTCCTGTTTCTTGTTTCATTGCATTCAATTACGAATTACATGAATCACATCAATTAAATTATATTTTCTATTCAAAATGGCAACATTTGACAAGAAAGTCGAGTAGTTTGTGCGGATATAGTCAGTTTCTGCACAGACGAAAACCTTAACATCTTGACTACAAAAAACTCTTGAACATTTCCACCGCTGTCGCTCAGTAAAAAAGCAGCTCATTACTGTTTTGATAGTTGCTGGAATTAGATAAAGCCGTGATTATGTTGCTGCAGGATCAGCAGCTGAGCTTCAGCACACCCTCAGCACTGGACAAACATCTCAGCGTTTCACTGGCGTGACATTAACTGCTTCACCAGGTCAAGAAGAAGCCCATGTTATTGGCCACCTTCTCAGACTCCTGCAGATAATTCAATATAGCAATATTCCAGTAGTCTCTCTCCAGGGAAATCTGATAGGCTTCTTCCACACTATATTTTGTCTTGAGGAACACAGGAGACATCTTGCTTCCTTGTGTGAAATAAGCTGGTGCTGGAGTTGGTATTATTATTTCTTCTGCATTTTATGATTCTTGATCCTACTATATAAACTTTTAATTACCAAAACCTGCATGATTAACTTATGTTTGGATAATGAAGGTTTAATTTGCTTTGATATGCTGGATACAGAATACAAAGTAAAATGTTCACATAAAAATCTCTCTAATATCTCAACTGTTTCTCTTATGTCATTAAATGGACATTAAACTTCAGCTGAAATATCTTGTTTCTTAAATGTTTCTCCCGAAAAGACACATAAAAAGACATATAATCTCTGGTTTGTCTCCTCTAGTTTCAAAAGATATCTCAACCATATCTGTGCTCATTTTTGCCAATACGCAAACATCTACAATCAAAAGTCGCATTACCTCAATGTTGACTCAAATGTTTCTCATCTAATTAGTAAATTAACCTTTTTTGGTTTGTTTTTCTTAAACTCTTTTTATGGGAGCTTGAAGCTATAATATCCAAAACAAACAAAAGAGAAATGTCTTGTTTGTTATTACTGTAGTTGATGATTTCTGCAAACTTTGGTGTTTACTGTCAGCAAATTCAAGTTACTTTCAAGTATTTAGGCTATTCAGTGTTTTGGCGGAAAACCAGCTGTTTCTTTACAGCCAAATGAACTTCGTCTCAGTCTGAATAACTGGTGTTTGTGTTTTAGTGGCTGTAGTGTATTAGACATGCAAACACTGACCTCCAGTGATCGAGAGGAGTTAGTGACACTTCTGATGCTTTGTAGATTTTTCTTGAAGTCTGATTCATTTTATTGTATCTCTTCAGACTATGAACCGGTTCAATAAAAACAATACTCCGATTCATTCAAAGTGTTCCCAGAAGTCCATGTGCAGTGTTTAACACATTCACTGTTTAAAGGCAGGCCTAAATATTTAGATAAATACATTGCAGAGAACTTCAGAAAGTACGTTTAGTGAAAACTCTTGAGTATATTAACCCTGAAACGAGGGAAACAAGTGCATCTAAGTGCATTTTACCTAAAACAAGTAAAATTATCCGCCATAGGGTAAAAAAATATAATCTTAATGCAAACAGAAACAAGATTATATTTTATTTTTTCTTACCCCATTGGCAGATAGTTAGCAAAATAATTTTAAAAAATTTAGTTAAATTAGGAATTTAAAATTTTTAAATTTTCCCCCAGGAAACAAGACTAAATATCTCGTCATTTTTCATATGTAGAAAATGCATCTTGATTTAAGAGTCTTTAGATATTTTGACTGGAAACAAGATGAAAAGCATTTTTTGCAGTGCAGGTACATTCATTTATTTAGCATATTTTCATCATGCAAACAACGTCAAAGTGACAAAAATAGCATGTCCTTTTATACAGGATCCTGTCAGGGACGGACTGGGAGTAAAAATGGCCCTGGATTTTCTCCCAAATAGGCCCACCACAACTACAAACAGTCGCTACTATCTCACATTATTACAGCAATCCTATCGCATTTATGGCAAATAACATAAAACCCAAGGTGACCCTGCTGACAAAAACAATAGAAACCATCACAGAAATTCGAATGATTTCCACTACAAATACCGTCAAAAACATTACAAACCATCAACTTTTAACCATTAAAACCATTATATAATGGTTTCTCTTGTGTGTTTTGGGACATATTAGGATTTAGTGGCTTTAACAAAAGCCATGAATAGAAGGTGACCAATTACCAGTAGAGACCAACAGGCGCCATTAAAGTTTCCATTAAAACCAATACAATTTTCATTATAACCAGTAAAACCATTACAAATTATGTGATGGTTTTTATTTTTTTTCAACAGAGGATTGAAATAAATGTATTATTGAACTAAATATGAACTAAAATACTTGAAATCTACATAAAAAGAGCAGAATGCGAAATGTATATGACAATGATAAACATAAACCTATAATCTAGAAACCTGAAACAACAGAATTCTTCAATTTGAGTATTCATTTATCTGTGTGTGTGTGTCATGTTAATCAGACTAATCACCTTATAGGCTACTTCATTTACTCTATTTTCTAACTCAATAGCTCTCAAACGTACCCGTTGTAGAATCGCTGCTGTCTCTTTATGAATGAATGGAATATTCATGCCAGAAATGCGGAGTAATAAATAGCAGTGGACGCTCGGACTAGGGTTGTCCTGGGATTTTACTACAGTGCTATAGGCTACATGCTGTGTATAGTGAGAGAGTGGATTTCGGGCAAAGGTACTGATGTATCTGTTCGCTTTTTTTCCTTTTAGCTTCTCCCAACCACCTTTATCTTCACATCTTTTGCTTGCCATCACGAGCCCATCTCCTTCACGTCAGTTTCGGTTCACTTTCAGTCGGTCACTCTCGGCGTCACATCGCTGATGACCGACGAGTTGGGATCTCGTCAGAGAGACCAATCCACTTCGAGTGTAACTAAACGAGCCAATGGACATTGGCATGCGGATTTCGCATCTGGTTGCCACACCCCGCAGCGCGGGTATAAAAGGCAGCAGGTGCACCGCATTAATTTATCTTTTCGCTTCGGAGCCGAGCTGTGGTGCATCACTACTGCTCTTCCCTCCTTTGAGTGATTGCTGAGAAACGAGTGCGGGCGTTACGGCACAGCAGCGGAGGTTGCGGTCTCACGGGAGAAAAAAAAAAGATCGTCTTTGTGCAGATAGCCACACCACGAGTGTGCGGTGGCCAGCTCCCCTGCATGCTTCAGCACTAAAGGAGCAATCTCTGAAAGAGCAACACAGGTGATCGCATCTTTTTAAAGATATCACCTGTGCGTTTCTGGATGTGGTCGTTTCCTGGCGCCTCAGGTCGGTTACGATCGCTGCCTCACGTGCCTGGGCATTACTCACGCTGAGGAAGCGTTCGTGGATGGTGCATGTTCTCCTTGTGGGGACATGACCATCTTGGAGCTGCATAAAAGACTCCGCTACGTCAAACGTGGCGGGGTCTCTCTGCCTCTGCCGCGATCCAACATTCGCTGCGTCCAGTGGTGTCAGAGGTGATTTGAGGATCACGAGGATCATGGTGACGGCTTCCCCAGAGGGAGTTCGTCACCCCTCAAGCACTCCGCAGCCGATGGCTTTTCCGACGGAACGGGTTGAGCCCTCTGCAAGACAGAATGCACCACCCGTATCCCTCGGTGCTCCCTCTGACGACCAGATGTTGATCGCTGCATCGGAGGCCTCTCTCTCTCTCCGGGGATGACGACCCAGCTGCGTTGCCCCCTTCGGGTGTGGTAGCGTTGTCCGAGCCAGACCCAGAGATGATGACGGCTGTGCTTTCCCGGGCCGCCGAGAATGTCGGGCTCATGTGAAATGTGCGTCCTGATCCTTCGAGGCTGGATGAATGGTTTCTCGTTGGTAGTCACGCTGGTTCTCAGCGCCCCCCCTCCAGTGCCACTCTTCCCGGAAGTCCATGAGGAGCTCACAAGATCCTGGAAGGCACCTTTTACTGCCCGAAACAAATCTTGTAGCTCCGCCGTCCTCACCACCCTCGATGGTGGGCCGCTTTGGGGTATGTGGGCATTCCCTCGGTGGAGCGGTCTGTGGCCATGCAACTGTGTCCAACAGCCGCTACCACTCTGCGGGGTGACCCATGTCTCCCCTCACGGGCCTGTAAGTATTTGTCAGGCCTAACTGGCAGTGCTTACAGAGCTTGTGGGGAGGCAGCTTCTGCCCTTCACGCCATGGCGTTATTGCAGGTCCATCAGGCATCAGGTCCTCCCATGCAGCCGCAGCAGCCTTCCACCAGCTAGCATTGCCCAAGAGCACCCCTCCTGCCCATTTGTGAAACCAGGTAAGGGCTGTAGCACTCGAGTCCCCGCTTCATGTCGTCACACGACGGGCTGTCACAAGCCTCAAGCTGGGCTCCTGCGTTTTCTCCCGCACGAGGAGGAATCAGGTGAGTGTTACACTTTGCACCCAGATCCCGCCCCCTGCCGTCACAGGCCCCGGGCTGGGTCCCTGTGTTCCACCACGCTGCCCCACCGTGGATACGTCGGTGGCCCCGCTGGTACGGTCTCTCGAAGTCTGGCTAGTGCTCCCCAGTCCATCTCGGTGGCTCCTGCGGACCATCAGACTCGGCTACGCGATTCAGTTCAGCCGGCATCCCCCCAAGTTCAGGGGAATCCGGTTCACTTCAGTCAAGGCCGTCGATGCCCCTGTCTTGCTTCGCGGAAATCGCAGTCCTGCTGGCGAAGGATGCGATAGAGCCGGTCCCTCCAGCCGATATGAGATCGGGGTTTTACAGCCCTTACTACATTGTACCCAAGAAAAGTGGTGGGTTACGACCGATCTTGGATCTGCAAGTTTTGAACCGTGCACTTCACAAGCTGCCGTTCAAGATGTTGATGCAGAAACGCATTTTCGAATGCGTCCGTCCCCAAGATTTTTTTGCAGCGATCGACCTGAAGGACGCGTACTTTCATGTCTCGATGGAGTCAGAAGCATCTGAGGTCCCTTCTTGCCATCCACATCCCAGGAGTGTTCAATTGGGCAGCTGACAAGCTGTCCTGAGCAGCACTTCCAGGGGAGTGGAGACTCCACCCCCAGGCGGTTCAGCTGATCTGGAGAAGGTTCGGAGTTGCTCAAGTAGACCTGTTTGCATCTCCAGAAACCACCCACTGCCAGTGGTTCTACTCCCACTGGCACACAGCTGGCCCCGGGGCCTGCGCAAATATGCGTTCCCCCCAGTGAGCCTGCTCGCACAGACACTGTGCAAGATCAGGGAGGACGAGGAGCAGGTCTTGTTAGTTGCTCCATATTGGCCCAACAGGACCTGGTTCCCGGAACTCATGATCCTCGCGACAGCCCCTCCCTGGCCGATTCCTCTGAGGAAGGATCTGCTTTCTCAAAAACCCGCGTCCGGACCTGTGGAAACTCCATGTATGGTCCCTGGACCGGACGCAGAAGTTCCAGCTGACCTACCCCAGGAGGTAGCGCCCACTATCGCTTCAGCACGTTCTCTGTCCACATACTCGCACAGTCTGGCGATCAGTTGTGCGCACACAGGGACCTGGTGCTCAGACACCTCAGCCAGTTTGGTCTTCGGGTCAACTGGGAAAAGAGCAAACTCGTGCCAATGCAGAGGATCTCTTTTCTCAGCATAGAGTTGGATTCGGTCAACCAGACAGCACGCCTCACGCAGGAATGTGCTCAGTCGGTGCTGAACTGCCTCAAGACTTTATCAGGCAGGACGGCAGTCCCACTGAAACTCTTTGAGAGGCTCCTGAGGCATATGGCTGCAGCTGCGGCGATAGTTCCGCTCGGTCTGCTCCGTATGAGACCGCTTCAGCACTGGCTCCATGGCCGAGTCCCGAGGTGGGCGTGGCGACGAGGTACTCACCGGGATCAG
>NW_015665101.1:211429-211676 GCF_001515625.1 Sinocyclocheilus rhinocerous
AACTTATTCACGGATGCCTCGGCCACCAGCTGGGGAGTCACGTACAACTGGCACAACTGGCACGGAGTATGGACGGGTCCCCAACGGGTCCCTCAGAGGGCGCCTTCGGGGCAGGGACGTTCTGGACGTTCTGGTCCACACTGCGACTGTTGCGTATATCAACCGGCAAGGCGGTTTACGCTCCCGTCAAATGTCGCAACTCGCCCGCCACCTTCTCCTGTGGAGTCAGAAGCATCTGAGGTCCCTT
>NW_015665101.1:213530-217779 GCF_001515625.1 Sinocyclocheilus rhinocerous
ACCCAGGAACGTGCTCAGTCGGTGCTGAACTGCCTCAAGACTTTATCAGGCAGGACGGCGGTCCCACTGAAATTCTTTGAGAGGCTCCTGAGGCATATGGCTGCAGCTGCGGCGATAGTTCCGCTCGGTCTGCTCCGTATGAGACCGCTTCAGCACTGGCTCCATGGCCGAGTCCCGAGGTGGGCGTGGCGACGAGGTACTCACCGGGTTCAGATTACACCGGCCTGCCACAGAACCATAAGCCCATGGTCAGATCCCTCGTTCCTTCGGGCAGGAGTGCCCCTGGAACAGGTATCCAGGCATGCTGTGGTATTCACGGATGCCTCGGCCACCAGCTGGGGAGTCACGTACAACTGGCACGCAGTGTCAGGAGTATGGACGGGTCCCCAACGGGTCCCTCAGAGGGCGCCTTCGGGGCAGGGACGTTCTGGTCCGCACGGACAACACTGCGACTGTTGCGTATATCAACCGGCAAGGTGGTTTACGCTCCCGTCAAATGTCGCAACTCGCCTGCCACCTCCTCCTCTGGAGTCAGAAGCATCTGAGGTCCATTCGTGCCATCCACATCCCAGGAGTGTTCAATCGGGCAGTCAACGAGTTGTCTCGAGCAGCACTTCCAGGGGAGTGGAGACTCCACCCCCAGGCGGTTCAGCTGATCTGGAGAAGGTTCGGAGTTGCTCAAGTAGACCTGTTTGCATCTCCAGAAACCACCCACTGCCAGTGGTTCTACTCCCACTGGCACACAGCTGGCCCCGGGGCCTGCGCAAATATGCGTTCCCCCCAGTGAGCCTGCTCGCACAGACACTGTGCAAGATCAGGGAGGACGAGGAGCAGGTCTTGTTAGTTGCTCCATATTGGCCCAACAGGACCTGGTTCCCGGAACTCATGATCCTCGCGACAGCCCCTCCCTGGCCGATTCCTCTGAGGAAGGATCTGCTTTCTCAAAAACCCGCGTCCGGACCTGTGGAAACTCCATGTATGGTCCCTGGACCGGACGCAGAAGTTCCAGCTGACCTACCCCAGGAGGTAGCGCCCACTATCGCTTCAGCACGTTCTCTGTCCACGAGACAGGCCTATGCGCTGAAGTGGAACCTGTTCGTCGAATGGTGTTCCTCTCACCAGGAGGACCCCCGGAAATGTTCGGTCAGAGTCGTGCTTTCCTTCTTGCAGCAAGCATTGGAGCGTAGGCTGTCCCCTTCCACCCTGAAGGTTTACGTTGCTGCTATTTCCACTCACCACGACCCCATAGAGGGGAGGTCGGTGGGGAAGCACGATCTGTTCGTCAGGTTCCTTAGGGGGGCCGGAAGGTTAAATCCTCCTAGGCCTCCCTCCCTACCCTCTTGGGATTTGGCATTGGTGCTAAGAGCCCTACAAGCTGCCCCCTTCGAGCCTTTGGAGTCAGTCGAGTTGAAGTTTATCTCTATGAAAACCCTACTCTTGACTGTATTGGCCTTGATCAAGAGGGTGGGGGACCTGCAGGTATTTTCGGTCTACGAATCGTGCCTTGAGATTGGGCCGGCTGACTCCAGTGCAACACTGAGACCCCGGCCCGGCTCCATGCCCAAAGTTCCTACCACTCCCTTCAGGGTCCAGGTAGTGAACCTGCAAGCGCTGCCCCTGGAGGAGGCAGACCCAGCCCTAGCTTTGCTCTGTCCTGTACGCACACTGCGACAGTACGTGGAAAGAACTTTAGGACCTCAGAACAACTCTTTGTATGTTACGGAGGACAGCAGAAGGGGAAGGCTGTCTCCAAGCAGAGGATGGTCCACTGGATAGTGGATGCCATCACCTTGGCCTATGAAGCACAAGGTGTGCCCTGCCCGCTCAGGCTGTGTGCTCACTCCACTAGGGGTGTCGCATCGTCCTGGGCGCTGGCTCGTGGTGCCTCGCAAGCAGATATTTGTAGAGCTGCGGGCTGGGCGACTCCTAACACGTTCGCTAGGTTCTATAGCCTACGTTTCGAACCGGTTTCCTCCTGTGTTCTCACCTCAAACGGGTAGAGGCACTGAGAGATTGCATTAGCGCCCCTTTTGTCGGCCATCAATGTCACTTAATCTGACACTTTTTCTTTGATGATGGACCAGCCAGGCTGACGGCCGTCGGATGGATGGCCATTCTTGACTTCTCCAGAACGTCCAGATGGCCAGTCCACCCCTGGATCCTGTAGATGAGGAGGCTGCATTAACTCATAGGGAGTTACATGTACATTTAGTTACAATAATCTAATAAAACAGTCTTAAATGTTCATTTTTATTGATTTAAATAATACATCTGCAATAGATTGATGATTCAGATTTATGCACAGCGGTATTTTTCAAATAAATCTTAAAGGATCATTCAGTGGTTCATAGTAAACACAGTATCTTGTCTAACAAATTTTATGAGTGCAACTGTAATGGCACTGTCCAGCTTAGCTGAGTCCTGGAGGGTTTTTTTCTGCTTTAATATCATTTTTAATATCATTTTTTAAGAATAATAGTTTTAAGAGATGCCATGGATCTGAAGTGTCTACCAATCAAAATAACCCAAATCAATACCATTTTTGATGGGGGCTATGACTTGATGAGAACAAATGTTTTACATACTTTAGTGAACACGAGCTAGAGAAGGATAGTAAATTAAGCTAAATAAATAATCTTTAAAGTTTTTTTTTCTTTTTATAATGCAGATTATTCACTCCGTGCCAGCTGTCAGTCTGGGGCTGCACACTTCTGCACGTGTGTGGACTCGAATGCCGTGACAGCGTATCACACATAAAATCAGTAACAGTTCACAATTAAATCATTTTCCTACCTTTTCTTGTAACTCGATAAAATCCATTGCAATGAACGTCATCGGAGATGTTTAATTCACAATCATTCTGAGCATTATTCCTGCTGGCGTTCACATCAATCCACAAGTCGTTCTCATAGGTTAGGCTATTTTCATTCAATTCGATGTAAAAACAATAGGCTAAGAATGTCTAGCATCATTTAATGTTAGCAAACATTGCAAATAAATTGGTTGCAAAACGGTATCCACTCACGTTTAACTTTTTGTCTGGCTGTTACGGTCAGAAAAAAAAAAAGAATCACATTACTATATGTTAATGTTATAGCCTATGAGATAGCCAATGATCACTAGATTTTATACAGATGTTACTCTAATAATTCTGTAAATGGTGATCAGCACCCAGATATTGTATATAATGTGGAAGTTACTGCCTTTTGCCTTGGCGTGACATCTCACTTTTTGCAGACAATGTAAAGGCAGAGTACAGTTTTACAGAGTTATGGTCTTTTGCCTTTTGTGGAGCAGAGCGGCAATCCACCGGTCACTCAAGTGGCCATGCCTTTAATTATGCAGAATTTTAAGGCTTAATATAATTTAAACGGATGAGTTATAAAAAAAATCACCTCCCTCACAGTTGTCATGAAGGGCAAAATTACCTATATAGACCAAAACCACTTTTTGTACCTATTTTCATTAAAACATCTAATTCCCAGATTTCCAGTGTCCTACCTATAATAATTTTTTTCTGGACAAATAAAAATCTTTAAAGCCATTTTTCTCAGTTTTACAGAGTTATGGTCTTTTGCCTTTTGTGGAGCAGAGCGGCAATCCACCGGTCACTCAAGTGGCCATGCCTTTAATTATGCAGAATTTTAAGGCTTAATATAATTTAAACGGATGAGTTATAAAAAAAATCACCTCCCTCACAGTTGTCATGAAGGGCAAAATTACCTATATAGACCAAAACCACTTTTTGTACCAGGCTGTAAACAAATGTTTTTCTGCTGTAAAGTTCAAGAGGGTATTTTAACATGGGAGGTCTATGGTAGGGTGACCATATGTCCTCTTTTCCCCGGACATGTCCTCTTTTTGCACCTAAAAATGCGTCCAGCCGGGATTTCTTAATCGCCCAAAATGTCCGGGATTTGGCTGTTTTCTTAATCTAGCTCCCGCTGAATCTCTGACCATTGCCGCCTGCTCCCGCAACATACGTTTCACTCCCACGATTTTCGTGTTCACTCTTTTAAACATTCTAATATTGTATATAATTTTTCCGCATCAGGGAGCCGCTCTCAGTATTTAAATCACTTTTGAATGAGCGTTCGCTCTTTTCACTTTCGATTTCGCGATCACAAGCACTCTCTGTAAAGAGAGCACATCTTACAAGATCAGATATTTGTCAATAAGTTCAGGATCTGTTGAGCAGCAAATCCTCCAGCATGGTCTTGTCAGCCATCTCTCCTTATTCTCGACCTGT
>NW_015665102.1:0-896 GCF_001515625.1 Sinocyclocheilus rhinocerous
AACAAATGCCTTGTTTGTAATGGGTTTTATTGGTGTTGCCTCATCGCGCCGGGACATAGCATTATCACAGTATGGTGAGGGGCGTAACATTTCCGTCACACGCTTGAGGTATTCGGCCAATCACAACGCACTGGATAGCTGGCCAATCAGCGTACACCTCGCTTTTCAGACCGATAAGCTTTGTAAAAATCGATGAGATTCAGAAAGGCAGGGCATAGAGGAGCAACAATAATGTACATTATGTGGAAAATAATGTGTTTTTTTAACCTTAAACCGCATAAACACATTGCATTACACCAAATAGCCTACATGACATAATGTTCTTTTTTAGCAAAAACGTCATATGACCCCTTTAAAGGTAGATGTACGTAGATGTTAAAGATTCTTCATGGAACCATCAATGCCAATAAAGAACCTTTATTTTTGAAGGGTGTTGTCTCTGAAACTCTTGATTCTTGTTTTGAGGTCTCTCAAATAGAACGTGAGGGTTACGTTTCTGTATTTTTCCTAATTGTTTGCGTGTGGCATTTGATCATTCAGATCAGGAAATAACTCTTTTGCTTGTTTAAGACAACTGAATTTCACAGGGGAAGTTAATGAGTGAGAAAAATGATGCATCAAGCAGAGCATAAATATTCCATGAGACTTATACAGCGAAATGTGCCCGAGTTACACTGGAAACTCATTGGCTCTGTGGAGTCCTGTGACGTGCATCTCCAACTCATTGGGTGGAGTCCTGTGACGTGCATCGCCAGGACGTCTGCTCAGATTGCTTTTGTTTTGATGTATCAGTGGCAGCGCTTTCACGTGTGCCCGCCTGAGCAGGGGAGCCCAACCAGGGCACAAAATTATGGCGCGCACTCCGTGCCAAAATCAAACGTTCGAACGTTCGAACG
>NW_015665103.1:0-524 GCF_001515625.1 Sinocyclocheilus rhinocerous
AAGATAATGTAGCTCTTGAGCGATTAAGCTATTTAATTGATAAAACTGCGGGGCAGCACTAAAAAATTTGTTCCTGAATGTCTGAGTTCGGCCGCAACGTGATCTGTGTGTGTGACTGCACTTAACATCAAACTGCTTCTGTTTCACACAAATGCTGGCACAGACGTGCATGTTCGGCTAAAGTCGCTTTGAACTCGTGCATCTTCGGAAGCAGAGCTGCGCAGAAAATCTTGCCGCGCGCACCTAAGCGAACTTGCGGACGCGTCGAGTATAAATCAGCCTTAAATCAGCCTTGAGCGTGTGTGCGTTAGATACAGTGAAGACAGCGCGTTAGTTTAGAACTCTTCTAATTTTTATTTTTATTTGTAGAGAGTGTGTTAATTTGTGCAATGATAACCTACCAGCAATGTAAATGATTTTTAAAATATATTAGAATGAGTACATTACAATATAAATTACTCTTCAAATTTTTATTGTAGAGGGTGTGTTAATTTGTGCAATGATAACCTACCAGCAATGTAAAT
>NW_015665104.1:0-518 GCF_001515625.1 Sinocyclocheilus rhinocerous
TTAAAATAATGGTTTTCTATTGTAATATACCTTATATTTATTTCTAAGATGCGAAGCTGAATTTTCAGCATCATTACTCCAGTCTTCTCTGTCACAATGTAATGTATTGTAGCTTCAATGTATTGTCAAAGTCGGAAACAATTGTGCTGCTTAATATTTTTCTGTGATATTTTTACAGGATTGATTGATGAATCCTGGCAGATTATTATTCAAAATATAGAAATCTTATCAATTTAACATTATTGCTGAATAAAAGTATTAATTTTCTTTCAAAAAAGAAAGGAAAAAATAAATGAATAATAAAATAAGTGCTGTTCTTTTATTCTTCAAAGAATCCAAATATTATGTTTCAAACGTAAAATAAAGCAAAGAAGAGAGGCGCTTGAAAAACTGAACATTAATCAGGCATAATGTATTTTCTATGTATTTTTCTATTATTTTATTATTATTTTACAGCAAGTCTCTTCTATTTAATCCATTCATTTTAAGACGCAGACGAGGCGTAGACGTGACGCAGA
>NW_015665104.1:1182-1559 GCF_001515625.1 Sinocyclocheilus rhinocerous
TTTTTGCTGATTGCTAAGCAAACTGAGAGGAGAACTAACGTGTATATGCTCGCCAGCCGTCTGGCCAAAATCCCATAGTATTCAGGCGTCAGACGTAAGATATGAGACGTTAGACGTCACGGTCACGTGTCGGAGCTGCGCTCAAACAGCGCGGAGGCGTGGCGGCGACGTAGCAAAAAAATTATTTTTTTTACTTTGCGTCTGGATAACGTGCGTGTGGATAAGCGTCTGGATAACTTACGTGTGGATAAGCGTCTGGATAACGTACGTGTGGATAAGCGTCTGGATAACGTACGTGTGGATAAGCGTCTGGATAACTTACGTGTGGATAAGCGTCTGGATAACGTACGTGTGGATAAACGTATGGGTGAATAAGT
>NW_015665104.1:1687-1869 GCF_001515625.1 Sinocyclocheilus rhinocerous
TTTACAAATATTTAACCAATGAAAAGCATTCAAAAGAGCTTGTCACTAAACTTTTTAACGCTATGGATCCTCAAACTGTCAGCAAAACCTCTTAACTTCACCCTGCTTCCATTCAGATGGACAGATCTCGACTTGTTAGCAATGCAAGGGTAAATAATAAATGATGTTTGAATAAGTACAGC
>NW_015665105.1:0-121 GCF_001515625.1 Sinocyclocheilus rhinocerous
ACAGAATAAACATGTTTAAATTGTATAATGTTCAGCAAAGATTTTTTTTCCAAGATAATGTTTTTGCTGCTAAATTATACAGTTAGCTAGTTTAATTTCATAGCTTATATATTTTTTTATT
>NW_015665105.1:152-552 GCF_001515625.1 Sinocyclocheilus rhinocerous
TATTCAAATGTAGTTTTTCTCTGTAATGAGGAAGTGAGTATTTAGTGGATTGCGTTTAACAAAGGGTTTAAAAGAGTGACCATTAGTTCCATAAACACAGTATTGATATTCTGTAGTGGTGTAGAAAAAAAATAGCACTGGTGTTGGATCGGTATTGGCCGATTCTTAGAATTTGGAATATTCTGTGATCTTACACTGCAAAATAATAACTCAAAAAGATTAAAAGATAACATCATAATTATTTACTGAACCCTTAAATTAATCACAATTATATAATGAAAGCCATAAAATTAATTATTTAATTACAATTAATCGTGATAATCGTCATAGCCCTAAAACAGACAATTAATCGCAATAACCGTGACTAAAATTTTTAGACAATTAATCGTCAGCCAAATTT
>NW_015665106.1:0-482 GCF_001515625.1 Sinocyclocheilus rhinocerous
GAGTAGTTCACACATGCGAGAAGCCATTGCTCTGCATGTAGATGTGAATACACCATATGAGCAAATCATTTCCAAAATGACACAGCATTTCAATGCAAGAAGTCAAATGAAAGCTGCAGAATCTAGACATCCAGTTGCTGCATTCGGCAGGAGAGAATGTTCTAGATTATCTAATGGTTTCCATCAGAGACCAAAGAGATTAGAAAGAGTAAATTCAGAAGGTGTTACTATCTGTTATGCATGTGGAAACGCTGGTCACATTGCTAGACATTGTCAAGACAACGAGAGACCTCATCAAAGCTTTGTCTGTTATGCATGTGGAAAGGATGGTCACATAGCAAGGCATTGTTTAGAAAAAGTTAGGAAAGATCAGGAAGTTGTTTGTTTTGCATGTGGAACTTTGGGACACAAGGCAAGACAGTGTCACTTTTCACACGAAAGAAGGATGAGCTATCGTGATTTGCTTAAGAAGATAGGCAGTT
>NW_015665107.1:0-201 GCF_001515625.1 Sinocyclocheilus rhinocerous
GGGGCCTGATGATCAAGAAGGCTCCCGCAGAAGCCTCTGACCTGGACGCATGATCCGTGCCTTTGCCTCCCTGAACTTCTCGACCACCGCCTAAAAAGGAGGTACCAAAAAATACGTAAGGCGAAACCGGCGCATCGAGAAGAAAGCCCCTCTCTTTTTCCCGATATCTGCTAGGTTCACCCACAGATGTCCCTCCGTCAC
>NW_015665107.1:718-888 GCF_001515625.1 Sinocyclocheilus rhinocerous
TGGAGAGTTATGGCCAGAAAAATAACGTTCATCGAGATACCTCGCAACGTACTTTCTTTGCCCGCTTCACGACAAATAAAGCCTCGCCGGGGCGCGATCCATAACTTTCAAAAGCTCATCATAACCAGGGCAGGAGGATTGGGAAGGCTCAGCCTCAGCTTCTCTGCCCT
>NW_015665108.1:0-551 GCF_001515625.1 Sinocyclocheilus rhinocerous
ATCACAATAATTCTTCCATGTTTTAAATTTAAGAGTAAATCCCCTTTGTTTGCCAAAAAATAAAGTTTGTTTAATTTTCATTAATTAAAAGATAAATTGAATGTTTTATGCCTACACAACACAGAATAAAAAATAAAAAAAATCATAAGGCTGTTGTAAAAATAAATATTGATATATTAATTTTTTAATGCATTCACACAACACAGAATAAAAAATAAAAAAAATCATAAGGCTGTTGTAAAAATAAATATTGATATATTAATTTTTTTAATGCATTCAAATAATTAGACATGCTAAAACACAAAAAATGGTAACAATAAAAAATTAAACGTTTAATAGGGCCCAAAACATGTAATTTTTGTTAAACTTTTAATAAATTGATGTTAAAGTGTATAAGTTTCATGATTTTAATTAATTAATTAAACATTTTGATAATAAAATGTAATCATTAAAAAGAATTCCAGAAAAACTAAAACTGAATTTGGGAAAAAATAAAACTGGTTTCATTGGGCCCTACTTGCTCACCAGTGGATCCTCTGCAGTGAATGGGT
>NW_015665109.1:0-279 GCF_001515625.1 Sinocyclocheilus rhinocerous
GTAGCCGCTTGCAGTCGGGGTGGAATTAAAGCGGAGACGTCAAGTAAGACACTTTCTGCTCCTGGTAATGATGCTCTCATAGTGTTTGCATACATTCACAGATGAAGTGAATTAAATGCAACATTTGTCAAATACACAGATGTTTCAGAAATGTTTTCATAAAGCAACAGACTTTTTATACTGCTTAATACAGCGCCATCTGTTAATGAATAAGTTAAACATTAACATATGCTATTTAAATACCAATTAAGTGGGGGTGTATATGCTTTCATCAGTGTT
>NW_015665109.1:826-1274 GCF_001515625.1 Sinocyclocheilus rhinocerous
TGTTTGTTTGTTCCCGTCATTTCGGTGACGAATGTTTTATAACAAGGTACATTCTGACACTGGATTTGCACATCGTTTGGTACTGGAAGATGGAGACGCCCCAGTGATAAAAGATCCCTGTCATATAGGAACTGCTGTAAAACTGCATCAAATGTAAGTGCTCGCGACTCTTCAGCTCCGCCCATGGCTCGCCTCCAGGAGCTTGGCTGTTTTCGGAGAGAATCGCAAGCTGTATCTTTCTTTTATAAATCTGATAAAACTGAAGACTCTTCGGAGATGTGAATGATGCAATACTACACTAAGGTATTCAAGATTAACATGAGATTGGCCATAACTGTGTGTGTTATGTCCCCTTTAACCTAGTCAAGTCGACTTTATTTTTATATAGTCTCAGCCTCAGACGTCACGCCCTCGGACCGTTGGCTGAACGTCTGATGCATACGGCACA
>NW_015665109.1:1348-1502 GCF_001515625.1 Sinocyclocheilus rhinocerous
GAAGTCGTCATCGGATTGGTTGAATTATACAGGATTTCCGGGAGACGTGTGTGTCAAGTTCTTTAACATTCTGCTGGAAAGAAAGATGCCGTGACGCCAAACCCTTACAAAAGAAGAAAGCCGTTGTGTTTACAACTGTGACGACGAGCGCTTA
>NW_015665110.1:0-1652 GCF_001515625.1 Sinocyclocheilus rhinocerous
TTCAGTCACATGTGTTTCATAAACACATAATCCTTTCTGGATTACTATTCACCATCAAAATGATAAATTTAATTATTCCAGCTGCTGTGAGAAAAGGCTAATGATCCACCACCTGCAACATCCGCACATGCGATAGCCTACTAGCCGGGACTCAATCTTAATGTACAGACGTGACGTAATGATGCAGCAGCATGCTCAAATTTCCCGCGAAAACCTACCCGTACCACTCAAATTAGAAAACGTTATTATAAGCTTGCCGTTGTGAATTGGGCTAAAGTAAGGCGATAGTTTAGAACACTGGCTGGGTATGCACTTGCTCAAATATTGATTTCGGATCATTTTTAACCAAAAGTTATGCACTTGCTCAAATATAAAAAAAGTTACGGACTACAGCTTTAACTAAATAATTTTTAAAGCATTTATTAACCTTTATACAACAGTTCTTTCTGGTCCTTGAATCTGATTGGCTGATAAGAGTGTGATGTTAGAGTCCAACAGAACTCCAACAGCCGTTTCGCTCTTTGTATCACTCCGCTTGCCGAAGTTGCCGTATTTCTCACAGTGAGTGTCAAGACGGATGACACTCCACTATAATTTTAAAATTAATACTGTTTTGTGTCACGGAATGTAGTTTTAAGAGTTTTTTTTTAGGTGAGAATGTACTTGTTTGAACTTCAGATATGCGGTTTGTTAATAAAGATAACGTCTATTTGAACATTTGCTTTGACGTTTTTGGAGATGTGAGCTCCAGGGCGTCAGCGGCCGTTCAGCGCTCATAAACCCGCCGAGAGCGCCTCACCTCGGCCAGATCTTCTGGATTTTACCACTGGCTCTGATGTCTCTATAGTTGTTAAACATGAGATATAATTCATTTTGGGTAAATCTAATGGGCAGTCTTTGGTCTCATTAATCTATTATTTGTTCCAGAGCAAATAGTTTTGGCTGAGGGCAAAGTCTTATCACATTATATTTGTAACTTTAATGCTGTATATCAGAGCGCTGTCTTTGTACTTTTGACTGAATTGCTTAGCAACTTTTATGATGGCTGTTGTTGTTGTTTATTAAATATTATTATTCAATAAATAATATTTTATATAAATGTATTATTTAATAATAGTGTTTAATATTGAGAAACGGTGTGTGTGTGTTCGTGATGGTGATTTTAGTTACATTGTTCCGCCTTTAGATGGCGACAAGAGACTTTTATGTTGAAAAAGACTCAAACGGAAGTTATTTTAATTTTTTACAACAGCTTGTTAGACGCAACCAACAAATGCACTGAGCAGCGCTGTCAATGGAAATCACCCTTAACAGTTGAAAGGGTAGTATGACGAAAAGCCTATTGCTTTCCTAAGCGGGCATTCAAACTAATTTTTTATTGTGAATTTGAGATTGAGCTGAAGAATGAATGCTGTATCAAATGCAGGTAATCACACTCGCTGAGTCAATCTCTCTCTCATAATACTCTACTACACACAATACATTGCTTTTAATACAATAAGCTTTTAATGAAGCAACTCAACGTTCCTTCGTTACTAGTTTTAAAGTGACGTTTTCGAATCAGGTTTGGGCTCAGCTGATAATTTGTCAACTTTAGATTTGAATCAGTGGCGGAAGGAAGTAGTTCTGCACAAAAGAGGGCTTTTAAAGAC
>NW_015665111.1:0-2461 GCF_001515625.1 Sinocyclocheilus rhinocerous
ATCTCCAGTAGTACTCGCCAAGTCTTCAAAGTCCACTACATTTTCTGTTTCTCCATGCTTCTGTTGTTTTGTTTTATTAGAGTAGGCATGGGGACAATCACGAAACCTGTGGCTTTCTGCTCCACAAAGATTGCATTTCTTTGGTAACTGACAATCTTTGGATCCATGTTCTTTGCTTTTACAATGTCTACAAATTTCCAGTTCGCAGGCAGCAGCTATGTGATCTAAGGAGCCACATTTTCTGCATTATTTTGGTTGTCCATTATAGAAAACATAGCCCCTAATTGGATTAATGAGGGAAGGTGGTGGTAATTACCCTCAGCGTCTTTCTTCAAACGCACTTGAAACTTAGATGCTCCAGTTTTTATTCCATCCTCATCTCTCATCAAAGAGGTATTCAAAACAGTGCAATGCATAGACAACCAAGTAGCAGTATCTTCTACTTTGATCCTTTCAGAATATATCAGAACAGTTACAGTTCTAACATCTCTTTCAGACAAAGGAGTCAACTGGATTTTCTGAAGACAGGGAGTCACCATTTTCTTAGAATTGAATCTTTCCACACAAAGCTCATAAGCAGAAAAGGTGGTGAAAACAACTTCAATAACTTTCCTACCAGGCAGAGCAAAGGCAAGGGTTGGAATCCAAGTACAGTCTGTAAGATTACCCTGCTGAAATTCAGACGATCCATCTCCAATCCTTCCAGAAGCTCAAAACGGACAGCATTCCTTCGCACCAAAGAGGCCGACATTGTTGTTCTGTTTAATACTCTAAACCAGAACAGACGTTAAGCATTCTGGGTGAACCACCTTCTTGATCATGGTGTCTCCCCTGCCAGGTAAGTATGAAGGACCACGGGGCCAGTCAGGGGTACCATTTCCCTCTCTACCGACCTCATCAACGGTGACCCCCCACCCCTAGCAAAGGAAGGACGCGTGCCTTCCGTTACTGGCCTGCGCTGTGCCTGACCGATCCTGCAAACTGGCACGTGTTGGCATGAGCTGGTTTTAGATGATTCCCTCTAACCAAACACACCTGATTCAACACATCAGCTCATTAGTGGAAGACTGCAAGAGCTGCAAGGGTGCGTCAGAGGAGAGATCTCAATAAACGGCAACCACTGCATCCGCGAGGGCAGACCTCCGTTTGAGCCGAGACAGAACCCTCATTGCTTGCGCTGCTATTCGTCACAATAAGCGACAATCCCCAAAAAGGGGAAGACACCGTTCCTGGCGACACTGCAATACCAGGCCGAGGCGTGGAGTGGACGGAGCAAGCCCCGGCTCCAGACTACACTTGATCTTAGCCAAAAGGGCCGAGAAGCGATGCCACCATGACGCAGCAGGCAGGAAGCCGGAAAAGGCGACGCCCATCTAGGCGGCGAAAAGTCACGGAGACCTGAAACGCTGGGGGATGGTAGCACCCACCCCCGTCTGCAATGTCACCGAGCCTCGCCCCGATCGGCCTGACGATAGCTCTGCAGCGACGGAAAGTACGGCATCGCTCATAACTCCCAAACGGTTTGTCGCAGTGCCACGTGTCTTATGTCATTCATCGGAATGGCTCGAGCCGAACGTGCGGCAGGTCTCGGATTGGCTCGTCGCTCCGACGACATTTTCGGCTGTTTTAGATTTTGTCGAAAACCTACTTTTGCAAACTAGCGCCAGGTATTTGGCCCAGTCCGACCCAAAGCAGCGCAGAAAGATTCTCTGGAGTCTGACTGTCAACAATCATCCAAAAAAAGTGGAAATTTCCATTCACCTTGGCGAGGGGACCTCAAAACGTTCGAAGGTCGAGTGGCAGAGGTTGCTAAAATGGCTATAACTCCAGAAAGGATTGAAATGACTTCACCCAAATCGGCACACCTATGCACGGGCTCAGTCTGTGGTCAGCTGAAAAAGGGTGCTGTGACTGGCCACTTGGTGGTGCTGTAAGGTGAAAAAAAAGAAAAATGAAAAAGGACAACCAAACAAACATGAAAACAGCTACAGCTAGGCATCAGTCAGTCCGATCGACTTGAAAAGTGAGGTCTGTGAGAAATTTGAACTAAACCGCCCACGAGGAGCTGATTTTTCAAGAGCGTAATTGACTTCTTTTCACACAAGCACAACACATAGCCAGCATATAACTGAACTCCACTTTCTGAAGAGCTCTCTAGATCATTGAGTACCCAAAAAGCAAGACGAAGGACGGAAGAAAAACATCTAAAAAAAAAAAAACCAATCTGCTTCGTTTAACCAGTTAATTCAGGACAGAGCGCGAACGCAGTCCCCCACTACCATAAATTATGCAGTCAAGATTCCCACATTTGGGGAATTCGCAGGGGTCAGCACAACCGGAGTGCAATGGCTGAACCTCACCCTAGGTGAACCACCTTCTTGATCATGGTGTCTCCCTTGGCAGGTAAGTATGAAGTACCACGCGGCCAGTCAGGGGTACCATTTCCCTCTCTACCGACCTC
>NW_015665112.1:0-667 GCF_001515625.1 Sinocyclocheilus rhinocerous
AAGCCAGATGCTGACTTCAAGCTTTTTAAAGAGACGCTGAAGAATCTATGGAAGGCGCTTGACAATGACCGCAACCTCCCAAAGAAACTGGTGAGAGAATCTGCCTTAACAACCAGAAAAAGAAAGCAGGATTTCTCACATTATTGTTCATCAACATTTTCTCTGATTTCAGAGTGACTCTGCAAGACACTTAGAATGGTTGAAGACAGTCAAGGACAGTCATGGGTCAGTGGAAACCTCATCTCTGTCTCTGGCATCAGCTATCAACATGAACGGCGTCTACGTTATTAGTGCACAAAATCAAAAGGTTTGTAATTACTACATTACTTACACTGATGACGCACAACGAAATTTTGAAATACTCAAGACATTTTTTTTGTGCTGTACATTACTTTTTCATTATTTTTGTTTTGTGCTGTCAAATCGATTCATCGTGATTAATAGCATCCAGAATAGAAGTTTGTTTATACATATATGTGTGTATTGTGTATACTTAAAAGTTATAAATAAATGCACACACATGTATATATTTAAGAAATACACACATATATATATATTTATATTGCTATAGCTCCCTTTCTTTTAGGATTTTTAGCTTGTCCTTTGTTGGCCTTATACTGAAATTGGTAAATGAGCAAAATCAGTGTTGCGCATGAATGAAATTAAC
>NW_015665113.1:0-717 GCF_001515625.1 Sinocyclocheilus rhinocerous
CATGTTAGAACTTCTAAGCAAAAGAAGCTTAATTTAGTGCTCCTGAGAATAGTAAGATTATGTTAGTGCAACTAAGCAAATGAAGAGAATTCAAGCACAGAGACGCTGAAAACCTTCTTTCTCTGGTAGAGAAGGTTGGTTTATGCAGTGTTGAAGTTAAAGTTTGCCCAGATGAAAGATGTTTCTGGCATGTGAAATAAAATGTTATTTGCAATACAGAAAGTCAGATTTGAATGTGTTAGTAGTTTGATGCTCTTGAGGTTATCTTAGAAATACTAAGCACAAGACGCTTAGTTTAGTGCTTCTGTGAACAGTAAAACTATGTTAGTGCAACTATGCAAATGAAGAGAATGCAAGCCCACAGATGCTGAAAACCTTCTTTCTCTGGTAGACAAAGTTGTTTTATACAATGTTAAGACTAAAGCTTGCCCACGTGAAAGATGTTTCTAACATGTCAAAATAAATGTTTTTTTTCCAATGCAGAAAGACAGATTTAAAAGCGTTTGAGTTTTTTGCTCATGAAGTTATGTTAGAGATTCTAAGCAAAAGTAGATTAATTTAGTTATCCTTTGAACATTAGCACTATGTTAGTGCAACTAAGCAAATGAAGAGAATTGAAGACCACAGATGCTGAAAACCTACTTTTTCTTTTATGGAAAGTTAGTCTATGCAGTGTTTAGACTAAAGCTTGACCACATGAAAGATGTTTTTGCCATG
>NW_015665114.1:0-538 GCF_001515625.1 Sinocyclocheilus rhinocerous
TACAGACTAAGAGACGACCGAAGGTCAAATATTATTTACATACTTTTTTTATTTTATTTCAGAGAACGGAAACATACAAAGAATAAGCATACATCACATAATATCAACCACAAAAATAAAATGGAAACAAATCACAAAAAGAATAAAATAAAGATAAAGATAAGAGGGCCATCATCTAAACATGATTACATGAAGAGATCAAAGGCAGAGCAAATCCTATCAGTCCTTATAGCTTTCTTATTAGTAGATACTGAAATTACATTCAAATAATTTTCCATTTCTTTTAGGAAGACAGAGAAGACAGGTTTAATGTTGGAAAATTTGCATTTGTGAATGTGAAATTTGCTTAGGAAAAAAATTAAATTAATAACAAAACAGATATTTTTGTTTGAGGGGTCGGAGTCATAATACCCAAATATAATGTTTTTCATATGTACTGAGAAGCCTGACAACATCTTACACTTGACAAACACACCAATATCATCCCAAAACCTCTGAGTGTAGTGACATGACCAAAATAAGTGTACCACAGTTTCTT
>NW_015665115.1:0-890 GCF_001515625.1 Sinocyclocheilus rhinocerous
AGGGGCATAGCAGTGTCCGTTTATGTACTAGAAATCCCTACAAAAGTATAACAATAAAAATAATTTGAATGGTTTGATGTGATATGAGCTAACTGATCTTTAGATTTAATCACCATTGGTAGCGAGATTTATGGTAATGCTTTTTTCCTCAGTTGGTCAGAACAAACGTGGCAGACTTGTTACTTACTTGTTCAGATGGCAATATACGGTGAAAATTCTTATTTGGGTCATATTCCAAGACGTAGGCTAGAATCTGTGATTGCGAAGTACAGTAAATATCCACACCGGTGCGGTGACTTACTGCCACACATACTCTTCAGAACATTAGATTCATCCGCGCTGGAACCGTGCCGACTCACAACCCACGCAAGCTAGATAATTAGCTGCAATTCCAGGTTTTCAAACAGAGATGGCGACAAAGAGGCAAAACTTACAGACTGCAGCTTTAACTAAACACTAACACAAACTAGTCTAACAAACCAACAAACAATCACTCATACATGGGAAAGGGCAAATGAGGCGTGATGAGGCGTGATGGATGAAACCATCAGGAAGAAACAGAGAATGAAGCTATGAAAAGAGTCAGTTAACCAGCTGAGTGAAACCATCAGTGCAGTTTTAAAACGGGGTCTACAGCTTATACTAAACCTCTGTTTCGTTTAGTTAAATGTACGATACTTGCATTGCCTTGGTCGTTGACGAGTGTCCGAATGCAGTCTAGGATGAAAGTTTTGATGGTTTCAAGGTTTTGGACTTGCGATCACGTTCTTCCGGGTTTGAAGAGTGATGAATTCCAAATGTGTTCTGACTCGATGGTGATTGGGAGTTTCTTGAAGAGTGAAATGTGTTCTGACTCGATGGTGATTGGGAGTTTCTTCCCAGTGGAAAGT
>NW_015665116.1:0-173 GCF_001515625.1 Sinocyclocheilus rhinocerous
CGTGGTACGACTCGGCTTGGCACGGCTCAGTACGGTACGGCACGGCATGGCTCTGCTCGGTTTGCGTTTCCACTGCAGTTTAGTACCGCTTTAGAGTGGGCGGGATTATTCACATGTCGTTATAGTTGCGCCGCGACTCCTGAATAGCTTTTTCATTCCGCGTCGCCCCATCG
>NW_015665116.1:771-966 GCF_001515625.1 Sinocyclocheilus rhinocerous
ATCGGTACTTGGCGTCAGTGTGTCGATACAGTATTGCCGCGGAAAATATTGTGATACTATGCTGTATCGATTTTTTCCCCCACGCCTACTACTAGGCATTTATCATCATGTTGCCAGAGATGTCTGTGTTTAATGAAATTACATTTCACCTAGGGCTGCACAATTAATCAAATTTCTAATCGTGATTACAATTAT
>NW_015665117.1:0-2689 GCF_001515625.1 Sinocyclocheilus rhinocerous
TTAAAGCATTGTGTGGTTAGAAATTGCATGTCAATTTTGAGATTTGAGGCCATTTTGCTTACATAACTTGTCTTTTTTTTTTTAAATAGTGGAAAGACAGCTAAAGTTCTTAATCTAATTTTATTACACGCATGTGTAGATTTCAATTACAATACACATCTTTAAAGGCCATTTATCTTTAAAACCCAAAATGCGTTCATGTCTTAAGACAACTTTTTTTGATCCACTTCAAATGTTGACTACTGTATATTGAACAGTTTATCCCTATCACTTACCCAGTTCATCCGTGAGAAGGATCTTTCCCTGAATGGAGTTTCTACACTGGGAGATCTGCCTGCTGCTGTTGCCCAGGATGAACTGGACCTTCCACTGGATGTGATGATCTGAGTCCCTCACCTCCAGGAGGGTCCGATCATGGATGGTTCGCTCCTCCTGTACACGATACGTCACATACAAAAATATAATTCCTTTGCCATTATATGCTTCATTACATCTCAGGAGTGGTGTTGAGCTGAGCAAGAAACCATTACGGGTCAAGCTAGTTCAGGAGCCTGATGAGAACAAATCATGCACAAATAGCACCATATCAGTATCAGTCTGATTAGAACAATATTGGATGCCATGTCAGGGAATAGAGCACTTAAAAAAAATATATGTTTTCATACTGGATGTGTAATTGGGATGAAATATTTAACGGTCAAAAGATTGTAATAATTAAGATTTTTTAAAATGTTTTTGAAAGACGTCTCTTATGCTCACCAAGGCTGCATTTATTTGAACAAAAATACAATAAAATGGTAATATTGTGGAATAATATAATTTTAAATAACTCTTTCTTTTTGAATATATTGTAAAATGTAATTCATTTCCTTTGATGCAAAGCTGAATTTTCAGCACCATTACTCCAGACTTCAGTGTCACATGATCCTTCAGAAATCATTCTAATATGCTGATTTGCTGTTCAAAAACCATTTATTATTACCATTATGATTATTAATATTATTAGCAGTGCCGAATGATTGTATTGCTTGCTGCTTATGGAAACCATGATACTCTACCAACCATTAAAGAAATTAATCATTTTATTCAGCAAGAGCATGTTAAACAGATGGAAAATGACAGAAAAGACATTTATAATGTTACAAACGATTGCAAATAAATGCTGTTTTTCCAAACCTTCTATTAGTCAAATAATCCTGAAAAATGGAAATCTACAATTTTTTGTTAAAGAAAGAAAGAAAGAAAGAAAGAACTGTTTGGTAATAAGAAGAATATTTTTAAATAATTTATCATCAGTAATAACTGAGCAGTAAATCAGCATATTAGAACGATTTCTGAAGGATCATGTGACACTGAAGACTGGAGTAATGATGCTGAAAATTCAGCTTTGCATCACAGGAATAAATTACACTGTAAAATATATTGCAATGAAAACAGTTATTTGGAATTGTAATAGTATTTTACTGTATTTTTTGTAATAAATAAATGCACCCTTGGTGAGCATAAGAGACTTGTTTAAAAAAAAAATCTTGGTTCCTCCCTAGTGGGAACACAGCAGCATCACTACAAACCTGTTTGAGGGTGCTGTTGAGAAAGTAGATGAGCGACAATCCGAACACGACCCCCAGAACCCAACGCTTGCGCAAGAGCCGGCGGAACACCATGGAGGCGTTCTTCTGGATGTGCACCAGGTCCAGGTAGATGCGATGGAGCTAAATAAACAGCACTGGTGATCTCAGGCAGAGAGATCCAGCCGATTCACTTAACACAGCATCACCAACACTCACTGATCGGCTGGAGAATACTATATGACACCGTTATCCTTCGTTAGTTGTCAAACAGTGAGTTTGATAAACATTTAACCCATTTTATGCATGAAATGCTTCAGAATGAAGATTATACATTGATATGTCTTGTACTGACAGATAGAGCTGCAAAAACAAACAAAACCAGTCTGTTATCAATTCGATTAAAACTTGCGCGGCGTCAATCTAATTATTCGATTCTAATGTTCGCGATCACAGGTAAATTGTGAGATTATCGGTTTAGATAGTAAATTGTTTAAAAAAAATAAGTGTTGCAGAAATCAAGCTGCACAACAACAGCTCTCTCTCCATGCGGAAATGCGGAGCAACGACGCGTCGTGATTGGCTGCCCACCTCGTGTACTTCCGGAAACAAATGGATTCACATCCGCTCCACAGCCTGCATCATTGAGTGATGCTTTGACATTTCTGAGGTCTATGTTAAACAATATCGCGAAAAACAGCGGTTAAAGATTCATTTGTGCTTGTCTGTTGTAAGCTATGGTGAAGGTAAGATAATTCTGCTCGTTTCTAAGACATTAGATGGGCATTTAAATCGAAAAAAGCACAACATTCGAAGGCTCATGTTCATTCATGACTTGTTCCAATAACGTAGAAATATTATTTTGTCCTAAAATAATATAGTTACTATAGTTATTATTTCTTCACCACTAAAAAATAAATCTGTGAAACTGTAATTATCACAGTAGTTCTTTCTTTCTTTCTTTCTTTCTTTCTTTCTTTCAATAGAAAGATATCTATCTATCTATCTATCAAATATAGGCTAAAATACAGTAATTTATCTATCTATCTATCTATCTATCTATACTGTTATAAACGTTTACCATGGTAAATATAGGCTAAAATACAGTAATTTGGTATCTA
>NW_015665118.1:0-501 GCF_001515625.1 Sinocyclocheilus rhinocerous
AAAAACACTTTAATGTTTTGTAAGAGGGATCACACAAAATGCATGCTATTTTTTTTAGCACTGTCCTGAGTAAGATATTTTGCATCAAAGATGTTTACATATAGTCTACAAGACAAAATAATAGCTAAATTATGCTAGAAGCTTCAGAAGAAACCCAGATGTTTCCCAGAAGACAAAATTAGTACAATTTACCCAAAGAGTCTGTGAGACCTGGAGAGTTTTTCTGAAGAATAATGGACAGTTGAACTGCTCAGGACAAATAAGGGACTCATGAACAACTATAGACTGTAGGCTATTCATTTTAAATGAATTTATTAACAGATTTGAATTCAATTCAGTAGCATTTATCCTGATTTACAAATGAGAGTAAAACCTGCATAGAAATGCTCTTTTAGGCCCAATTAACAAGACACAACTTTTGAAGTTGAGATGGAAAACTGTATGCATTTTAAATACATTTATTAAAGGTTTGAATGTCAAACTCAGTCAAAACAACTGCAG
>NW_015665119.1:0-533 GCF_001515625.1 Sinocyclocheilus rhinocerous
ACAAAATGCGTCCTAGCACTTGCACTGTGTCCCATTTTCCAACACGCATAAAAAGTGTTCCTTTGTAGGTTAGCTCATTCTTTCAATAGATATGTATTCAGAGTTACCCTGATTCCCTTTCAAGGGAACTTCGAACTGCGTCCTCTAGGGGGTTCTATGGGGAACACCTCGTCGTGAACCGTGTCTGAAGCATACACTTCAAAAACACCAACAACACGTTGGCTAAAGATGAATCACATCAAAATATTAACATAAAGCATCAGTAAAGACACATGTTGGATCCTGATGCTATCCATTATAGACAAAAGCCACAACAAAACGTCTCAGGTTACTTATGTAACCATGGTTCCCTGAGTAGGGAACGAGACACTGCGTCCTCTAGGGGTCGCTATGGGGATGCCTCGTCGTGACCCGTGTGAGAAGCATACATTGAAAAAACACCAACAACACATTGGCCGGTGACAGCCCATGATGTCACTACCGGTGCCACTATTAGTATAAATAGGCGCCGGGAGAACATGTCATTCTCTTCT
>NW_015665120.1:0-503 GCF_001515625.1 Sinocyclocheilus rhinocerous
TAGAAGAGTGACTGTAATTTGGACTGCTGTAACCAATCTCTCTCTCTGTGTGTGTGTGTGTGTGTGTGTGTGTGTATATGTATGTGTGTGTATATATATATATAAATATATAATCAACAAAAAGTAGTCTCCCATTCACCACTATACAATCATTGTTGACACTAAATTTTAGTGTAGAGTGTACACAAACAATCAGAAAGAAACAAAAAAATTATGTTCACTTCACACAAAAACACATCCCATGTTAGCTTGACATAATTTTTTATTTAACTGTAGTTAGTTCTAAATATAAGATTTATAAAGCACATTTGGCCAGTACTTAGCGTGCCAGTTCTTGTCATATTTTTTGCCAATTAAAGAAACCAAAAAGGCAAGGCTTTAATCAATGAACCATATTCCTTTATGCTGCGAAAATTGTATTTAAAAAACATTGCTCATATAAAAGAACATTATCACTTAAATCAATAAGATCAAAGACTTTCTATCCAATCCTTGTTAAGGAC
>NW_015665121.1:0-933 GCF_001515625.1 Sinocyclocheilus rhinocerous
GAAGACAGCTACTACTACTTCTTTGTTTGTCTGTGCTTTTCTGATTTCTGACTCTAGATATAATACAGAGTCCATTGTATTCCGACCCCTACGGAATCCACTCTGATAAGGAGACAAGAGATCTTTACTCTCTAGGAAATATGTTATTCTTTCTGTGATTATTCTTTCCATTACTTTACATAAATGGGAAGTTAAGGCAATAGGCCTATAACTAGAAGGATCTGATGGGGTTTTCCCAGGTTTAAGAACAGGTACTATTATTGCTTGTTTCCAATCCGAATAGCTGGAGATTAATGAAAGCTCTGTGTGGTGTTAGTAATGGGAAGTTCGACTCATTTCCGCGAAACGGTTCTTTTGAACAATTCGTTTAAAAGAACCGGTTCAACTAATGATTCAGCTGTTCCTTTACGTCAGAGCGTCATCACGCGGTCCGAAATCCGTATCATACCTCGTGGCACTGTATGCACATATTACTATTTATCACGTTTTCACATTTTGTTTAATTAATAATGAAGTCTGCTGTAGACGAATTTGTTGCGTCCATGTTCAGTTTGTTGTAAACATCAGCTCATTAAAATAAAGTATTTTAGGAATTAAATATAATGTAAACAATACTACAATTCAATCGCATCACTTCGCTGAAAATGGTTTTTTTTTTCATATTTTGACAAAATGCTACGCATTAATACCACGTTGATATGTTAATAATCAATTATGCTATTAAATTAACGTTTTAAATGAACGTTTTTCGATTCTCTCGGCTCACTCATGTCCGAAAGATCGAGATGGTCCTCACTGCAGAACCATAGGTGCAGAACACAAGATCCAGGGGGCGTGGTTGGATCCAGATCCAACTCCTCCCACCTTACATATGCCTAAACCCAGAGCCATAAGGTGCGTTCGACTTCATGCGGCGCCGCGCAAACCGATCGG
>NW_015665122.1:0-733 GCF_001515625.1 Sinocyclocheilus rhinocerous
TTCATCTTTTCTTCAACTGAATACTGTTTCCGTGCTGTTTTGATGAGTTTTAAAGAGTTGGCAGTCACAATTAAAACTGCTGGATGATAGATACTCTTCATTCTCTATGACAAACAAGAAAATGTGAATTACAGAATGTACAACGTTTTACAAATGTATAAATTGCGGTGTACAGCGTTTATTATGAGGGGGTAGAAGCCACAGCTCAGTACTCACTACTCAATACTCATGAGTACTTTTAAATAGGCTACTCTTTTACTCTTACTCAAGTAGTTTTTTGGACAAGTACTTTTACTCTACTCGCACTACATTTTTTGGAAGGTAATGGTACTTTTACTTGAGTATATTTTTCAGTACTCTTTCCACCACTGACAGGCAGGCCAGAGGCTAACCAGCGACACGATGATGCCTGCATGATTTTTCTTTTCCATACAATGAAAACATACAACCATCATGTCAAGCTTTTCAATGTTCAGAAAAGCACCAAAAATTATTACAATGGTAGTCCATATGACTTGTGCACTATATTATGATGTTATTATATTATGATGAAGTCATATGACAGTTTGTGTGGAACAGATCCAAATTTTAAGTTTAAATATGCAGGAGCATGAATGAGATTTGAGAGCTAAGATTAGAGCACTTACATTTCAGTCTGTTCCTCACATAAAGCACCATCGCAGCTAACAAAACTAAGAATGTTCTGTTAATGATCCCATTAAGTAATTAAAAT
>NW_015665123.1:0-196 GCF_001515625.1 Sinocyclocheilus rhinocerous
TGTTGTAGGGTAATTATTATTATCATTATTATTGTCTTAATTTTTATTTTATTTTACATAATGGCAGTAAAATTACAATACTATCATTTATGAATGTCGATGGAATTGTTGCTTTTTCTCTGCTTTTATTTTGGCAGAAACCCACAGGAAGATCTCAGTGCTTCTTTTTGTTGACAACAGCATGCAGATTTATAAA
>NW_015665123.1:382-824 GCF_001515625.1 Sinocyclocheilus rhinocerous
CCGCGAGCTCGTGCAGCGCTGTCAGAATACATGCAATTCGTGCATGCATTAGAAAATATAACATTCTGCAGTTTATTTACTAATCGTTTGAGGTAATTTCGCGATTTCAATCATCATACAGTAACCTAATCACCAGCATTAGCCACCTCTTCTTCTCATCGGAGACTTGATGCAGCACTAAGTCTCTCGCTGTTGGTGCTTCACTCTTGTAATGATTTCTGCGTCTTTCTCTGATCGTTTTAAATACTTTCACACTGCCGACATGTTTGCTGCATTAGCGCGTGCCTCTATTTGATTGCGTTCGTCATTGTTCTTGCTATTTTCGGCCGAATAATTTCGGATGCCGAATATTCGGTGCATCCCTAGTCGAAACATAAACATATTCTGCATTATCCGCATGTTAAAGGGGTCATATGATGCTTTTTTAAAGATCATTAATTTG
>NW_015665124.1:0-216 GCF_001515625.1 Sinocyclocheilus rhinocerous
AGGTGGCACTTATGGAAAAGCTGAATTAGAGCTGTTTCCCGTAACAAAGTAGTATTGAAATTAAGAACACTTCCTTTAGGTATTACATGGAGCGATGATGAAAACAAAATGCCATCGAATCGTTTCTGAAGACAGTCAGAACCTTTAGAGATACAATCATATAATTAATTAATTCATATATTCATTTGTATAATTCCCTTAGCACTCTTTTAAAAC
>NW_015665124.1:425-572 GCF_001515625.1 Sinocyclocheilus rhinocerous
CGGTAATACTGTGGGGAATTTTATCATGATTTATCGTCAAACCAGTAATCTTTACATCCCTAGTCTACAGGTTAGTTAATATTAGCTAACTAGCTCATCAAGAGTAAAATTAACACCCACCAAGCACTAAATATATATATATATATA
>NW_015665125.1:0-472 GCF_001515625.1 Sinocyclocheilus rhinocerous
CTACATTTCAATAGACAAGCTGCGGGCCGTTTGAAATTCATCCACAGGCCGTATTTGGCCCGTGGCCGGACTTTGGACACCCCTGCCAGTTGCTATTTACAGTGAAAATAGTTATATGCAGGGGTGCACATAAGTTTTTCAGCCTGGTTCTCATATGAGAACCTGGAGATTTGGTTTGGTCCTCACACGGCACACGGTGTGACCCATCAAATATAACTATAAAAAATAAATTAATAATAGTGATAATGTTATTGCACTTTATTTAGTTTTTTTAAATAAAATAAAGTAAATAATAAAGTGTGATAATACTATTTTATTTTAAAATAAGGAGTATTAAAAATAAAATTATTTTATAGTAAACTTAAAAATAAAATGCTATTATTATTATTTTGATTTGAACCTTAATTATTATTTTTAATTTGAATTCTTTTAATTTTTCATTTTCAAACTTAAAATCAGCAAGCTTTTATTT
>NW_015665126.1:0-735 GCF_001515625.1 Sinocyclocheilus rhinocerous
GACAAAGGAGGTTGTGATGGACTTCAGGAGAAACTCTGTTGACCATCCCCCATTAACCATCGACAGCTTGACTGTGGAGAGAGTCAGCAGCACTAAATTCCTTGGAGTGCACATAACAGAAGACCTCACCTGGACCACCAACACCACATCACTCTCCAAGAAGGTGCAACAGTGGCTCCATTTCCTGCGCCGACTTAAAAGAACACGTCTCCCTCCACCCATCCTCACCACATTCTAAAGGGGAACCATTGAGAGCGTGCTGACCAGCTGCATCACTGTCTGGTACGGGAACTGCAGTGCTGCTGACCGCAAGACGTATGGGAACTGTAGTGCAGCAGACCGCAAGACCTTCCAGCGGAGAGTGAACACAGCTGCAAAGATCATCGGTGCCCCTCTCCTCTCCATTCTGGACATTTCTCTTGCACGATGCTCCAGTAAAGCTACCAGTATCGTGAAAGACCCACCCATACCTCCCACAGTTTCGTCCAGCTATTACCATCAGGAAGACGGTACCAGGGCATCAGAGCCCACTCTGCAAGACTGCTCAACAGCTTTTCCCCCAGGCTGTGACAGCCCTCAATTCTAGTCACCCCCCCCCCCTCTGAAACATCATCCACAACCCCAGCTCCTGAAACCAGGATCATTTCTCCCCCCATCCCACCACACCACACCACATGCACCACATGAAAACTTGAAAACCTCAAGAACATTGTGCAATTCTGAGTGTGCTACACA
>NW_015665126.1:1236-1405 GCF_001515625.1 Sinocyclocheilus rhinocerous
TAGCTATGTAGGTTAAAAATTGTTCTTACGTCTAGTGTTGTATGTTTATATTTATGTTTCTTTATGTAGCACCGTGGTCCTGCGAGACACGACATTTCGTTCCAAAATTATGTCAAAAATGCTAGTCTCGGTGAGTATCCTAGTAAAGTAGTTGGTTCTTAAGTGAACA
>NW_015665127.1:0-922 GCF_001515625.1 Sinocyclocheilus rhinocerous
CTATGTTTGTAGTGAGAACTGTTGCTGAATGTCAAGTAAAAAAAAAAGTTTGAGATCTTTGAGGGGAATCTCAAGTGTTGCTGCTGCCATTTTATTTCTACACTTTTGACATCGTTGGCAGATCAAATCCGTTCATTTGTTAAAGGGGTCATATGATCCCTGCCGAAAAAAACAGCATATGCTGGTTAGGTATGTTTTGACGCTGGGATGCTGGTTTAAGCTGGTCCTTTGCTGGTTTATGCTGGTCCTTTGCCAGCACATGACCAGCATAAACCAGCAAAAGGACCATCTTAAACCTGTGTCAAAACATACCTAACCAGCATATGCTGGTTTTTTCAACAGGGATGCTGCTAAAAAAAAACATGATTTTGTGTATTTGGTGTAATGAAATGTGTTTATGCGGTTTAAAGTTAAAAAAACACATTATTTTCCACAAACTGTACATTATTGTTTCTTATGGAACGATATTCCGGACAATTTTAAAATAGAATAGCAAATTGTATTTTCAATTGCGTTTTACATATGTGGGACGCATAAATTGTGACATAATCCAAATGCAATTGCAAATCCTGCATTAGCGTTTGCATTTTCGCTTTCGCGAACGCACAGTGACTGCCAAATTTCAAATGAAAAAGCAAAGTCCATTTGCAACTGTATTTCCCATGTCTTAGGAGTTACGAGCCTGTCATATTTAAATAGCAATATTAATTACCACGTCTGCTTTTTCACTCTCGCTGCGTCGCGCATGTAACCTGCCAAAACTCAAATGGAATCGCAATTCTGCATTTGAATTTCCGATGTCTACATGGAAAGCTGCCAATCATCGTCAGGGGTTCCGATGTCTGCATGGAAAGCTGCCCATCAATGTGAGGGGGCGGGACTATACTAGGGGGCGTGTTTGTGTTGGGAGGTGACGTCACTC
>NW_015665128.1:0-246 GCF_001515625.1 Sinocyclocheilus rhinocerous
CTATATAACACTCACTCTGATCCTGCTCTAGTCGCAGAGTATTGTTTTAGCGCTAATCTCTCATCGTGTGATAGCTACTTTACGGAGCCATTCTAAATTCCTTATTCTAGTACTGCCTTGTTCTTAGTCTGTTTACCCGTGTCTTGATCCTTGCCTGTTATCTCGTTTTGTCTGATCTCTGCCTGCCCTGAAGTTTATAGCCTGTTTTGGAATTACCCTTTGCCTTGCTGTTTCGGACTGTGTTTG
>NW_015665128.1:389-547 GCF_001515625.1 Sinocyclocheilus rhinocerous
ATATACCTGTTTGCCATTGTCTGACCCATGCCTGTTTTATGACCACGTCTCTGTCTTCTATTAAAGCTTTGCAAATGGATCCGCACATCTCACGTCTCGTCGGCTCCGTTACACTCACAATTTTTCTTTTTAACAAAATGAGATTTAAGACAAATTAT
>NW_015665129.1:0-354 GCF_001515625.1 Sinocyclocheilus rhinocerous
CGGATTTCCGTCAATTGGAAAAAATGAGGGGAAAAGAAACACGTACCACATTGTTGTCGTTCTGCCGGTGTTCTGACGATTTGTTGGTAGCATAATCTGATAGGTAGCATTATTTGTCAGAACACCAGCACACCAAAAATCCTCCCCGCCACGGCTGCAGCTTCTCACTGACAACATAACGCCGCTCGCATGCACAGTCGGGGTATTAGCAGAGAACACAAAGCAGGTCTTGAATTTCAGGCGCAGGATTGCGGCTATTAATAACAATTCTACTCATTCCCGCAGGTTCCGCGCTTATAACGCGATGACAGATGAAACTTATCATTTGCACGTACTTTTGAGTCTTGAGAACTC
>NW_015665129.1:1191-1933 GCF_001515625.1 Sinocyclocheilus rhinocerous
ACCTTGAGGAAAAAAGATGCATTGCACATATTGAGTCATCAGACATTTACATACCTTGGGTCTCTAGCGACCCTATACACTTTGTACAAAACATTTATCAGAAAACTGGCTTTCATACTTTTAACTTTTATATTTTACTATTTTTTTCTTGTTATATTGTTTATAATTAATAGATTGAGGAATACTAAGAAAGTTTGTCTAACTGAAGGAGGGAGAGGGTAGAGAATGATGTCCCAGGTCGCTAAAGACCAGAGGTATGCATTTAAGGGTTAAGCTAAACTGATGGTAAATTTCATTTATACTGTATCAAAGCAGCATTAGAGCTGCCTTTGATACTATGGCTCTTTTCATGACATAGGCAAAACACATTTTTGGGGCCCCCTTCCCTATTAATATGTTAGGCCTAATATTAAATCCCAAGCAAACAAAAATATTTCTTAATCAGTGGAAACCATTACAGTGTTTTCTATCGCAATAAGCCCTTGCGTTCAGTCAATAAAAATCGAATGTAGTTCTTAAAGGGGTCATATGATGCTGCTAAAAAGAACATTATTTTGTGTATTTGGTGTAATGAAATGTGTTTATGCGGTTTAAGGTTCAAAAAACATTTTCCACAAACTGTACATTATTGTTTCTCCGCTATGCCCCGCCTTCTGAAACGCGTCGATTTTTACAAAGCTCATCAGTCTGAAAAGCGAGGTGTGCTCTGATTAACCAACTATCCAGTGCGTTGTGATTGGCC
>NW_015665129.1:2318-2768 GCF_001515625.1 Sinocyclocheilus rhinocerous
TGTGATTCAGAACAGCCGGCATTGTAGTCTACTCTTCCAGGATCAGGAAACAGTCCTCCATAAAATGCGCTGGACACATCTGAATATTTGGGTTAAACTGTTCTGGAACTGTGTTGTAAATACAACTTAACCACTGATTTCTAGTCGTGTCCTCTTTTGGAAGGCCAAACAAAGTAGTTTCGCTTTCACAACGAAACAGCGTCACACACCACGGCCTTGAGCGGGCAGAGGCCGGAGGCCTAGAGTGAGCCGCGGCCTAGAGTGAGCGGAGGCCAGTTTAAGTGAGCAGAGGCGGGCGGGCTTGAGAACGGCGCGGCCGGCGGATTCGACGAAGGAGCGTCCTGCGGGCTTGCAGCAACCACATGTGACGACTCCGGGCTGGACTCCGCTTCTTCCACGGTGAAAGCCGATCCAGCGATCGACAGCGCAAAGTTGTTGTATTTCCTCAGC
>NW_015665129.1:2909-3578 GCF_001515625.1 Sinocyclocheilus rhinocerous
TCAGGGCCGGATTTACCTCTTTTCGTGACATAGGCTAAACTAATTTTTGGGCCCCCCTTCCCTATTAATATAATAGACCTAATATTACCACCCAAGCAAACAAAAATATTTCTTAATCAGTGGAAACCGTTACAGTGTTTTCTATCGCAATAAGGGCTTGCGTTCAGTCAATAAAAATCGAATGTAGTTCTTAATTTGTTTGAGAACTGAGAAAGACCATTCCATTAATAGGCGCGGCGACGTGGCCACATAATAACCACTTCGGGAGTGCATTATTTCTCTAATAATTTTAACGGCCTGGAGTCACAACCACACATCAAGACATTGTTCAGATGGTTTGTTTCAAGACATTTGACATGTTTCCGTCCTGAAATCTCCTGTGTTGAACTAATTTTTTACGCACCTCATCCCAAACTTTCTGTTGCAAATTCCAAAACGTTTTTTTGACATGCAGTCATTGATATGCAGTCTAATGCGGTTATTAGAGAGAGCGAGAGAGAGAGAGAGAGAGAGAGCTCAGCAGCGTTCAGCAGCAGCATCTACTAATAGCGAATCTTTAAAGGGGTCATATGATGCTGCTAAAAAGAACATTATTTTGTGTATTTGGTGTAATGAAATGTGTTTATGCGGTTTAAAGTAAAAAAAACCACATTATTTTCCACATACTGT
>NW_015665129.1:4930-54906 GCF_001515625.1 Sinocyclocheilus rhinocerous
GGCCTAGAGTGAGCGGAGGCCGGCTTGAGTGAGCGGATATCGTCCTCTTTTGGAAGACCAAACAAAGTAGTTTCGCTTTCACAACGAAGCACACAGCGCCTTCACGACATGGCGGCGGCGGCAACAATACTACAGCTAGAATAAAAGTTACGCCTTCTTTCTTTGTGTGAACATTTGGGCGGCGTTATGCAAATCTTCCCACATAGTGAGGTAGATATGTGGAGGTGTGTTAGAACAAGCCGTTTTAGGTAGGTGTGGCTAACTCTTAACTTTTATAAAGAATATCTCTTTGGATTTGAGACTTTAGTCTTTGCAACTTTACAGATCTTCTTTATGCACCAAGAGCTTGTAACACTCCAAAGAGAAAGGAAAAAATGAAATCGCATCATATGACCCCTTTAAGTTAAACTTCGCAACTGAGAAATGTCATGTAGCTTTTCAGCTGCGAAACTATTTTATTGATAAATTCGCGGGGCAGCGCTGACAATAAGTTTCTGTTCACGTCTCCGCGTGTCTGTACTGTGTGTGCGTCTGTGAGAGAGACTGGGAGAAATAGGCACGTGCCTAGAATGCCCATGCTTAAATCCAGCCCTACTCAGAGCATTATATTTTAGTATCTTTGAGGGGTATTTTGGTTTTTTTACATGCGCATTTGTGCAACCTCTCCTCCAGTATCTCTCGGCGCAGGGTTTCTCACTTACAGGTAAGCAGAGAGTGGGAAATGCAAAACCCGAAATGGAGCTCAAGCGGAGTGTTCATAAAACGCTGTTTGTCTGCCTCTCCGCTTCCAATTATATATGGTATTCCACGCCAGTTTTTAGTCTTTACATTTAATCTTGAACGTTTTTGATACGACATTGCACAAGTTAATTGTTTTATCCGTGCTAAACGGCTAAATTAGCTGGTTAGAGAGTAACACCGATAGCTGGCTAAACACAGATTTAACAACAGGCTAATGTTAAAAAATATGTGTTATAAGTTCACTGACGCCCACTTACCGGTACCTGGGAGGTTTTAGAATTCCTCTCAGCTCAGTTGTGTCCGCTGTGGTGGTCTGGACTGTGTCTTCTTCTTCATACGACTGTAACAGAGTTACCGAGTAATTCCTGCCAGAGTTGTTCGCCCAAAACTCTCCATCTGGCGTCTCGTAGCGCACAACAAAATCAATCCGCGCTCCGTTGAACAGGTACGGTGAAGCGAAGGCCAGCTTCACGGAGAACTTGTCCGTTTCGCCGTCGTTGGAGCCCTGGACATACTCGGCTGGGTAATCAAAGTGATTGATCCAACCATCCATCGTGGACCGGACATAGACTGATTTGTGAAAAGAAATGTTGAGCACACGAATAAGCACCTCGAATGACAGAGGCTCATCTGGCACAGATGTCACGCTCTCCACTTCCAGCTTGTTGCTGTGGGCAGCAAGCACGAACTCCGCTCCGGTGAGCGGCTGGAACTCCGGCCACACACGGTAAGTGGGCTCACAGTAGGCTTTTCGGTACCGCGCCTCCTCTTCCTCCCATCTTGAATCGTCCTCTTCGTCTGAATCAAACGGGACAAACATTCTGACATCAACCAGCTCGGCTCCCGTACTGTCTGCAAACGACACTCTTCTGTTCGTTAACACCAGGCGGATTCGCATGTACTCGGCGGTTTCATCCGCAATCGAAGAGCCTCGCTTTCTGGGAACAGGAGAAGACCTCGGTATTAGCCTGACGTCTTCCTCAGTTTCTAACTCATCTTCATCATTACTGTTGTCATCGGAACGCTCGACCCTCACAGTCTTGAAAAGACCCTCTTGTGAGGGGATAGTTAGGAAATTACTGTTATTCCCCTGCGCCATTACATCTGTTTCTGAGCCGCGTAAACATGAAGGGTGCTGTTACTGCGATGGTGCGCGTCCGTCAGACCGAGCTACCGTTCATAGTGCCAACGGAGACCCGCGAGGGTCTGTCACCTCGTTTCGACCGAACTAGGCCTAAACTATTGACATCAACGAGAACTGCAGTTTGGAGCGCATAGTGCACAGACACGAATAAGTGTCTAAATTTAGAAGGAAGCGGCACGGCCATCGTTTTTCAGAGGTCAGGAGGAAGATGGGCTCTGTTGGTATACCCCTCCCCCTGATCTCTTGTTGGCCGCTCCAAACCGCACACGCCCCCCGCTACTATTTTAAAGTTTAAAGACACGCTCGTTTGTGTGCTTGCCGTTTGTTGTGAGAAAAATCTTATAATACTAATCGCAAAATAAGTTTAAAAAAAAGACAATATTGCTAAAAAGCATATGGTGCTACTCTTATAACAATAATAATCGATCTATTGGTCATATTTTATTTATATATATACACACACACACACACACACATTTGTCATATAATGTAACTTTATGATAATATTAACAACATAAAAATTACTGTTAATAATCATAAAACAATAATAACGATGATGAGATGATTATATAATCTGAACTAAACCATTCTTTTGTTTTCATTTCATTTGAAGACATTTTCGGCCAAGAATACAGTAAATACTTTGTGTTGCTGTCAAGAATATGTAAACCATTGGTCTCAAACTCAATTCCTGGAGGGCCACAGCCCTGTACATTTTAGCTCAAACCCTAATCGAAGACACCTGATCCAGCTAATCAAGGTCTTCAGGATCACTAGAAACTTCCAAGCAGGTGTGATTTGGAGCTGCCTGGAGCTAAACTCTGCAAAGCTGTGCAGAGTTTATTTACATCATAGTTTACATTTGATGTGGTTTACATCATGACCACCAATGATGTAAACTAAAAAAAGTTTTGTTTTTTTTTGTATATAGAATTTCTATAAAAAAAATTTTTAAAAACTGGTCACAGTTCACTCGTATTTAAACAACCAGTTATGGCCATTCAGCATGTTATGCAGCTTTAAATAGTTTGGGAAGATTCAGCCCCTCACACATACTCTCCTCCAGGATGAAATGGGGCTAAAGCCCACCTGGGGCAACACCCTGTAACTCTAAAACAGCTCCAACTCACACCTGCTTGGAAGTTACTAGTAATCCTGAAGAGCTTGATTAGCTGGATCAGGTGTGTTTGATTAGGGTCGGCGCAGAGCTGTGGCCCTCCAGGAATTGAGTTTGAGACCATGCACTGCTCTAAAACAAAGTTTTAAAATGCTGGTTTGAATTGTAGTTCTGATATGCACACCATTTACCAACAGCAGAATTACAGTTTTGAGTCATGATATGTGAAGAATTATGAAATACCAAGAGTGAGCAAAAAAAAAGCAGTTAAAAACAGTTTAAATGTCTAATTCTTTCACTCATAAATAATAAATAGATAAAACACAAAAGTCCCTGTGTGAACAGCTTGCCTACCTGTCACTGATTGCAGAGTTTATGCAGAAAAAATTGTAAAGGTCTGTTAAATTAATTTCTGATAGCATAATCCAGTGCAGCTGCTTCAAATGAACATTATAGTAGAATGATCATGAAGCTAACGAGATCCAGTGGTGAGAAAGAAAAGCTGGCATATTCAATTATGGACCATTACCGTTTAGAGATATTGATTGGTAAGCTATTTTAACTCCTTGATGGAGCAGTCAGTCTTGCTTAATATAGTGAAATCAATATGTGCAACAGGTGCAGCATCAGGGGACTGATGATTGTATCCATTTTTGTTTAACAATGAATAACTCTGAGGGGTGGTTTCCCAGACAGGGTTTAAATTAAGCCAGGAGTAGGCTTAATCTAGAATAGTTAATCATGGTTTTAAAAAATGGCTTTCTGAAACACAGGTTACATACAGATGACTAACTCCTGGACTATGGAGTCCTGAACTAAAATAAACTAGATTAATTTAAAACCAACTGTGCTAATCTGAATTAGAATGAATGACTTTCTGAAACACAGATTAAGTACAGATTACTAACTCCTGGACTATGGAGTCCTGAACTAAAATAAACTAGATTAATTTAAAACCAACTGTGCTAATCTGAATTAGAATGACAGAGGTTGCCTATAAAACATGGAATGAACCAAGAAAAGCTTAAAATTGAATGGAACTGAGAAGCAAATCCAAGGAAAACAATAGTAGCGCAAAAAAAAAGAGACTGTGATCAATAACAACAAAAACAAACAAAAATTTTTTTACTAAACAAGAGAAAACTTTTTTTTTTAAAACAAGCAAAGTAAACCGCACACTTCAGGTGTCGAATAATAAAAAAAGGAATGCCTAGGAATCTCTTTGTAATGAATTATTGCATAACTTATTGCAATCAGCTGTTGTCAGTTTTGCAACATTTTATTATTATTATTCATTATATTATACATAAAGCAGCTGTTTTAGTTGTAATGAATTATTGCATAACTTATTGCAATCAGCTGTTGTTGTCAGTTTTGCAACATTTTATTATTATTATTCATTATATTATACATAAAGCAGCTGTTTTAGAGAGAGAGCAACAGAGAGAGTCATGATGAGAATTTTTTAGCACCCTAAAAAAATATGATCAAAGAGGACTGTGAAAATAAATCTGTATTGTTTATCCTTCTGATCTTTCATTTTTTTTAAGTAAATAAAAATAAAATAAATAAATAAATCACAACAATCATTTCAACAAAATCACATTATAAAAATATTTTTTCTTTAATACACATTGGCCACAATTATTTGTAGTCCTAGAAATTATTATTAGTACAGTCTCTGAAGATCTACATTCCCGTTCATATTTACATTTTTCACCAGGGTGATAGGAACATGGAATTATCCAGCCATGACTTCCTGTTTCGCAGGAATATAAATATGAGGAACATAAAGGCCAAATTCTCTTTATCATCAACCACAATAAAAAACCTCAAAGAATATAGTTCTGTTGTGCAGCAACAGATTGTTGAGCTTTACAAAATATGAAGTCAAAAAATAGCACAAAATAGTGCTAAATAATATATATATATATCTAATTCAGTTCCACCATTAGGACAATAATTAAGGAGTTCCAAACCTGTTCCAAACCTGCCTACAGTATATTGTCTGTGTCTATTGTCTTAATGCAATGTGAGGATAGTTTGAATGGCCAAAGACTCTCCAAGGATCACAGCTGGATAATTGCAGACAATAGTTAAGTCTTGGGGTCAGAAAGCCTTATAATGGACCACGGTTGGATCTTTCAACAGAACAATGATCCAAAAGGACCATCTAGTCTTCCTCCAGGAAATCAGCCTATTAAATTCTGGACTATAGGCTAAGTCTGAGACTATTTAAAATCATGGCAGAGAAAGCAGATTTCTGTTAATCTGGTTTAAAGGGCCATTTTAGTCCAAGACTAGGCTTAATCTCTGTCCGGGAAACTGCCCCTGAGAGTTTATTTTTTTTACCTCTCATATTTTAACACAAGATATCTTTATCTGTCTGCTACAAATGTCAGTCAGAATTCTAATAATTATAAAGGCGATTTAAAGAACTGGTTTTGAACACAAAGAGTTACATTGTTGCAACTCAAAGTAAGCTGTTAAACTAGTTAGGGTCAGTTGTAACAGTATGAGAGAAAAGAATAACAGCAAAAAATGAACCATCATTATACATATAATTTGCACCGTAACAGCTGCAATATTTAACAAGAAGTTACCTTTACTTGCATGTTACCTATATATCTACTGCATTTGAAAATAAATCCATAGTACAGCTCAGCTGCCTGCATGAAATAGTCAAGACAACTCTTACCTCTGAAACATCTGTCTGTTTTTCTGTCTGTCTAGGCATGCTGAAAAATCAAGAAAATAGAAAAAGTCTTCAATGGGGATTGGTTTTGTTACAACTCTCCACACCCCTGTCAGGTATTGTTGTTGAATGAGGATATGAGATAATCACGATTTGAATGCATCCCCCTATTTCCCAGCAAATATAAGGTCTATGATTAAAATAGAAAAATTATTGTGCAGACATGGTTAAAAAAATTACATACAACCTTGTGTCTCAAAAATTGTATGTATTCCAGTGACTACTTTTATAACTAACCTTGTGTTATGAGTATCTGCTCAAAGATACCTGAAACATATGACCCTTTCTTAATCTTGATCTTTTTTTTAGTTATCCTGTTGGTTCTTTGCCTACCAAACGTTTTATTTTCCTTTGCTGTCACAAAACTTGCTCAAAGACTAAGAATATAATATTGTACAAAACACTACGTGATGCTATAATCTGTGTACTAGAGACAAATAATAAAACAAAACGTTCAACCTGGAAGTGGTGAAACTTTTTTTCGTTGTTTGTCTCTAAATGTCTTATATATCATCACATGTTATTGAATTCGGCAGGCACACGTTATAAAAGTTATGAGAAGAGCTGAAAGAATAGCAATCAGTGAATTTATATATAAAAAATCTTTGATTTTTAATTTATGTTAAGCAAATCTTAACTTTTCTTTAAAAGTTTATGGACACAATAACTGTTAGTTTATGTTTTTCAATGTAAGATTTTTATCATCTTTTTATAATTGTTCTACATTGATCCCTTAGGTTTACCCCGCACAATAAAAATTGGGCTTGTAAATTAAAAAAAATGGTCAAATTGAATTGTTGAACATAAAACATAATGCATTTATATAACCAGTTCCCAAATGTTTATTCATACGTTTATTAACAGTGTACATGTTTTATATGTATTTCATATTATTTGAACTTTTCAGACTTCATAAATATGACCCCAAGTATCACTTGTTTTTTAACATTGATCTGCCTGTTGTTAAGATACATGTTCAAATCTACTCTTTTCATCTTCAAAAATGTTTTGAAGTTGTATGTAGTTACAGTCCGTACATGTATCAGAAAAGACTTGCAAGTCTACATGCAGTACATGTGCTTGGGAGTGTCATTATTGAAGAACAATTTGTTCAAAAACACTCAAATAACCTTTTCAACCACAGGATGAGGATGTTTTTTCCTGCGTTAAACTTATCGACACACATGCTATGTACCCTGTACATATGTTCAGTCTCCCCCCAGAACCCGAATACAACGTCACAAACCCTGCAAACGGACTTTCCGAACACGTAATAGGTTATTTTCTTTGCAATCTCATTTTCCGGTCTTCCGGAATGGATTTTTAATTCATTTTCATGTGAAAGTAGCACGCTGGTCCTTATTTATGTGGGTATATGGCAGAATTATTATTTTGTTCTTTTAATCTCAAACAAGAAATCTGACATGAATTAGCTGATCCATGAAAATATGTTTTATCTTAAATGATAAGGAAGATGTTTTGAAATCAAAAAAAATGAATGAGGTGAATTAGAAATATCTTTCAAAGCAAATGTGCAGAATCTCATTGATGTCTCGTGGTAAAACAGCACATAAGATGTTCAAGATGAATTTGGGCTTTGGCCCATCCACACCAAAGGAATAATTGACTTGTTTATTTATTTGTTTATTTATGATTAACAGTCAGCAATACACATACAGTATGAGACCCTAAGTAATAAAAAGACAACTATCTATAAAACATTTACATGTAAAAAACCTTAAGTAATCACTCAGGAAAAATGGAAAAAATGGGTTTTTGCTGCAGTGAAGGTTTTCTAAAATAGGAAACAGAAACAACAAATTGCCACATAATTTCTGAAGAAGATATGGTCAGTCTGACTAGCAGTTACTACACACTCAATGCACACATGAATATACAATATGAACACACACACACACACGCAAGCCAACACCCAGTGGGGAAACAGTCTGCCTTGCTGAATTTCCACTAAATGTCATGCTAAACATTATAAAAGGGGTGACCCGAACATTTTCCAGAGCATTCAACCTAATAATCGCTCTCTCACTTGCATCTAGCTGACACTCGCACAACAGGTGAGTTTTTTCCCCTCCTTTCAACCTGGTTGTATTAATTAGGCATTTGTTTGTTTTCAGAAAGAAAGAAAAAATTAAAGAAAAAAAAGAGTAACTTTAATCAGTGCTTTTATAACCCAAACCACAAAAGATTTTTTTGTTTACTTTTTTTGCCAGTGTGACAGCAGTGTGTGAGAATAAGTTGATTAAGTTATTGTGCGTTTTTAAATTATGAACAGTATCGCATCATCAAATGTACATCATTTTTGATTCAATTTTAATCCTCAAAATATGCTTTTGTTTTGACAGACAAGAGTTTGAATCATTTTAATCATTGCATGTTTTAAAGCTAGATTGGTTCAAATGATCACATATTTCTCAAACCAACCACTGAATGAACTGACTCATTTTACACTTAAACTGGCATTGTACTTCCAGATGATGTGACAATTTACATAACATTTCATTACGCTGTAGTTTCTTTTAACCTGACAAACTAACACAGCTCAGCATAGGAAAAAGAGACAAGCAACCAAACAGTGTGCTTTCCTAAAGTGCAGACGCAAATGAGGTCTGTGCATCTTAGACATCTCAGTCTTTGGTTTTCTTTCCTGTTCAGAGGCACCACAAAGGCCTTTGCTGAGGAGAAGGATTCAGTTTAAGCACACATAGAGTGACGTCTCAAGGAAAAGCGCCAGACAAAGAAAGGTGTGGGAGGTAAAAGAGCCTATCTTCTACAGAGATCCTGCAGTTATGATAGCAATTGCATCATGTATTAGTTAAACTAATGTGTGAAATCAATGTTCCATCTTAAAGAAGGATTACCCAGACAACAGATGTAAAGGGTAAGTCATACAACTATAAAAATACACTTCTTGTGTACCTGAGAGCTGCACATGGGGAGAAAATGAGTAGGTGCAAAAATTTCAAAAATAACTTGACACGAAATAAGTTTTTGATGGCTGTCTTTGCCTTTTAAAATGTCACCTCTTTATTCAGATTATTTTTTTTTACCAAGAAATTAAGTTCTCGTGACAGCCACATTTAAAAGTAGCGGTTCTTCAATGGTTCTTTGTGGCATCTTTTAGCAAATAATCCACATTTTAGCAAGAACCTTTTTTGGCTGTGGTGGATTCTTGAGCTGAGTTATACAGTTCTTTGAAGATTCAAATTAGAAATGAGCTCTTCAGGTTTTTTTTATGTTGGTTTTGTGTTCTTTAAAACATCAGTTCATCATGGTTTTCAACACAACTAGAGAACAAACAGTTCTTAGAGGAAGTTGAAAAAGTACTTTGACGTCAGGCTGTAAAATCTTTCTTGGTTTGAACCGTTATTTTTAAGAATGATAGCATTAGCTAGTTATGATTTGGTATATGATAGTGATTGGAAAACCAAGTTACATGTTGTAAAAATTGATCAAATTCTACAGATGCATCGATATTACTATTCTGAATTATACAATAGGCCAAAAATTATTTTCATGCTATGTTCGATAACCAATAAATTTTTTGTCCAAATAAATAATAATAACATTAAAAAGATAAATCTCTATATATGCTTTCACATGATGCTATTTAGCCATTTTCACAAGCATGGAAATCTTTTAGGCACTTACCTTGGTACTTACTGTACAATACCAGAGAATGCTCAAGAATAGCACTCTTTAATGCAAAATTAGCTTCGTCTTGCATATCTTCAGCAGTTACCACAGATAGTGCAGTAGATGCCACTTTAAACAATGAATCAATTAATTCTGACCTCCAACAATAAGAAGCCACGATGGTGGAACTGGGTGGAGCAGGGTGTCCAACTATTAAACACTATCATTTGACTCTTCAAATTAAAGTACAGTACAGTTCATACCTCAGATATCCTGATCTTTGATTCATATCATATTGTGTGTTAACACAAATGAGTGGGTACAGTGGAAAAAAGTGAGTCAGAATGAAATTTTCTATGTTTGTGGGAGAGAATTGAGGCCAGAAGTGTCTTTATGTTCCATATCTGTATTTTTTTTAAAATTATTATTAAAGACAAGTTTCAGGTTTAATTCCGGGTGTGTGTGAATTGAAAATATTTGATGGGCCGTTGCTGCATTTAGTTGGCTCACAGCTTAGATCTGATGATTATCACTGTGACTATGAATTCCACAGAACACGGAAACTAAAACTGATTTTACTGAATACTGAAGTTTCTAAAGTGTCATCGTTGTAAAATGAAACTTGCTGTCAGTCCAGACTATTCTCATATTTTGAGGGATTTTATCTCAGTGATTGGAACTGAGAGAAGACTGTATTCAGACTGAGAGATGAATAGTGAGTTTCATTGCCTTGAATAATCCCAGTCTTATCAATATCATCTTCAGGTCGGACTCTCAGAGGAACAAATTAAAATCAATGCACATTCAGTAGGCACAAGATCACAACATTGAAAACTAATCCTGCAAATTACTGGAAAATGATACCCTTGCATATTGCTGATCTAAACCTCTGATAATTAGCCTCGATGACTAACGATACAGAGAAGTGCAGAAAAGGGTCATAAATATAACATGTGCTTAAGCTACTTTTAAAAATGTGCTGCAAACATGCGTAGTTGATCATTTTCAAGATAAATGTATTTCTAGAATATTTGAAAACATTTGTTACATATTTGTAATATGTTGTAAAACATTTCAGCACCTGCAAAATAAGGCTCTTCTCCTCCTCATCACGTCAAGTTGCTTGTTTGAAAAACCCCCCAGGTGAAAAAAATTTGACATTTATCATAGACTGGATGTGGTTAATGTCAAATGTCAATGAGAAATAAGCAACACATGACTTCTTAAACAAGTTCAGAAAAAACCGCAATGACAATGGCGCTCTAAAATCCAAAGATGAAGGTTTTTTTTTTCTTTCTCAAAGGTTGTATGTGCAAGGTATGATAAATCCACACTTTTACACTATTAAATATTAAACAGAAGTTACTGCATTAGATCTGAACACATATGGAAGTACTATATTTATGGGGTGAGTCAGATATATGGTCTACGTAAGGTTGGAGCGTCATAGTCCTTTTAGATTTAATAGCCAATCGTGTAATTATTTAATCGCCATAAATATTTGAGACTTTAGAATGTAGTCTACTTGACCTATAGCTATTGATTTGATTGTTTTGAGTTTCTAAGATGGACTGAACAATTCTTTTTACAGAGGAAAAATAAGATTAATAAAGATATTAATGTCCATGTATGCCAATTGATCATTTCAGGTTGATGTATTTGTAAGACAAAAATGTGTTACACTATTTTAATTTCAAATGGTAATATTTTGATGGTTCCTTTTATTTAAAAAATCCAAATATAAGGCTAGATGTGTCATATTTATATTGTAAATGGGGAGTAAACATGCATATCATTTTCACATTTCCATGAGCTACGAAAAAATTAATTGAAAGGGTTGAATGCAAAAAAAGAAAATGAAAAATTATTCATTTAGTACTAATTTTGTATCTACAATGATCAAATTACTTAAACTCTTATTAACAATAAGAGTTATGCGTCTTATTGTTTATATTATATAACACTCTAATCTCAATCTTACAAACACACATTTTTAATGTAAATATTTTGTGGCTAAGCCATATTGTAAAATGTGTAATATCAAATAGATTAATAAAGAGCAAAAATAAAGACTGCTTGTTTTAGCTGACAAAATTGTTTGCTTCACAGAATGGGAAAAAAGTTCTTCAGTTTATATATAAGGGGCCTACTCAAGGTGAAGTGTGGTTTGTGTTCAGAAAACACCTGCACAGTGAAACGAGAAGGAAAAACAACTTCCATACTTTTACTAGTTTTATTCAAATATGTATAGTTATTCTATATTTGGAAACAAAGCAAAGGTGAATGTATTTACACAGGAAATAGTTTGCGCTAGGGCTGATTCATTTCACTCTTAGTACGCAGTAGTACGGTAAAGTTCATAAACTGTAACCTCTTTTATATCTTCATATTTCTATATAGGAATGCTTCAAAATGGTGCTGGAACACACAAAGGTGGAGATAACTGGAGTAGTCACCAAAATCAGTACCAAGAGGAAGACCGTTCTACCTTTTCCAGCATGCAGATGAAGGCCAGAGGAAGCAGTTCATCTCTGATCTCAGGCAAACCCATGGCTACCAAGGTAACGGACCGGAAACTGACATATTTCTGTATTGCTGCACAAAATAATAATATTAAATATATGAATTAAATTATATTATATGAAGGTTAATAATGTTGATTTGAGTTATTCTGCCCCAAAAAAACGAACTTTTCAGCTCAAGTAACACATTCTACTGAAAGAATGAGTACTGTAGCAAACAAACAAACCTTAAAAAGTATATTTTTCCACTTGTGATTTCAAAGGTGTCTGTTGCCTTGGAGAGTGATTTCAGAGGTTCTGGCTCATCTCACATTCAAAATTCCACTCTACAGCAGGAGGTACAGTTCAGTCAGAAAAGGTTTCACTTCCCTAGCAGCACCTTACCTAAGAAATAAAGGGTTATAAAGAATAGAATAAACTTGCATGCATTGTCTGTTGTCTTTATCCAGACTGCCAGTGAAAACACAAGCAAACATTTCAGACAGCACAGACCATCAGTACTACGCAAAGGCAACCAGCCGTTCCCGCAAGGTACTGGTACTGTAGACTTTATCAAAACAAATGAAATCATTTATCTCTGACACTAAACTTTTGATAATGCTCTACAGCTTGTGGTGTTCATGACTGGGTTGTGGACACTGTGTGTAAGACGGAACCTGACAGTGCCCTGTCAGACCCTGTGCCACTTTACACCAACCAATCAGAAAGTCCTCAGCCTGGCAGCACAGAGCATACTGGGAAGTGAGTATCTGCTTTGAGAACATAAACACACAAACAAATAAATAATGCCTGTATGGTCTCAGTATTTGTGCTAAATGAAGCATTTATGGTTATCTCTAGGCATGCATACAGTCTTCCAGGTGGCTTTCTGTGTGTTAAAGGACAATGTGGATGGCCTGGGTGCTCAAAGAGCAGAGAAGTGTTCAAAGAATATGGACATTTCTTAAAGTGAGACAGTTATGGAATTAAAAAGATCATTTACTAAATAATTCCAACAATACCTGATATCTCTATATTCCATAATCTAGACACCTTTCTACTGACCATGCTCCTGGGGACAGAAGTATAGCCCAGTTGAGGATCCAGAAAGACAAATTACAATACATGGAGAATCAGGTATGCAACCCCAGTGCTCAAAAACAACGGTTTGTTCTATATTAAGCCAGCTTATGTGGGAAATACAGAACCAATTTAATATGCATCACAGGAGCTAATGATACATAATGCAGGAGGTTATAATAAGAACTGGGTTATTAAAGGATGCCTGTTTATGGCCTTGCATTATATTTACTATGTGAATGTTACTGTTAGTTGATTGCAGAGAGACAGAAACTGCAGGCCATGCAGCTACACCTGTTCGACGTCAAATCTACCTCTGAGGTAAGCTCTCTTGTATTAAATTAGTTTTGAAATATATAATACATCTAAATAAGTGGTCCAATCTATGCTGCTTAAGAGAGAGTAATTGGCGGCCATTCGCTGGCAATCACAGAGCTCATAAATATGAGTGTAGCCACCCATAAATCTGGGAAGAGTTACAAGGCAATTGCTATTTTAAGATGTGTAATAAGAACACACATTTACAAGTGGAAAAAATCTTCCCAGCAAGCTCACCTATTAAGGTAAGAATATGTAATGCTCAGAGGAAAGCTACATCAATTGATCTACACTCCTTAGTTAAAAAACAAACAAGTATAATGCTATTGAAAGGGAGTCAGCAAAAATCATGATTTGTAAGTGCATTATGGCTTTGTCTTCACACCAGTTTATTCTTGAGACAAATGCAAGGCCATCTGTCTGCCAGCTAAAGCAGACCTGAAATTAGGTCACACCAGACAACAGTGATCTTTAGCTAGTCTACAACAGTAAAAAAAAGGGAGCATTAGAAAAGCTAAGACAAAACCCTGTGTGAATTAATCAAATTATTCCATAATGACAGTGGGATCTGTTTATGTTCTCATTTGAGGTTAGATTTTACCTGCTTCTGGGGCTTGATGAAAGTCAGATGATATTTTATGTCAAGATGATATATTGATGTAATTTTCTCCCTCTGATCTTAGGATGGTAACAGTGTGGAGAAGTCAGGACATCTGTCAGAACTCCTGCAACCTGCAGCATGTCAGAACGCAAATGGTGTCTATGACAGTGACAGAGCGGCAGCTGAAGCGCTAACACAAGGATACTGGCAGATCTCTACCTCACAAGTTATACCAGGTCATCCAGCACACACACATTTGTTACTATTAAAATTATACAATACAAAAATACTGGCTCTGATTACCAGTCGTTCATATTTCATCTCCACACACAACACTACGGTATATGATGTAATTATTTTCTTCATACGTTTTTTTTTTCTGGCAATAGGGATTATCCCCAGTTTTGAGTATTATAAGTTCACAAACATGAGGCCACCTTTCACCTACGCCTCCATGATACGATGGGTAAGTACTGCTGAATTGAAAATCCTATATACCTTTTCATTTCCTGTCAGTCACATAAAAGCTGTCTTTTATGCCAGGCGATACTGGAGTCCCCAGAGAAGCAGCTTACTCTGAACGAAATCTATCACTGGTTTACCCGCATGTTTTTCTACTTTCGTCACAACACCGCCACATGGAAGGTATGAGATGAACTGTTTGTACTGTAAACCTATTGTATTTGTCATTCCATGACTCACTGCACACAAGCCAATCCTGAAAGCCACAGCCTCCGATTTGTAGACCAGAAAACTTTCACAACTTGTATGTTAATGACAGAAAGTGATGACCAGGCTGTGTGATTACAGTGGTTTTTTGTTAGGACTAAGTGCATCTTATTCCTCCTATTAGATGTAACATGATTTAACAAGTAATTTATGTGTCTCTGTCTGTGTGTAGAATGCTGTTCGGCATAACCTCAGTCTTCATAAGTGCTTTGTGCGCGTTGAAGGAAGAAAAGGTTCTGTTTGGACCGTGGATGAAGAGGAATTTCTGAGAAGAAAAGGACAAAAGTTTCACAGGTAAACTGTCTTTCCTTCTTCATAAGGGTGTCAGTAACATTGTACTTTCCTAATGCATGTCACACTCCTGGTGGATAGTTGGTTGTATGTATAAATACAAGAAGTTAATTTTAAAATGGCTGAGTAGTAAAGGTTAAAAAAAACTACTTGGGCTCTTTGGATGGATCTAAGTGGATGGTGGGAGAATAATGATATTGATTTATTGCAGTTGCACCACTTTTTCCTCCAGGGATCAGGATATGGGCTGGATGGCACCTTTTCACCTGCTTCCTGTGACTCCACAAGGTGAAACTTATCAGATGCAAGGCCCAAATGGACTCTAATGAAGAGATTACAATCGCATTTCTTAGTAGGAATGATAAATATTATGATAGTTTAAAATTAACTTTAATTTTTTATAACATATATGTTTTAAACATATATCTGGCAGTCTGTTTCAGACCTAATTATGTTTTTTTGGGGAAAAAAAACTTTTGTGTAAGGAATTATGAATCTTGCATAATCCAAAGGTAAAGTTAAGTAGTGGGTGTTCAGCAAACTTTTCACTATCCTTCTTGCTTTTAAATGTACTGATTATAAAGTACAAGTACGTTTTTTATAAAGCTTACAATTGTACATCAATAATGATACTAATAGCATCGTATGTAAATACATTTAATATGGTACTTAATTTAATAATTATGCTGTTAAACAATAACTGTACATTTTCTCTCTATGAATTAATGTCTTAAAATATGATATTCAAATAAAGGTCCAAACTGAAACGCAATCCAGCATTGTTATACTGTTATTCTGGTACATTATACACTACACAACGTCAAGTTTTGCTTCTAATAAACTAAAAAATAATGCAAAACCTCCCAGTCAGAAATATTTCACAGTGCGTAAATGCAACGCAATGGTGATGTACTCCATGCTCCTGCTCGTCTCCAACTGCAGTACAACGTCTACGATTGGCCGAGAGATTTTTGCGCGGTGCATTTCAGCCAATCAGAGCTTTATTTTCGCGCTCGTATGCAAAGCCTCAGATAAATGGCGAACGGAAGGGCAAACTGTAAACAAATACAACAGAACTGGACATTTTTAGACGTATTGTGACTTTTAAGAGAAAAGTAACTCTATATTACGAATGCTGTGTGTAAATACAAACGGAAATATTCGATATGCGACAATCAGCGAGAATTTAAACTAGCCTCATTCAGCGTTAGGAAGCTACCTAGGCCTGCTGACATTTGCGCAGACTTGGAATTTGATAGCGTTAGTGCTGTAATGCGAACGAGGGCTCTGGATAGAGACCCGCACAGTTAACTCAATTAGCATTTAAAATTTGTTTTAAAATCGTCTGACAAAGTTACAACTAGGCAGCATCATGAGTACAAACTCGGACAGCGGTCAGCCGTCCGAAACTAACCAGAGGAAAAGAAGTGTAAGTCCAAGTGTTGAGTCTGACTCCACGCTGCCCAAGCAGGCGAAAGTAAGTGATGAGGAACCAAGGAATGACTCTCGTGAAGATGCAGAACCTGAGAAAGTTGGCAATGATGAGCCAAAACACGGATCTGAGCATCCTGAAGACGCTAAAGAGAAGGATACGGTGATTCTGAATGAAGCAGACGCGCAGGAGAGCACAGGACAGGCTTGTGGAGGTGAGAGCGAGCGCCAGTCGTCAGATTCCGCTGCCATCGCCGCAGCAGAAGCGCTTGCCAGTCTGACCGGTGGAGACGCGGACGAAGACCGTAAAGAAATGCCCTGTTCGTCTAAAAAAGCGAGCCGAGAGAAATCAAGGGATAAGTCTAATCGTCCCAGTTGCTCTCAGAGCGAGAGAAGGACGGAGGCAGCCGCGGCTGACAGCTCTTCATCCCTGCTGCTCTGCGAGGACCGAGAAGATCCAGAGCAGGCTTCGTTCGTGGATGATGAGGAGGAGGATGACGACTCTCTTCCTGGCTCTTCCTCCACGGCTAGCTCGTCTGTCGCCTCTGATAATGATGATAACGAGGACGGAGAGTGTGCCATAGTGTCGGTGAAGATGGCCCCGGAGGTGCGGCAGTCCGTGGCGCTGCTCGCACAAGTGCAGATGCGGCTGGACGCGCTGGAGAAGAAAGGCGCGCGTCTGCATCAACGCCTGGAGATGAAACTGAGCCGCCAGCGACGCCCTCACCTGGACCAGCGCGGCGCCATCACTCAAGCCATCCCAGGCTTCTGGGTCACTGCTGCATCCTTTGGCTTTGTGTGCATGACGTTCAGGTGGACAACTTAAGTATCAAGGCCTTTGAAGTTGAGTTTTTATATATATATATAAAACACACACCAATTTAAATTTAATTGGTCAAAAGGTGTTATATTAGATAGTTCACCCAAAAATGAACATTCTGACATTAATTACTCACCCTCATGTCGTTCAAAACCCGTAAGACCGTCATTCATCTTTGGAACACAGATTAAGATATGTTTGATGACCCTTCATAGACGGCAATGGAACTACCACGTTCAAGGCCCAGAAAGGTAGTAAGGACATTGTTTAAATAGTCAGTGTTTCAACCTTAATGTTATGAAGCTACGAGATTACTTTTTTGTGGCTTTGGAACAACGTGAAGGTGAGTAATGACAGAATTTTCATTTTTGGGTGAACTATCCCTCTAACTGTCACCAAAGATCATACTTGGGGGGTGTCATAACTGGGGGAAAAGGGGGACGGAGTACATAGGGCCCACAATGTTGTCCTTTGGGATTTTGAGGGGGCCCTATAGCAAATTCTGTGCGATTGGCCCAGAATCCCTAGCAACTTTACTCATCATACTCTAAACTCCTATGTTCATTTTGGTTTTTCATTTGCGTCAAATGTGTTTCAACCAAATGATTGTGGATTCCAGATCTTTGTCTTCATTTACGTAATGTGTGCTTAACTTAAAGCCAATCAGCTTCTGAATCACCCACTTCTATCAGCGCAAATTGACGAGACTGATGAAGATGCTCTAAGCTACATGACTAACTTAGAGGTAATACATTTTTTCCCGTTTTTCTTTTTCCTGTTTTCAAAATTTGCAAATGATCCATGTTTTTAATATGCTCGTCATTCGACAGATTGAGTCTTTCAAGAACAACAAACTTGGTTACCGCATCTGCTTCCATTTCCGGCGAAATCCCTTTTTTCAAAACAAAATGATAGTGAAGGAGCTTCATCTTGGTATGGGAGGTGAGCTGACCATTATCACAGTACCCCTCTTTTCATGAATGTGAAACAGATTACTTTGGGACACATTTATTTATTCTGGGTTTTAATTTTTTGAAAAAGGTAAATGTGCTTTATCTGTATGTGCTTTCCTTTTTGCTCAGGGTCACCGGTGTCGTTCTCAAACCCGATTTTGTGGCACAGGGGGCAGAATCTGGTCGGTAGTGGAGAACCACGTCGAACATCACAGGGAGTCTACCAGAGCTTCTTCCATTGGTTCAGTGACCACAGCAACCCAGGAAGGGATGACATCGCGCAGGTACATCTCTCATGTGGTTTGGTGCAGGAAGAAGGGCTGTATAAACAGGCCATAACAAAATCCTTAAACATAGTAAGGATGATGATTTAAAAAAATGATTCCCTTCTAGATCCTGAAAGATGACCTGTACAGAAACCCTTTGAGGTACTATCTGACTCCACTCTGGGAGCCACGAGAGAATGGCAGGTAATCTCTAGCCTGAAACATCCAGATTTTTCAAAGTGTATTTTTAGGTTTTGCTTTTTTTGTTGTTTTAAACCAATTTCTGTTGTCCAGCAGAGGTCCCAAACCTCAGGGCAACAATAATGGAGACGAGTGTGTGATCATCTCAGATTCAGATGAAGATGAGGAGAAGAGCCAAAACTTGGGGCAAGAGGATGAAGATGATGACCAAGTCGGAGGTGAGGTTTTCCTTTTCACAATCAAGTCATATAGTTTAATATAAAGTGCTTTTATAAAGTCTTTCAAATCAATAAATAAAACTGGTCTTTTTTTTTCCCCAAATCATCATGACTGATCATTTTCTCTTAGGCTCAGAAGAGAATGACAGAGATGAGGGGGAGTCCTCCTATGAGGAGAGAGATGAAGAGGAAGTGGATGTTGAGGAAGTAGAAGAGTCACGTGACTCCAGTGGCTGTGAGGTCAGAGAGCAAGGACAGGAAGAGGAAGATATTGATGTAGATGAAGAGAAGAGTTAGGACACGGGGTTGTCTCTGTTTCTTTTTACGCAGAATAGCATCATTCGAATTTTCTATGATCTGTTTTACTGATATCATTTCCTGCATAAATTAAGAGTCTGTTTCAAATAACAAGTGGTTAATGATGCTTAATGATCAGGGTTTAAATATGTCTTCATTGTAGATGGTACTTTCAATACATCAAAGATGATGAATATTCAAATTCAATGTGTGCACTCCTCTGAAAACATGTTTTCCTTAAGATGTCATCACATTTTACAGTTATAACTTTGCATTAACAGATTTCAGAGGGCTACTGATACCAGTAAGACACCTCTATTATCTCACAGCGGACTGTTTAAAGCTTGGGATTATAGACTGCACTTAGTTTAGTTTAGTTTTTGTATGACCGTATATACAGTAGCATTGTCTGTCACTCGCAATCATGACCATTTATAAACACACCATACTTTCCTGTTTGGATGTTTTACAGGCCTAATCATGTTTTTCAGTCATTGCTGTAATATTTTTGTTTAATTGCTGTTTGTGTTACTTTTTTATCCTCATCTACAGAATTCTAACATCATGAAGCAACGGGTTTCCTTGCCTTGTTATTGTTCATAAACTCTACCACCACATTTTGATTATAAGGAGAAAGGTCAAACATTCTGAAATGCTCTTCATTCTGAACCAAAACTAGATAACTCAGGGATGTTTACTCTTTTATCCTTATACTGTAGATGTGTTTCCCTTCACAAGCTTCATTTATTCAGTTTTGTGTCATTAATACATAACATCTTTTGTTTATTGATGAATCTTTAAATAATTGTAGTTTATTTCACTTTGTTTACATAAACAGATTAAATCCTGACACTTGGTACCTCTTACTATGGTGATCATGTGGTCCTTTAAACTACTTTTGTCATGTCTAGAATTGACACACTGTCAACACTTGCACGTTACCATTTATTCACTGCAATGAATAACAATTGTAATGTTATTTAAATGAGCAAAATAGTTGCAAGGTCATCTTGTGGTGTCCCCCCCCCTCCCCCCTTTTGACAGCATGATGTGTGCACTCAATACTCAAACTTTTGTGTCCAGTTAAATGCTTAGTAAAAATGGTAAAAATAGTGAATATGTACACATTTTTTCATGGCATCTTTCATATTCATATCACTTTTGCATTTATTTCTAATAGTGTTTTTTTTTTTTTTTGCTTCTTTGGAATAATTGCTTTAACTTTGGTCAGTCAGTCAGGTATTAGAGTGAAACCATTCTAAATGTTCTCCTAGGTATCTGTAATAAGGCAATTGTGTTAAAAGATTTTGAGTTCATTGATTTTGAGTTTTGACCTGTAAAAGTTTGGATTGAAAATGAAAAGTTGTTAACTCATTGTAAGTATACTGGATTGTACTTGTTTTACTTGCAAGGCCAGTGGTTTGTACATAATCCTTTCCCTTAAAAAGGGTTTATAATTTGTTATTGAATTATTAGGGTAGATTTGACCTACAGTATCAAAGAAAAGCTATATTTTGTGTGCTAAATTTTATAGAGAACTACAATTTTTAAATACGTGTTTTGTTTTTGTTTTCCATGTCAAATAAAGTTTTTGTCTTTTCATTCAGAATGTTTTATGTGGCTTTTGTTTCTTCTGTTTCTTCAGGAAATGAATCAAATGAAAAGCTTTATTCTTTCCTGTTTACACACTTAGTGTTCATCTTTTCAACATTAATTCATCTGAGGGGACTATGATAAGAAATTACATCAAATGAATATGCACCTAACTATTTACAAAGTCTATAATTTTTTCCAGTTTTTTCTTTGTTTCTCATGTCTACCCACAAGAGGGCAGCATAGAAAAGAAAATCATTGAATAAGACATTCTAAACTGCTTTTCTGATAAAAGAACAAAGTCGTTTTATGGTTTTCATGCTTTGTTTTTTAAAATGGAACAATAACTCTGGTGCAAAATATTAGGATTCCAGTCTTTTTTTCCATTGAGAGCTTGTTTTGACTTTTGTATTTGAAGCGCCTCCAGACAACACAAGCTCTTGGTTAGTTATATGGGGGTCTGTGGGACTGCAAAGGCGATGAGATAAGCCTCCTAGTGCAGCGTAGACTGATGTCATTGTCAAATGCTCTTATCTCCGTTCACATGCCTTTGCTTAGACAGCTGTGCCTTGCTTGATCACGTGAACTGATGCATTCCATGTTTTCATGATCAATTCAACAGTCCTTACAAGTTGGCAGCAGCATTATCTGAGATTTGACCTTCAGAGGTCAAACACATCTCTCGACATATTTCCTTTAAAATATGGAAATACGTGATCCTCGAGGTAAACTTTACTTTGCCCTTGTCACCTCCAGCTGCATGTTAACCAGTAGCTTGGATTTTGACATAAGAGAGGTCAATGTGTAATGAAGCTTGGATACGTATGGAAACAGCACAGCTCTGCAAACAGCCGAAGGGCAGGCATTTTTGGGCAGGCCTCAACAGAGGAGTGCCGATGTTGCAATGGTACACTTAAAACCTTTGATTTCATGCTTAATGCAATGCTATAAATATTCCACTAGCAAAGGCCTGCCCTGTTTGTAAATGCAAAGCAGCCAAGCAGGCACCAGGAGTAGAGCTGTACTACTGTTATAGGTTTTTATAGCTTTATCAAGACTGAAGGAAATACGTGATCTCATGGGAGCACAAGCTACTGTCCCACGCTCAAGTGGTTTGGATTGGAAGAAAATTGTATAATCAGTATTCAAATAAATAGATTGGGCTGACATGTAAAAGGTTTAGGATTATGTTTTCATTTAATTTAATTTGTTTCCTTAATTTTTTTACATTTTAATTAAATTACTATTATTTTTTATACATTTTAAAATATTATACAACATTAAAAAACAATATTGTAAGTTCAATATTTTATTTTAGTTTTTATGCACATTTTAGCTGTGTTCTTGTATTTTGCTGAATATTGCCCACATTTTTACTCTAATGCAGATGAAGTAAATCTCAAAGCCTTTTACATTAAATTCACTTGTTTTTATTTAATTTGTTATTTATTTAATGAATTTTATTGTTACATTTTAAAATGTCAAATATATTTTGAAATATATAAAATGTAAAAAAAGTTAAATAAGCACATTTTTGACTGTATTATTATATTTTACTGAATATCTGCCACATTTGTACACGTCTTGTGTGTTTACTGTAGGCGCAGTGAATCTCAAAACCTTTTACATTAAATTCATGAATTAATGATATACATTATTTCCATGTTGTTGACCATGGGAGCTTTGAGACTCTTGCTCATGCAAGTTATAACTCACTGTTTTTGTCAGGCAGAATAGGTGAAGAACAGAGATCTTGATTCAAACCATCTTTACCCTTTACAATTTCAAAAAAAGATTCCAATACAGCATCCATAATACCAAACCATAACATTAGATCATATTAAAGTCATATAAAATAATCTGTCAAGTAATTTAAATATGCACTGCGGGTCAATCAATTATACTAAAACAGTCAAAAGCAACTGGCGGAACAGAAGAAAGAAGGTCAGCGAGTGAAGGAGACAGAGACAGAGTGTGATGAAGAGGGTGGGAGCGAGGGAATGGAAAGAGTGTGAAAGACAGAAGGAAGGAAAGAGAGAGAGAGATGAATGGTAAAGCTAATTAGCAGACTTCTGACAGCCCTGGCAAGCAGATAAATGGTTTTTATCTTAAAGATCACCAGCGGCAGCAGGAGTCGCAGCCTTCAGGCGTTCCCTGCACTCTTTCCACCCGTCTGCCTTCCAATATGTGTTTTGACTCGCTCTGTGGCGACATGAGTATACATGCATATCTGAATTCTGTTTATTTCTGCATTCTGTTATTTCATCAAAAATACTTCCTTTTTGACTATAGTAAACACAGTCTGTGTGCGTGTTTCTCAGCTTTTGTATAAATTGCCCATTACCCATTCTTCGAATGGGCCTCGGGCGATTGCATTTGCAATCAAGATGAAACTGGAGCGTACTGGAAAAAAAGGAAAGGCACCTCAGTGGGACTTTTATCATCCCAAAATCTCGTGGCACCGCATCCATCTTTGATGAGGCAGGCCGCTTATACGCTCATCCATCCTGGGCATCCCGTGGGCTGCGGCTAAGGTGCTGACAGATTTAGCTCCTAAGACAGATGTACTTTACGCTCCCACACCCCTCCAGCTTTTCAACTTTTCCATGGATTTACTTTCCTTTTCTCTGCATTTTGGAGGCTAGTGTAACGGAGGCCAGCGAGTAGGTGCTGTGCAAGGTAAACCTCACTCCCCTGATCTCAAGAGACGCACTAGCGACTGACGCTAGTGGCTGTAGCCATTTAGCCTCCTTGTTAGTGCGTCCGCCTCCCATGCCGGAGACCCACTTGGAGCGAGAACGAGGTGCGGCGGAGTGGACCTGGGGGAGAGGGGTTACACTAGCACCAGGTGTACCCAGGATACTGACTCGTGCGGGAATCTATCCTGTTGTGAGGAAATTACATATGTTGTTTTAATGGAGTTAGAGGGTACTAGGGTCAATGACATGACATCAATGACATGAAAATACATTAAAATACAATAGAGTGCTGCATGGACGAGGCAGGTTTGTAGGCCAAAACTTGGAAACGAGTTAGCATTTTAACACTTCCGGTGATAATCCAAAAGCCAATGGAAAAATCAAGGGAACCTGTTTTGTCAAGGGAACCAGTGTGATGCTACCATAAGTTAGCATCACACTGGTTCATTTTGGTTGGCCTACAAAAATTCGTCATCATGCTGCACAGTATATTTACTAATGATATTAACATCTAACTCTTATAGGATACGCACAATACTGTTTTCTGAATTAAAATTCATTTTAATATGTTCTTGCATCATAAAGTAAAACATGTCAGGTGATAAAATACTTTAACAAAACAACTTAACTGCTTATTATCTGAAAACCTTTTGTCCACCAAATTATGGGGTCCAATGAACAGGCAAAATATGTGGGAAAGGACCCCTGTGGACCCTCAAAACAGTGTGCTAAGGTTAATAAGTCTCTTAAATAAAATATCAGATAATCTGACCTTTTTATGACAAGACAAGTTTAGTTCGAGTTGTTAAATGTGGTGTGACTATACAAATCTAATATTTGTGAATTAATAATTCATGATGCATGTATTTGAATTTAAATAAACACACATAAATAAATATGAATATATAAATATACATACATACATATAAAACAAACAAACAAATAAAATATCCTGAAAAAATATATTTAAAAACTTTTTTTTTAAATAATGAATAAACCATGTAAAATCAACATGAATACAAACAGTGCATTTTAAGAACTTATCAAGGCCATATTTGAAAGTACATTCATAAAAGATTTTTCTTCTCTTTATTGTGGAAACTCTTATATGTCATTGACCCACTAGTCTACTTTAAAAAATGAATCCCTCCCCAACTCAAAACCTGCGCTTACACATAGCCTACAGCGTTTCACAGAAGCGCTGCCTGGATTGATGAGCGCCACGTACTCATGATGATAAATTTGTTGTTGTAACTCTTGCTTTGAGCCTGCAAATCCCCGTTTATACACTGCAGAGAAAGAAAGACAAAACCCTGCTGACTTCCTGACCATGTATGATGAAACGTGATGCTCTTTGTAGACCAAATGCATTTGAGCTCTTTAAAATTAAAATACAGCTTTTTTCAATCTTTACAATGCACATTGTATCAAATCAATGAAAGTTTAAAGTAGAATAAATCATGTGCTCTTTCACACAAAGGATAGAGTTCAAATTCTGTGCTTTCACAAACATGAGACGGCCACTCAAAAGGTCTGTCAAAGTTAGTAACAAAGGGAAATATATAGCTGTAGGTCATCAACTTTTAAGTTGCCATAGCAGCATGTTCATGCAAGATACAAAGGTTACATGTAAATTAGAATATAAGAAAGTGTTTTCACTTAAAACAGGGTGCGTACCAATTCAAAACATGACCTATTTGACTTGTTCTTTTTCTGTTACATGCCACATCATGTTGTTTCACCAGTGTGGTGTTTTCTCATCAAGTTGAGGTTTTACTGCACTTAAACCAAATAAGCTCATATATTAGGCAATTAAGCTTCTTAGGTGATTCAGTGGTTTGTGTAGATGTGGTCGTAAAACTGCCGACTGTGTAAAGTGTCTCTGACGTGGGAGAATGTGGGGCTGAATGGAAGATAGTGAAGCTGGTAGGGCTTATTGCATTGTGGGTGAAAATCACACGGAAACCTGAACTTAAAGCCGACTTGAGTCACTTCCTCTCAGAGGAGAATAAAGGATGCCTCCCACAAAGAGAGAGAAAGACAAGAAACCACCTCCACATCCGCAGCAGTATAAGAAAAGGGCACATTGTGTGATGTCATGAAAAGCACAGCGTCTTTTTAATCAGCTGAAAAGGAAATGGTAAAACTTTTTACACACCCTTCCACTGACTCTTGAATTATATATAAAGGCAATGTACAACACATTTAGTCTAAGCACTGGCGTCCTAATGCATGCCAGAGTGTCAGAGGCCCTAGAAAGAACACACCAAGAGCCTTTTGTGTCCAAAATACTGAGTCGCAAGTTTTTTTGTGCGAGAGAGCGTCCTTTCACCCAGCCCACCCCCTCCGTTGTGTTTGCCACCGTCGTCTTGAGTCACGCAGCCGGACACAAAAGAACTTTGGGAATTTCAGGACACTTTCTGGCGGGACAAACAGATCCACCACAAATGCACTGCAGTGGGTCTCCTGCTCAACGGCTTGACAACTGTCTGTCACTCTGTTTACAGCAGTTAGTGATGTGCACATCTAATGAGGCGAGACAGACGGGCAGGATAGACCACATCGATTTCATATCAATGTCAGCATGTCAACAGTGCTGAACTGCTGGCGCCTTTGTACATTTTGAACAATGGCATGAAATAAATGTTATTTATACAGGATTAAAACATTTTTAAAATTAAGATTCAAGAAGTTAGGTCAATAAAGTTATTATAAAAACAATTAGGGAGAGCACACACACACATACGGTTTTGCATATATATATATATATATATATATATATTATATATTTGGATGTTGGCTTTTGGATTTTTTTTTTGATGTTTTGCTGGTTTATGAATAGTTGTGTGTTTCATTATTATATATGATATCACTGTGACAGCTTACCCCATATAGGACTAGTGTGAAATTTTGAACACACACACACACGTTCAAATGTATTAAATGTAAACAACACTTAATGTGGCATTATGCAACGTGTTGTATATCTGCATTTTTCTGACCTCTGAATAGTTGTGTGTTTCATATTTCATATTTATATTCAGTCTTTGGGGGTAACGCATTACAAGTAACGCGAGTTACGTAATCAGATTACTTTTTTCAAGTAACTAGTAAAGTAACGCATTACTTTTTAATTTACAACAAAATATCTGAGTTACTTTTTCAAATAAGTAATGCCAGTTACTTTTTTCCCATTTATTGATTGAAAGCTCTCCTTTCCCCTTATTGAGAGAAATCGGGAGTAAGATGTTGCTTTAGTTCTAGAATAAATGTGAACATGCATTAATTCATCTCACTCACTCACCAAAAAAAAAAAATATCTGATTTAGTTTTCCTCAAAATTAATAAAAACAGTTAAAAGCAACTCAGAATATGACTCAAAGCTGCAATAATTAAATATGTTAAATAATACAAATATCCTTTATGTATTTAATCCCATTTGAATTTATATTTCCTTCAGCCTTAGGCTTTTGGTGTGAAAGGCTTTTACATTTGCCAAAAATAGAACTTTTTATATTAAAAGCAAACAAGCAAGCCCAGCCCATATTTTAAAAGTAACGCAAAAGTAACGTAACGCATTACTTTCAATAAAAAGCAACGAAGTAACGTAATTAGTTACTTTTTTAGGAAGTAACACAATATTGTAATGCATTACTTTTAAAGGTAACTTTCCCCAACACTGTTTATACTACCCCATATAGGACTAGTGTGACTATATATACATATGTTATACATATGCTAAAAATGTATTAAATGTAAACAACATTTAATGTGGCATTATCCACTATTATGTGTTGCATATCTGCATTTTCCCGACCTCTTCAGGGTTAAAGGCGGTTCGTTGGGAGCAGTGCTGAGGGGGCTGGACCGTGACGCTTCACCGGCGGAATAAACCAAACACCTGCCACCGCGCAGACTTTCAACAGGAGACGTGCAGCGTGGAGCTTACGTGACAAGAAGACGAACACATCTTCTGTTTTGTATTCAAAGTGGCAAACGCTGGAGATATTGTCACGCAAACTGCAAAACACATCTTGACTTTTGTTGCCTTTATCTCATCAACTGTCTAGATAAGAGCTTAGAAGTATCCTGGGGGATAAGAGCTTAGAAGTATCCTGAGGAATTACGTGCACAAACTGCAACTTTTATCGCCGATTTTTGGACTGACTGACACGCCCCAAAAGTGAGAATTCAAAAGGCTAGAGCTATAAACGCTCTTATGATTTTATGAGAAGGGTTTGGACGGATTTCAGAAATTCAGTAAGGCACGAGCTGTGCTCACAGAGACGGTTAGGAATGTAACGATAACATCTCACCTGCGCCTCAAAACACCAAATACACGGAGCAGCAACAGACCGACTAAAACACAAGACCAGCGAATCAAGGTGAATATACAGCATTTCTCTCGCTTTCGAGATAAAACAATCGGAAACTTCCTAAAGTCATAAGAGAGTGTTTTGGCCTTAGGTAGATGACAGGGAATTCACTGGTCATGATAAAAAAATGTAGAGGATTTTATTTTATTTTATTGGATGACAGTAGAAAGATGCAAGTTTGTGCGAACCTGCGAATCATAGCAACAGTGTTTACATTTTGCAGTAATATTACAGGTACATTTTACAAGCACTCCAACATCACCCTGCAATTTGTGTTATATAAATATTTGATTGTTTTATACCCTTATGTATCACAATAAATGTCGTTATCATATAGCTAATAAAATACTACAATGCTACGTTTTAAAATGTATTTTAATTAATGTTACATGGAGGAAAATGAAAATATAATCCAATAATTGTGCCTACTATGGAGATAAAATGATTTAACTAGGGTTTATGCTAGGGATGCACCGATACCACTTTTTCCAGTACTCGCCCGGTGTGGTATCGGCGTTTGGTATCGGGGCATTTTAACGAGTACGAGTATGAGTACAGGAGACCAGTATCGGGCCCGATACCGATACCAGTATCGGTATCGGTGCATCCCTAGTTTATGCACTATTTGAGGATTTGGGTACATTGACTTTGGTGAATTTAGGGTGCATCCAGAGCAGAAATATTATAGCCTGCATGCACATTTTCCAGATAGTTCATTGTGTGTTCGGTCAGGATTCTTTTATCTTCTAATTTAAATGTGTGCATGGGTGCTTCAACAGTTTATACTTTAGAACATTTGTGTGTTAGAGCAGTATGAATTGAAATTTAAAAAATTGTAACTGACATAAGTTTGTGTGGTGGTTGTGTGTGTAAGTATATTTTTATGTATGGCTACTGCATTCATACAATGTAACACCCAAGCTTGAACTTGATTCTTTTAGTATTATACAGTATGAACAGTTTTAAAGAAAGGGACCAAAATCCTTTAAATGACAGTTCATAAAGTTTTGCATAAAATAATAATGTTATTTTGCAGATTAAATTTTTATAGAGATAATCAGCTTACAATTCATTGTTACTTCATTTTAATTGTTAAGTTTCCTATAAATACATAAAGCTTATAATTGAAAAGTTACAACTAACATGAGAAGCAAAATGTTTATGTCCTGCCCACTTTAGCAAACTCAGACCTATCAAATCTGTTCATAATTGTCAACTAGTGTGGCACTCCAACATCACCCTACAGTTTGTATGACGTTCTGTAAATATTTGATTGTTTTATACCCTTTTTGTATATATATATATATATACCTAATATATATATATATATGGTCTTTTAAAAAGAGCGATACAGAAGCCTGACATTTTGTCAGTCACAAAAAAAGGGGAAAAAACAGACACGTTGGAGTTGGATTTAATGGACGTCATAGATTGCGCTTGAACATCCATAATTCATATGCTGGCCATTCCGGTAGAGGATGACTGATACATAATGCATGCTAACATGAAAGTATAACAGTTTACACCTGTGAAGTTCCACTCAAGATTTAATAAGATAAGCAAATATGTCGCTTAACAGTTTACTTGAGTGATGTAGACATGCAAATGCTATATCTATCTATCTATAGCTGTCTGTCTGTCTGTCTGTCTATCTATCTATCTGTCTATCCTGTTAGGTTAGATGTATAGCAGTGCTCTGTGTGTGTGTATTTGAGTGAATTAAAGTCTGTGCTTCCTACTCTTTCCCCTCAAATCAGTGCCAGAACCAACATGTAAGAACACCTGAGTGACTGATGCTGTTGAATATGTGAAGGAGAGGAGACATAAGACAAATCTGATCTTGCACAGAGTGTGAGTTTCAATGAGAGCCAGTGAAACACAGTAAAACATCAGAGGATTTTTGAAATCAGGTTCAAAAGTGAGGACGCTTTGAGCTGGAAAATATGATATCAATTATTTGTTGGTTTTTGTAGTCCTTCACAAGAGCACCCGATATCATAAATGTGCATTTGCAGCTTTCAGACCAATAATTCTTTGCTCTTTGCTCTTGTCTAACACTAACACAGTGGCTATGATCCCAGTCTGATGTCTACAGAGTCATGATACACATCTACATGAACATACAGAGAGATAACCATCTCCAGTTCCTTTTTTTTTACTCTCTGCTCTCATTTACCAACTTTTCTATGCAATCTACAGTTCTCTCTCACTCTCTCTATGTCATCTTGCAGTTTGGACATGTAGTACATTCCTGGACAAGCCCCTAGATGCACTTTGAATGTGAATTTGAACCAGTGACAGCTGGCACGAGCCTGGACCAGTGTTTGTGTTTTTGTACGCGCGTGAGTTTGTGGAAAGGGATTAAGCGAGTTGCCTAGTGTCAAAACTTTTGCCTTAAAGCAAAACAGCCGAGAGCAAAGCTGTGGCGTACACACATGTGTTGTGTAGTACTTCTAAGTGCTAATAAAAAATCTGGATTTAAGCTGATTTAATCATGGATCTCCAATAAAGAGAATGTATGGACATACAAATCCCAAGTATGCGAGTGCCTGCTGTGCTGACATCACTCACATACATCACCGGCCAGCTGATGATGTCATATACAGGAGCCCAGGATCAGTGCCTGATGGAAACTGATCTAAAAGAGGCAGCAGTCACAGCCCTGGACTCCAGCGAGATCTTCCAAGTTATAACAATGAGCAGCGTGACGGGGCTTTGCAGCAGCTCCAGTGATTTGCCACCTCCAGTTTTTCCCAGGCACATGGCCCCATAAGCTCTAAATCACAAGCAGTGATTTCTGGGTCAATTTTTTTTCTATTTTAATATATTTACATCTCATGTTTAACCACTATAGAGACATCAGAGCCGACGGCTCGGTGGGTTCATGAGCACTGAACAGCTGATGACACCCTGGAGCTCACATCTCTGAAAACATAGAAGCAAATTTTCAAATAGACATTATCTTTATTAACAAAATGCATATTTGAAGTCTAAACAAGTACATTCTTGCCTAAAAAACTACGTTGACACAAAAACAGTATTATTTTTAAAGTTATAATGGATTTGGGCGTCCGCCATAACTAGGGTGACCAGATTTCTCATGGTTCAATGGTTCTCATGGGGGGTTTGTGATATATGACCACGATATGAGAAATGTTATTTCATGATTTCATGAATTAATATATATAAACGGCTCTCATCAGCCAATCAGATTCTAGGACCATACACACACACACACACACACACACACATATATATATATATATATATATATATATATAATGGTAGTAGTTCTACTGTTTTAGTAGTAATAGTTTCTCAATGATACGTTTTTTTTTTTTACTTTGAAAAGTATATTTTAAAATTATTTAGATTTAATATTTAATTTGTTTTCAAAACCATATGAAACCAACACAAGTACAAAGGTTACATTTTCAAAAATAAATAAATAAAAATTCTTTCTTTTCTTTATCATGGACACTCTTTACTCTTTTATCTGTGATTATTATGCCACTCCTGCATGCGTTCCAGCCCTCGTACGCTGGTCACAAACCACAGCTCTTATGCTCATAATCTGTTAACTCTCAAATCAGTCTGTGCAGTTGCACTGGGTGGATTAAGATGATTAACGGCACCTGTTTTTCCTAAAATAAAACTGACACCATGTTGCATAAATGCTGACCCTCTAATGCAGGCCTGAAACCTCTATCTTTGCATGGAGTTGAATAGAGGAAGGTGTGACAGGCTGGGATTTGTCGGGCTGTTAAAACTCAAAGCTAAATATACAACCGAGTAGTAGAGTACAGTAGTAATGTTTGCTTTCTGTTCCTTCTGTTGTCTGTCTAAATCGAACTGTCTCCATCTCTCTTCCTCCTCTTCATCTCTCATTCATTTCCAAGCTATTTTTTCCTCCTCTCGCCCTTCGTCTGTTCTTCCTTTGTCATTTCAGCCTCTTCCTTTGTCGAAATCAGTGATAAATTTAGCCTCTCTCATGCTTTTCTCCCTATGTTTACCTTGTTTTATTTTCTTTCTTTTGTGTGGGTTTGTATAGATTGCCTGCGAATGGGTCTAACTATGAGAGTAATGGAAACGAGACTCCTCCTGTTGCTGTTGGCTTTGTTTGTGTTTGAAGTGGCCTGCACACATCGCTCCGCTCCCAGAGTACACCTGGCTTTTAAAGGTGAGAACAAACATTATTCATTACCTGTCTATGCATACTCAAACACTCAGCTTCTCTCTTTCTCTTTTGCATACACCCACATGCCCGTACACACTTAGTGTAAATGAGGACATCCCAGACTTCTATTGTTGTTATATAAAGCTAGTTATATACAGAATGCTATAGACTAACCATAACCCACACCCTTCCTCTTGAAGAAAACATTTTAGTTGTGTCCCAAATGACATGCTCTACACTATGTATTTTACTGTCTAGCATATGACATTTAGACAGCTAGTTTGTCTTCCAGAATCAGAGTCTGATAGCCCCTTCCCCTTTGCTATGTAATTAAAGCTTAAGTGCAATAGGTACCCAACATTCCACTCTATATTTTATTGGTTAAATAAGTGCATCACCCAGTTATTTAAATTGCACATCTTGTTGGGATTTTCAGTGTGAATATACTACTCACGCTATTCATACCACAAAACGGCATATAATAGTGCAAAAGTATGCAAACTGGAATGCACCTTTTGTATTTTTACAACAATATTTTATGTATGAATCATGTTTCTAGTTGAGAATGTATTTGGATGTAGGAAAGCCTTGTCAGATTTAGGGAGCAATTTTATAGCTAATTATGTACGCACACACACACACATAAACATGTGTTTGCATAGTTTCCTTGTCGGTGCCAAGTAGTTCTTGGCTGAAAACAAATGGTGGCTGTTGTCAGCACGGATGAGGTGTGGAACGTGCTGGATCTGGGTGGGTGTCCTCAGTGGAGCATATTCCAGAGAACCCTTGAATCTTGTGTATTGTTTATTGTTCAAAAATTCAGTAATATTTGTAATTTCCTGGATTTTAAGATGAGATAATGCAATGTAGTGTGACTGGGGCTCTGTGAATTACCATTAAATGGAAACGTTCCTCAGTTATGTGCACCACAAAATGTAATTTGAGATTAATCGGACAAAACATTCTATAGGAATGCAAAAATAACAGTTGAAGTACCAAAGCGTAATTGTGGATTAATCAAAATATGTTCGGAAGTCTTTCTTCTGCTTCTTCCTATTTCTTATGAAATGTTTACTTAGCTATCACTTAGCATTTGTCAATTGAGGATTGAGACTACAGGATGGTTTCTGATTTTTTGTTCAATCTGTTAATTTGTCACCACAGTCCGACAGAAAATCTCACAGGGTCAACAGCTGATGGCAAAGTAACCATATTTTGCATTTCACATGAATACATTAAATGCAGTAGTAAGTTTTGAGCATTTTTTTCTTTAATTCACTGCATTGATAGATGTAGAACATCTTATAAAAGTATATTTATTGACAATTATTTATTTTTACTTTCTTTACCTCAGTACACATTAACAGACATTTACATTCCATTCATATTTATCTTTAACTAGATTTAAAGTATTGAGTTACTGTCTTGAGGATAGGTGGTTTTGGGGGTCATAATTTTGATAAAGAGAAAGTCATATTACATTTATTTCTGTTGATAATCACTGATTATTTTTACAGTAAAAATAGTAGGCTACTACTATATAAACTAACAGCATATATAGCTGTCTCAAGAATCAGTGCTGTAACTCAATATATGAGGTTTACATTTTTGTGTATTCTGATCTCTTTCTTTTTAAAGGGAATTTGACACAAAACTCTTGTTGTGGAGAAGTTTAGGGATATTCCCACAGATTCTTTCCCAGCATCCTCCTCTCATAATTGTACGTCTTCAAAGCATATATGAGATCTAAATCAAAGTCATTTTGAACAATTATAGTCATTGTCAGCTGTCAAGCTGTCACCCTTGTTCTTGACAAACACATACACATGCATGTAGTTACTTTATACGCACATTAGTGCAACTAATACATACACCGGTATCCACAAGTTACACAGGCCCTCTAATTACAATTTTGAAGCAGGTTGAAATATGGCCTGCTTAACACATACCTGATGTAAACAGGCATTAAAAGTGTGAATCACTTAAGGGGAATCCTTTCATATAGCATTTCATCTGAATAAGTTGAAGGTGGAGAGAGGTCCCACATAATCACTCCAAAGATTATAGAGCGGCCCATCTCTCACGTATGTGGGATTGTAACCCTGCGAAACTACCCTGAGATTAAAAACAGCGGTAAACATCAAAATACAGCATCCCACAAGAATATAAACACAATTTTGGATATGTTTGTGTTGTACCAGCCGGAGTGTAAACAACTTTTTCCAAAAGCCGCATTTTCCCCAAGTCACTGCATTTTAGTTTGCTATTTCTGTGGGGCCTCATTCTTTGCTATGGTACAATAACTATGACCTACATAAAAAGCTGACTTTACTTTACTTGAGTTAGCACTCAAAGCTACCTTTGTTGGTCTTTCTTTAAATATTCTGGTGCGGTTATTATTTTATTATTTTTAGAAGTCATTTTTAGGTCATTTGGCAATTATGACAAGGATATTTCAGGAATAATTTTCCTTTGCTGTGTGTAAACGCAAAGAACAAGAGCAATGTGTCAAGACCTGTTTGAAGATTACACCCTATTTGGAAATTGACCGATTAATCTCTTGAATTTACAAACGTATTCTTTCAAACTTCTCATCTCATCTTATCGTTTGTGGAGATGCACAATATATTGGTACCATATTGGTTCTAGGATAATAATATAATTTTTTACAAAATTTATCAGCATCAGTTAATATTGCATGCTTATTTTCCATGTTTGTATGTTTTGATTACTTTTGCAGTTATCTAACACTCAAAGTTCATCTTTTCAAACAAAGAATTGAATAATTGTTAAATGTAGTCTTAAAGGGATAGTTCACCCAAAAATGAAAATTTGATGTTTATCTGCCTACCCCCAGGGCATCCAAGATGTAGGTGACTTTGTTTCTTCAGTAGAACACATATGATGATTTTTAACTCCAACCTTTGCAGTCTGTCAGTCGTATAATGCATGGCAATGGTAACAAAATCTATGAGAGTAAAAAAAAACATGCACAGACAAATCCAAATTAAACCCTGCGGCTCGTGACGATACATTGATGTGTAAAGACACAAAACGATCGGTCTGTGCAAGAAACTGAACAGTATTTATATCGTTTTCATTTTTGGGTGAACTATCCCTTTAAGTAAATCCATTTTCACACTGTACATGATAGTTTAATGTCTGAAATCACTTGCACTTGTAAAACAGTTGTTTTTCAGGTTTTTTGTTTTTTTTGGGGAAAATAGTAAAAATTTTATGTTCGTTATATGCTGGTTATCAGCCAGAATTTTAATATTGATGCATCCCTCATTTTTTGAGATGGGACGTGAAATGGTCTGATGATTGTTATTGACAAATGACAATAAAGAAACATTCACTGCTTCATGACCAATAAGTAGAGGTTCTTCTATTTTACAGTAAACCGTGTTTGATGCCTCAATTCTCAGTGACACTTGAGATTTAGAGAATTCAATTGACCCCTCTGTTTTTCACAAACAATCCAATCAAGATGGGTTAAAAGTGCCTTGAAGGAAATTCATAATGATGTTAGCAGGATTCATGAGAAAGAAAAGCTGTTCCAAATATCAATCACCTCATGTTTCATATTTCCCATTGCCCCGGGCTCATATTCCTCCTGCTTGTGCCCTGATAAAACCTAATTGAAGAGATGACTGGGCTGAATTATACGCCCTCAGAAATTTGGATCTAACTAGTTATTGTTAGCTTCGTCTTGTCTTTCATCACCCGTCCCTGTAATTCCACCGAAACTCTTTGGCTCTGATCCAGTAGGTTTCTGCCCTCCCATTTTCCTCAATTGCAATGTATTTTACCCCCATCAGGAAAGATCACCCTTCCAGGATTAACCCTCGCCACCACCCTTCTCCTTCACATCAAGAATAGCTGGGCGGAAAAATCCACTTGTCTCATTGGCCTCTCTATTTTCTGCTGTTATCTGAGATGGATTGTTCATTGTTTGCCACCGGGATGGTCTTTGTTTCGGAGGCGCCTGCAGATGAGGGAAGGTCTTTGTGTAACTCTAGAAAGTGTACCCAACTAGAGACTGAGAACACTGCAAGAAACTGGCAGAAAGAGTGAAAGGAACTTGATATTCTACAATGGCCCTATATGCGTCCAGTGTGTAACCTTACCCTATTATGATTAAACAATTTACTATGGCTGTTGATCAATTTAATAATTTATTCAGATTATGATATGCTGATTAAATAATCACGTTTTTATTTATTTATTTATTTATTTATTAGTATAATTCAAAGATATTGTTAATTTATTCAGATTATGATATGCTGATTAAATGACCAAGTTATTGAAAATTACCTTTTTATTTATTTATTATTATAATTCAGAGATATTGTGGCAAATTGGTAAAAAAAAAAAAAAAAGTAATTAAAATATTAATTTTTTTACATAATATTGGTAGAAATATTAATAATTTATTCACTTTGGTAAATAAAAGGTTCTGAATTTATATTTCAGCTTAGGTAAAATATAAATATAAAATATATTTTATTTTATTTTAATGTTTTGTTATATTTAAAACTGATATCTGTTTGAAAGTGCACGAGACTGTGTTTTGTTAAGTCCCTGTTGAATTCTTCTCACAACAAAGACTCCCTGCAGGATGTTTTATCACTAACCTCACCTTTGTACCAGCGTCTCTCACCCGTGATTGTAATGAACCCTGTGCTGCGTCCACTTTGGTCCACTGCAGGTTTGGCAGGGGTGCCGTGTCCGGTGTTCTTTCCTGACGGTAAAGGGAAGAGAGGGGAACAGGATTGTACACAAACCCTTTCCCTTTTGCCCACCCAGTTCCTTGTCCATCAGATATCCGATCATTAGCAGTTATTTTAGCACCCACTCTAGAACATCCTGTAAACACACATTTAAACATATTAGATACTTTTAGAACAATAACAACGTCATTGAAATGCCCACATTTCCTGTGCTTAAACTTTTCCATGGGTGTGTAAACATCCATACGGATGATCGTCCAGGGAAGGATGACGAAGCTCATTAACAAATTGGTCTTCCGCTTGTAGTTTCAGGTTTTGGTACATACTTTGCAATGTAAAAGGCTACAGTGTGCTTGTTTTAAGCTACATTCGAATGCTCACCCTGTCACCCAGTAGGGCAGCGCTTAAAATATTCAGCTCTTAAAAGCTCATCAGACACACTCGAAATGACTCAAGCTCTTTAACCCACTCTTACATTCATTTCAGCTTGATAAAACACAAAGAAAGTGTTGCATTGGCTGACCTAACAATACGATTCAAGCCTAAGCCTGCTTTTATATTTGTGAAAACTAATAACTAAAACAATATTAGCACATTTCATATACAAGTTGTAATCTGACTTATATTTACCAGAGATATTTCAAAATAGACATATAATTCTCTCTCTCTCTCTCTCTCTCTCTCAACTGAAATTAAGGCTGCTGACAATTTGGGAGTAAATGTAAATTTTTAAATATAATAATAAAACATTTTACCAATATAAAAGATGTATAATATTACCAATATAAAATAGGTAGGACAGGATTCTTTATTATTATTATTTTTTAATTTCCTGTGCTTCTCTTTTGTGCACCAGAACTTATGGACACTCGAACAGCAAGGCCATTCAGTTTTTCCTTCAACACCAGTGATTACCGGATCTTGCACATTGACCCAGACCAGGGGCGGTTGTACCTGGGCAGCCGTGAATATCTGGTCTCTCTGGACATGCAAAACATCAACAAAGAGCCTCTCATTGTAAGTGATGATTCAAATGAATCAATTCCATTCACAACAAAATAACAATTAGCACCCAAACGCTGACCCCAGAAGAATTGAAGTGTCAGTGAATTGTTCTCATAATGCAGTGGGTGTTTTATGTCTGTAGATCCACTGGCCGGCTCCAGCTCAGAGAAAGGGAGAGTGTCAGATGACTGGGAAAGGCAGGCATGTGAGTTTACATCAGTTCTTGTCATCTACCACTCTAATTAGTACTAAATGACTCGCTAAATAAGATGTGAGACTCTTGGTCTCGTGTATACTGTATCAATATGACCTATATCAGTTTTAACAGTGGTTTGTTTGTGTGTGTGTGTGTGTTTTCAGGGAGAGTGTGCTAACTTTGTGCGTCTGATTGAGCCGTGGAACAGGACTCACCTGTACACCTGTGGCACAGGAGCTTATAAACCCATCTGCACCTTCATCAACAGAGGATGGAGAGCTGAGGTACAGTACACATAAACATACTGTTTATACTCCGATGTAGACACAACCAGCTTTAACCCAACCAATGCTTTCCCTGCTCTGATTTTCACAGGACTATCTCTTCAGACTGGTTCCTGGATATGTGGACTCTGGAAAGGGAAAATGCTCTTATGATCCAAACCAGGAGAATGTTGCAGCCCTGATTAGTAAGAAACGATTAATGAAGATTTGATGGAATTGATCCTTTAACACATCACTAACTAATCCTACTGTAGCAGCGGTTGCAGTTCACCATATTATCAAACAATCTCCAAAACAGCAGAACATAACAGAATCATAACACAAGTTAACGGAAACATATAATAAGATAACAGAAAAATGACATGTAATGAAATAACAGAATCATAATATGTCATAAACTCATAACATATCATTAAGTATCAAAATCATAACATATAACAAAAGAATCATGACATTTCATTATGTAACAGATTCATAACATAACAGCATCATAACATATCATTACATTACAGAACCATAACAAAATAACATAACATATGATCATAACTTAACAGAACATATAACATAACAGAATCATAACATAATGGAATAGAATCATAACAGAGCAAAATCATAACAGAATGATAATATTGGTAAGGACAGCTACATTTGCTGCAGGGTAAATCATTGCTAATAACTTAGTGCTAATTTGTTTACATATTCATTTAGGTATATAGCTGACTGTGATAAGCTTTTGAGTTGCAGTTTCTAATCATGTTTTTACATAATTTAATAATAACTTAAAACAGGAACATGCTTTGCAACACCAATTCATTCTAGCCCATATATAAATGCATAATATGCAGAATAAAATAATTAAAATCCATTTTACCACTTTAACATGGGCATAATTCACTGGAAACCATTCTGTTTATGAAATGTACAATTTATCCTTATCTGATGTTCTGTAAAGCACAAAGTATCAACAGCAATAGGGCAGATTTTATCGAAAGGTCAATATTCTGTCTAATGTGTCATCACACAACAGCTCACCAAATTTCACAATTCAATTGAAACATGTAGGTTTCATTTGTTCTTATGAATTTATTTTTCTTTTCCTCACCGCTCCTGCATCCAGATGGAAACCTGTACGCTGGAGTGCCGGTGGACTTCATGAGCACTGATCCAGGCATCTTCAGGACCATGGGCAGCCGGCCAGCTGTGAGATCAGAGCAGTATGACTCTAGGTGGCTGAATGGTAAATAATTGTAATTAGTCTGACAATAAATATTTGCTCAGCTGTTTTAGTTTGCTTTAAATATTTGGATGGACATTACATGCACACTCTGTTTATTTCCTAGAACCTGTATTTGTTCACATGAAACAGATTCCTGACAGTGCCGAGAGGAACGACGACAAACTCTATTTCTTCTTCCGTGAGAAGAGTCTGGACTCAGGGGCAGGAGCGAGTCCAAGTGTGCTGGCCAGAGTGGGCCGCGTGTGCCTGGTGAGCCTCGGAACCAGAAACTGCAGGTGCACAGGAAGCAGTTCACAGTTCTGTCAGTCAATAAAAAAAAGCTGTTTTTGTTTATTCACAGAATGATGAGGGCGGACAGAAGTCACTTGTGAACAAATGGACGACTTTTCTGAAGGCCAGGCTGGTGTGCTCTGTGATGGGCGATGATGGGGTGGAAACCTTCTTTGATGAACTGAGTGAGTTTATTTCATAGCCTTTTTGTGTCAAATCTGCCAAGTATTTCAGATATAGCAAATACTATTGTATTTCCAGTAATGCATACTTAATATCTCAGTATTGACACACTTTTGAAATGCTTTTCTCATCCTCTCCAGGGGACGTGTTTATCCAACCCAACCAGGATGAACGAAGCCCTGTGGTGTATGGCGTCTTCTCAACTTCTGGGTACATATTTCCTTCAGATCAACACAGAATGTCAAATTATAGTAATTTTTGACTTTTCATATTCTTCTTTTCGTGTTTTCATTTTACTTTAGAAATGATTTATTGTTTCTGGATGCCATATTTTACTCATCTGTCTTGTTTTTGTCTCTTAGTTCTGTGTTTAAAGGCTCAGCCGTGTGTGTCTACTCAATGGCTGACATCCGAAATGTCTTTAATGGCCCTTTCGCACATAAACACGGACACAACTACCAATGGACTACATACACAGGGAAGATTCCCTATCCTCGTCCGGGAACAGTGAGATTCATTCAATTTCTCTCTTGAGTTTTATGAAAATTTTGAAATTTCACCCACAGTATTTGTTATTGCATAAGCTTGTGTGTTTCTTATCATCTTACAGGATCTATGATATCTTTATGGCTATAAAAGGGTGTTTTCTTTAAAACCCAGAAGCATGTACATTTGTCTGATTGACTTCCCCTCTGTTTTCCATATCAGTGTCCGGGAGGCACATTCACACCAGGTCTCAAGTCCACAAAAGAGTTCTCAGATGAAGCGGTTAACTTCATTCGCGCTCATCCGCTCATGTACCACCCCGTGTATCCCATTCACAAGCGCCCTCTGGTGGTGCGCTCTGGTGTAGACTATCGCTTTACTACAATTGCTGTGGATCAGGTGGATGCTGTGGATGGCCGATACGAGGTTCTCTTCCTGGGAACAGGTGAGTCTGGCATCTATTTAATGCTGACATTAGTTAAGTTTCTTCGTGAATCTGTTAAACTTGGGGTGGTGTAGCCTAGTTGTTAAAGTCGGCATGAAATAAAAATTTCCCTTTCTGCCCTAAATGCATATTATAGATTTTGTTGTGAACAACTCATCCATGAATATGTTTCTTTTTTTAATAATTTTTTAGACCTCATTTTATCAAAATGTCATAACTAGACCTTCTGGTTTTGTTAAACATATTGTGTTGACAGTGTATCACTTTTCTGTCATCCTACAGATCTTGGTACAGTCCAAAAAGTTATAGTTTTGCCCAAGGATCCCACCACAATGGAAGAGCTCACTTTAGAGGAAGTGGAAGTTTTCAGGGTAAATACATTTTTAAAAATATCTTTCAGACCTCAGCATTTTAATGTTATAATAAAAATAAATAATGACATTTAAGTATATATATGTAGGTCTGTGTGTGAAACAACCAATTTGAAAATATTATATGCTTTTCTATTCCCTATTTATAGACACCTGCTCCTGTCAAAACAATGTACATATCAGCCAAAAGGGTAAGACATATTTTAATACCTTTTAAGAGTGTAATTTTTAAAGATGTATTACAGAAAATATAGAATTATGATTTCATTTAGCAATACGGCATTACACATTTTTTTTTTTTTGCAGCAACAACTGTATGCATCTTCAGAAGCAGGTCTTACCCAAATGTCCTTGCACCGTTGTGGAGTATATGGAAAGGCCTGTTCAGACTGCTGCCTGGCCAGAGACCCCTACTGCGCCTGGGATGGAGAAAACTGCTCTGCCTTTACACAAGCCACCAAAAGGTCAGAGAACCTGAATTCTTTAAAACTGCACTTAAATGGCTTATGTGAGTCCCAATTAATAGGACAGTAAAATTACATGGAGTTTGATCTTGTATTATTTAATTTAGGAGGAGCAGAAGGCAGGATGTTAAACATGGTGACCCGTTGCGTCAGTGCCGGGGCTACAACGCTAAAGGTAACAAAAACAGTCATCAACAAATAGTCTGTAGGATTATAATGAGTTAATTCTGATTTATTTGTATAATAGGACACAGCATATGACTGTAATATCTTCTGTATTTACTAGTGGAGAGGAGACTGCAGGAGAAAGTTCAGTTCGGCGTGGAGGGTAGCAGCACATTTCTGGAGTGTGTGCCGCGCTCTCCTCAGGCCACTATCAAATGGCTTTACCAGAGAGAGGGAAGACGAAAAGTGGTATGATTGCATTCTTTTACTTCATTTCAAACCAACCAACCAGCCAAAAATAATAAATCTGTCTTGAGCATCAGATCATCATATTAGAATGATTTCTGAAGGAAAAGTTATTTTATTTCTAATAAAATTTAACTTTTAGGTTCATTTTAATGAGATATATGCAACTTTGTTGAGCTTGAGAGGTCTTTCAAAAACATTAACACATCTCTTTGTTGACAGCTGAATCGAGAGGGAGAGGTTCTTAAGACTCCTCAGGGGGTTCTTCTGAAAACACTCACCAAAGCAGACGCAGGTCTCTACCATTGCCTGGCCACAGAAAATAACTTCAAACACACGCTGGCTCGTGTTTCCTTGCGCATCCTGGACCGGGACATCGCTGTAGCCCTCACCACCCCTGATGAGGAGGAAGAGGCATCGAGGAGCCGTCACCAGGACCCTGCAGCTCCTACCCCAGCGCTCCTGCTGGAGCCAGAAATGCGTCTGATTCAGCAGTACTGCCAGTCCTACTGGGAGCAGCTGACTGCCGGGGGAAACTCACAGGCTGACCTCCCCAAACGTGCAAATCGCAGACACACAGAAGCACTGAAGGCTAGTGGGGAGTGAGGAGCACAAGAAAAGAGAGTTACCTGTCTGTCACCTTGCTCCGAGCAGTTCGTGTGCTTGCATAGGTTAGTACTTGTGCAGTGGCACCAAAAATTATTTGGACAATTTTGGACCATATGGACATTTTTACACTGTTCAAGATGCACTTAAAATGAGACCTAAAATGAAAATGTATTCATTTAAATGTACTTGCATCGGATAATTCATGAACAGTGGCCCAAAAACTTATTTGGATACTTTTAGACAATTAAAAATGATTTAATTATTACATTATTCAAAATGTAAAAATGTTGGACACTTAAAAATCGATGCATTTTTACTAGTGCTGTAAAACGATTAATCGTGATTAATCGCATCCAAAATAAAAGTTTTTGTTTACATAGTATATGTGTGTGTACTGCGTACATTTATTATGTATATATAAATACACACACATGCATGTATATATTTTCAAAATATGTACATGTATTTACATGTATATATTTATATTCATATAATTTCTATTATATATTAATATATTTAATATATAAACGTAACATATTTTTCTTAAATGTATACATGCATGTATGTGTATTTATGTATACATAGTAAATGTACACAGTACACACGTATAGTATGTAAACAAAAACTTTTTTGGATTTTGGATGCGATTAATCGTTTGACAGCACTAATGTTTTCAAAATGAACCAAATTAACTGAATTAATACATTCATGAACAGTGGCTCCAAATAGTTGGAAATTACTTTAAAAAAAAATTTTTTTTTTTAACGATTGAAATTTATTTTGAACATAAAAATGAATACATTTTCATTCAAAATGTTTTTTTAAAATAGTTATTTCTTAAACACGGTCCCCAAAAATAATTCAAAATGAATTTTCATGGTTTGAACACAGTTGTTTTGGAATTTGGCAGGTCAATATTTTATCAAATTTAAGAACATTCACCCCAAAAATAAAATGTCCAAGTCCTTTTTGGGATCATTGTATGTAATCATACATTCATTGTTCATTCACTGATCCAAAGTCGGTGTTGATTTAGGACTTACCGTTTCCACTCGCCACAGTGATTTGACTGCATTTCAGTATTATAAACAGGTGTACACTTTTACTAAACTCACAAATTAAGCTATAAATGACCTTCAGGATTCAGTAATTACATACTGGGTTTAATTAACATAAAAAAAATCAACCAATAAACCATAAAGCACCTTTAAAGAGGATATTACCTCATAAGCTTTGAAAACGTTCCACTATCCTGTCGTCAGAAAGCCACTTTGTTAAACCCTTTGTCATTGGGCCAGTGCAATTTCTAATGTTCCTCCTGGATTATGAAATTGTCAAAATCATTTTTGTATGTATGTTTAATAGTAATAGATGTATGGATTCTAATAACTGGGTTAATAATGGCACCAAACATTTGCAAGAACTCACTTGCCTTCATGTCTGTGTGACTGTGGCTGTTTCTCACCATTTGTAATATATATTTATTTGAAGTTGTATATTTTTTTATGGGATGGTCTTTGAGGATACTGAATAAGGGTGGAGGGCATTTTTGCATGATTGAGAAATGAGATATGTTGTCATATTTATTTAAATGCATTCAAAATGACTGACACTGTTTAGGAAATAGCACTTTTATGCTGTGCATTTCGTGCTTTGTGTCTGGTTGAGCAATCATCGTTCAAGTGAATATAAATGTCACAGTTCACTCAGATAATATCTAACACTGGAAATATTTAACAATATGCGTGTCCTTTTTTTAGTTGAACGGTAGAATAGTCTGGTTGTAAATTACAATACTCTGTCTTGCTCTTAGATGTTGTCTTGTACGGGGAAAAAATAAATAAACAAGGAATAATTTGTGAGTCATAGATTCACTTTTCAATTCACATTTTAGTATATTTACATATTGTAAATACATTCAGTACTGATTCACATTATATGATGTTATAGATATCTTCATCAACTGAAACATCTCAGAAACTGAGAACCCTTGAGACTAGAAAGAGAACCTATGCATGATATGTTGGTACAATATTTTGCTTTTTTAATAATTAGATTACCTTTTAATTACCTTTGCCATAATCCAATGCTCACTTAAGGTAAGTAACAACAACAAAAAAAATATATATATATATAATTTAAGCAACTCTTTTAAATGTAATATTTAGCAAATCTCAAAATGAACATCCATTTTACATAAAGTATAATAAAATTTAATTTGTTTAGGAATACTAGAATTTTAATATCAGCCATTTATCAGCATTTTTCTGAATTGGCCAGAAGAGAAAATGCTTTGGATCAGTGTTGTTTAACTTCCAAAACATGTAAAACTGCCTAGGTTCAAGTATTGAAAGTATTTCAATTACACCAGGATTAATCCCACTCTTCATCGTCGTCCTCGTCATCATCAAATTCATCATCCTCTTCTACAAGATATGGTAGATAAGGTAAAAGGTTAATAGGTATGCAGGCTCCAGCAGACCAACTTATTGTCTGAGAATTAATTACAAAATATATTGTGTATATAATAATATAAAGGTACTACTTCTTTCCTTTCATAATTACTATAATAAATGACAAAAAAAACACTAGTGATTGAGTGGTTACCAGATGAATGGATGACTTTACTCCTCTTCTGCATCACCATCATAAGAGCTCCAACTATTCCCTCTCCTGTATCCAGGGCAGGTGAAGGTGGATCTGGGTTGGTGGCCACCTGGGCAAAAGACATTACTGTATATAGCTTGTATAGAGTGTTATGCTTTAAGCATAACATTATCAATGATGAGAAGCTAGCATTATGGGAACCTTATTTGTGCTTGGATCTTGCTTTGACCTTATCTTTTCAAGGAAATACATTATTTACATTGCCGTTCACAAGATCAAAAATACAGTAAAATCAGCAATATTGTGAAATATTATTACAAATTCATACAACGTTTCTATTATAATATATTTTACAAATTTAATTTATTTCTGTAATGGAAAAGCTTAAATTTCAGCATGCACTACTCCAGTCTCAAGAAACATTTTTATTATTATCAATGTGGAAAACAATTGTGCTGCTTGATATTTTGGTGGAAACGGCGCTGCATTTTTTCAGTGAAATAGAAATTTTTGTGACAAGTCTTTACAGTCATTTTTGATCAGTTAAAGCATTCATTCTTAACTATAAATTAAAATGGTAGTGTAGATACTCACCTTTTTGAGTTTCATCCCTGACTGTATCTGGGCAAGTAATGCTCCTCTACCCCCTTCGTCACCGCTGGATGCTGGAGGTGGCGGACCACTTGGAGATGAGGGATTGCTTCCAAAGTTCACTGGAGGAGGAGCAGCGGGAGGTGGAGGAGGAGGTGGTGGAGGCGGACCGCCTGCACTGGGTTTGGCTGAGATTGGAGGGAGTGGAGGGGCGAAGCCCGAGGAATTGCTTCGGGGAGGAAAGTTGGATTCAAATGGACGAGGTGGAGGCACAGAATCAGCAAAGTCTTCAGGTGGAGGAGGAGGGAAGAAATCAGATGGGGGAGGAGGTAATGGCATATTAGATTGAGGCGGAGGTGGCAAACATTCACTGTTGTCTCTCGGAGGTGGGGGTAAGGGTGCGCTCCTCACACCCGGTGGTAGTGGTGGTGGAGCTGCCCCAGCAGGTTGGGGCGGCAGAAAGCTACCTCGTCTTTCGGTCATTTGTGGTCCAGGTCTCTTTCCTGGAATGGGGGCTAAAGACTCCCTACGTTCTCCTTTAAGTGGTGGTGGGGGTAAACCTCCACTCCGACCTCCAGGTGGAGGTGGTAAGGGTGCGCTGCGGAGTCCTGGAGGTTGAGGCAAGGGTCCAGTACGGCCTCCGGCAGGAACCGGTGGCAGGGTGCCTAATGATGTGGATCGGGCTGGCAGAGGACTGCCACGGCCCTCGGGGGTTTGTGGTAATGCAACTGCTCTTGGAGGTGTAGGTGGAAGGGAACCTCGATGAGAAGGTGGACCAGAGGATTGACCCGGGACAGGCGGTAGAGGCCCCATTCGACCTTGAGGTAGTGGTGGCGGCACTGAGGAGAACCCAGATGGCACTTGGGGAAGAGAACCCCGATGTCCACTGGGAACAGGAGGGCGTGCAGACTCTAAACCAAAATTAAATAATACGTTAAGAGGCATAGTTCACCCAAAAATGAAAATTCTGTTATTAATTACTTACCCTCATGTCGTTCCAAAAGACCTTCGTTCATCTTTGGAACACAAGTTTAGATATTTTTGATGAAATCTCAAAGCGTTCTGACCCTGCATAGACAACGCAACTGACACGTTCAAGACTCAGAAAGGTAGTAAGGACATTGTTAAAATAGTCCATGTGACATCAGCAGTGTTGGGGAAAGTTACTTTTAAAAGTAATGCATTACAATATTGCGTTACTCCCTAAAAAAGTAACTAATTACGTTACTTAGTTACTTTTTATGGAAAGTAATGCGTTATATTACTTTTGCGTTACTTTCACGTTACTTTTTAAATATAAGCAGGGCTTGATTGTTTTTAATTTAAAAGTTCTATTTATAGCAAATATAAAAGCCCTTTCACACCAAAAAGTCTAAAGAATAAACCTCAGGCTGAAGGAAAAGTAAATTCACGTCTGTACAGTAGAACGCAGGAGAAGAAACACTCTTCAGCAATAAAAAAACAAAGCACAATTGTTAGTTTCTCTAAAGTCATTTTTGCTTATTAGTATGGTTGAACTGGATCATCAAAGGTCAGCAGCAAAGATATTGGTTAATAAAATGGGATTAGATACATTTGTGTTATTTAACATATTTAATTATTGCAGGTTTGCGTCATATTCTGAGTTTGCATTTCACTGTTTTAATTCATTTTGATGAATACTAAATCTGTTTTTTGTGAGTGGGATGAATTAATGCACATTCACATTTAGTCTAGAACTACAGTAACATCATGTTCACACAGCGCACACAACGCCTCTGTACTCCCGATTTCTCCCAATATGGGGACAGGAGAGCTGTCAGTCAATAAATGGGAAAACAAAGTAACTGGCATTACTTTTTTGAAAAAGTAACTCAGAAATGTTCTTGTAAATTAAAAAAGTAATGTGTTACTTTACTAGTTACTTGACAAAAGTAATCTGATTACGTAACTCGCATTATTTGTAATGAGTTACCCCCAACACTGGACATCAGTAGTTCAACCGCAATTTTATGAAGCTACAAGAATACTTTTTGTGCGCAAAGAAAACAAAAATAATGACTTTATTCAACAATTTCTTCTCTTCTGTCTCACTCTTCTTCGCAAGTTGACAACATTACCACAACACAACGCATGGACTATTTTGACAACGTCCTTACTGCCTTACTGGGCCTTGAACGTGTCAGTTGTGTTGCTGTCTATGCAGGTTCAGAAAAGCTCTCGGATTTCATCAAAAATATCTTAATTTGTGTTCCGAAGATGAACAAAGGTCTTACGGGTTTGAAACAACATTATGGTGAGTAATTAATGACAGAATTTTCACTTTTGGGTGAACTATCCCTTTAATATCAAACAAATCTAACATTTTAACTTACCCTGCTCGTTCACTTCCTTTTTAACAGCCTCTATTCCACCTGAACGCTCAATGACATCATAAATGAGCTGAGAGGTTTCCGAGTCATTCATATCTGCTTCACTGATCCCAGCACGGGACAGAAGTTTCATCAGGTCTGGGTCCAAACTGTTGGAACCCATGCCAAGGTGACTGACATGCCTAAAGTCATGACATAAAGAAACGTAAGCTAACCAAAAACCTCTTCAGAATCATTTATCTTGGTTAAAGTGAACCTGCTTATTCACTCACGTGAATCCACTGGGTGCTCCAATATCCCCCTTCAACAGTTTGAATCCTTTCTTTTTATTTTTCTTGTCTTTCGCTTTCTTGTCTTTCTTTGATTTGGAAGGGGTAATTTGGTTCTGGATATTACTTGGTACCAGTGGAGGCATGGGAGAAGAGGTAAGAATGCCAGAGCCTGTGATTGAAGATACAATAATATATATAAATTGTATTTGTGTACACTTCATGCAGTTTTACATCACTGAACACGCAAAGTTACATTTGTATTGTTTTCAGAACATTCAATGCTTGTAATTTACATGAGAGGCAGAGAAAGCACTGGAATATTTGTTCTATTGTTGAATATTAGCTCTATTATTGGACCACATGACAGGCCATGTAATGTTTTACCATAATCATATTAAAAAAAAGAAGAAGAAAAAAGAAAGAATAACAACAATAGCAGCAGAAATAGATTGGACTGCCTTGTTTTCTAATACAAAGTAAAGGTTAATGAAAGGTCCATTAAAAATATTTAAAATACAGTCAAATGCTTTTAGTTTCCCAAAAGACAAGCACAATATTAGTGTGAAAAGTGATTCACTTACCATTTGGCCGAGGAAGTGGTGGCAAATCTCCATGATCTAAGAATAGAAAAGAAATATAAATTTGATTTGCACCTTGTTCAAATAACCTACACTTAAAAAATATATATAAATATAGTATTATAGTATATATAGTAAAAATAATTAATGCAGTTATTTTGAGAAATCATGTTGTTACCTCTATATTCTTGTCCTTTTTTCTGCTGTTTCTCTTTATGTTATTAGAGGAACACATAAAACAGTCATTTTAAGTAAGATTCCTTATTAGATAATCTTCATAATCAGATTTATGAAGTGGTTTGAATTGACAGAAATTGTTAAAACAAAAGAACTGAATACCAAAACGACTATTTCTCTGGCTGATCTTGTCCTCCACTACAGCAAAGAAATTTTCAGCCTCTCCTACATCTGCAAAGTTCAACCCCACTTGACAGTCCTGAGGAGAGACGCAAAGTTGAGTTTTTTTCTATCATAAAGATATCTAATTAAAGTAAGGTAACTGAAGAAAGCATAGTCAACTATTAGATAATAAACAGTAAGTCCTCACTATTTAAGCTATTAAGTTTAACCTAAAATGTGACCCTGGACCACAAAACCAGTCATAAGGGTCAATTTTTTAAAATTAAGATTTATACATCTCCTCAAAGCTGAATAAATAAGCTTCCATTTATGTATGGTTTGTTAAGATAGGACAATATTTGGCCGAGATACAACTATTTGAAAATCTGGAATCTGAGGGTGCAAAAAAATAAAAATATTGAGAAAATCGCCTTTAAAATTGTCCAAATGAAGCTCTTAGCAATGCATATTACTAATCAAAAATTAAGTTTTGATATATTTACGGTAGGAAATTTACAAAATATCTTCATGGAACATGAACTTTACTTAATATCCTAATGATTTTTGGCATAAAAGAAAAAT
>NW_015665129.1:54982-112397 GCF_001515625.1 Sinocyclocheilus rhinocerous
GCAAAAAAATTAAAATATTGAGAAAATCGCCTTTGAAGTTGTCCAAATGAAGTTCTTAGCAATGTATATTACTAATCAAAAATTAAGTTTTGATATATTTACGGTAGGACATTTACAAAATATCTTCAAGGAACATGATCTTTACTTAATGTCCAAATGATTTTTAGCATTAAAAAAAATCTATAATTTTGACCCATACAATGTATTTTTGGCTATTGCTACAAATATACCCCAGCGACTTAAGACTGGTTTTGTGGTCCAGGGTCACAAATGTGACTGTATTTAAAATAGAGTTTGTATTGTGTGTCTGACAGCAGGATGACAGTGTGTTATATAGTTATATGGTTTTCATCAGTAATAAGTGCATGTGTTCTCATCATACATGCAAATACTGTGGGTAACTTTAGCTTCTTTTGCCTGCATATATGCAACAGCAGACTGTATTGTTGTAGACAGTGATATGAGGAAGTACCAGTGATGCGTTAAATTAACCTTACAGGAAAGAGAAATAAAAAACTTCCCCAACACAAAAAAAATGTATTATTACAATGTCATTCTGTGTGTAAATGTTAAAATCAACTGTAAGAATGACAGTGAACATATGACTCACAGGATTGCAATGAAATGCTGTAAATACAACAGCTAAATACTCACATCTCCAGGGAAAGTATGAAAAAAAGGCCTGGTCCTTTGGTACATCAGTTGGTTATAGATTTCCTGTTCCCACACCAGCTTCCCTGCCTGAAGGGAAGAAACAGGTCTGAGATCATCTCAGTTTTCTGCCAGACAAACACAGGTTTGAGGAACTACTCGAGGGTGAAATTTGTACGTAATTCATTTTGTTTTTGAGATTTTAATTAGTGTTAAGAACCTTCATGTCATAGAGACGGATGAAAAAGGAGCGCTGAGGACTGTCTTTGACGAAACAAACTACTCCAGACTGCTGTGGTGTCCAGCGGTTCGGCTCACTCGGAAGAGCCATAAGTAACTGCACGACCGCTGTGGACAGAGACTGCAGACGAAACCAGAAAAAAGGCTATAATTAGTGTCATACTTTCACAAAGGCCTGTTTTTCTCACATGCATGATTGCACGTGATTTATGTTCACTAATGAACACACCAAGCAAATCAGTGTCCAAAACACAAGATGGCAGATATACAGTAGCTGTTTACAAGCCTCATTCTGTGGCAGGAAATGTCTTTAAGCAACTTCCCCTGTCAAACCCCCCTCAGTGATCACAGTTCAAGCTGCAGTGAGGGCTAATTTCACACCTTCTCTTCCTTTAATCACAAAAGCTTTCACTGTGCATTCAAGCAGCACCAAAAATTACCCACAAAATGGCAGTTACTGCACTGTCGGGTCTGCAGCAGAGGTCTCGGTGTGTTAGAGGAAGGCTACCATGTTGAAAAAATTTAATCAAGTGTTATTTTCCATAAAATAAAATAGTTTTGATTGTGTGCAAATTAAGCAATACAATTTCACAATCAGCGCATATTTGTATGTGTGTGGTGTATAACCTCAGTAGTCGCTTTAGATAAACACTTCTGCTGCATCGATGCGAATGCTAATGTAAAGAATATAGTCGGCAACAATAGGATCTGGTCCTGAATGTGTCATAATGGAATGATTGGAGGAAGCAGAAATAAACAACCCAGTACAGAAGTGAGAAGCATTTTTGGATTAGCTGGTTTACCAACAGATCTCTTTGATGTGCAGTTTGAGCTACATGACTGTGATTAGTTTATTAGACAGTTTAAATAACTACACAGGATGGACGGATGGATGGATGGATAGATAGATAGATAGATAGATAGATTATACATTAATTTTAGAGCCATGTAACCATAAAACACAGTGCAATGATGTGTAAAATTCCGCTGTAAAAAAATAAATACAGAAATATTTCAATATCATAATGCAGAATATTAAAAAAAAAATACAATTTGTATTTGAAATGAAGAAAAAATCATCTGTAATGCGTCACGCAGGGACTTCTGAAAATATCATTGTACTGATATTTCATACTTTGAAAAATATAACTTCTAAATAATGCTGATTTGAATAAACTGTTACACTGTTTTGCATTTAATGGACTTTTTAACATTGTACTGCTGTTAAATCTACAAATTTTCACCATATACAGTAAGGTCACTTTTGTGTAGCAAACCCTTTTTCCATTTAAAATTGTGAAAAAGTGAAAATGTGATAACATGAAATAAATGAGGGGAAAAACACTGAAAAAATGCGATCAATAAATGACAGCTTCTCAAAAAGAGAAGTAAAACTTTATGGTCAATAGTTCTTTTCTTCAGATATTGCAAAACATTTTGATATTTTTGAATGGTAAAACTGAATTTTTTTCATTAAAATGAAAATATAATTTTGTTGCTTAACTTTTAATACTATCTTGCAAGCTATAAAACAAATTTCAACAGTGATAAAGACAAATAAGTAAACACATTAGACAGTGTGTGTTTTCAAATGCTTTCAAAGCATGCAATCAAATTTTGGCCCACGGTTTGCACAGATGTCACTCCATTTCATCAAGATAACACTTTTACCAATCTTCCCTCTGCAAAGTGTACATTTCCCTTAGGCTTTTACTGAAGGCCCTTGAACTCACTTACCACACACCTCCTGCCCAGCAGATCCTCCAGCCTCTCATTCTCCTGTGGACTGAGCAGAGAGCTGCCCACACGCTCCTGACCTTTCTCCTTCGATGCTCGCTTCATGGCCTCATATGCTCATGGAACAAACCATTAAAAAATGAAACTCAAAGAGAAAGAAAGAAAGAGACCGTGGAAGAGAACGAGAGATCTCCTCTGCACTACCGGTGACTAGACTGAAGAGCGAGCATTGAGTTTCTCTTCCTAGTTCTTACTCTCAGCATCAGCAGACAAAAGGTTTTGACAGGAAATGGACAACCACACTTTTTTTTCTTTTCTATTTTCATTCTCTCGCCTTGTTGTCAGCGTGACACACTGCTGTATGTTCATGTTGCTTTCAGATGAGAGCGGAAGTCCCCTTAGAGCCGCCCCTGTCACTGCAGTCAGATCATCAGAACAGCCATTACTGTCTACAATGTACAACTATACCAAGATAACCTTCTGTTGGTCGGTTCCTGTCTAGTGACTTTTATCTATCTGTATATCACATATGATGAACAGCAAAACAAAACAAAAAAACAGATGGGTTGAGGAATTACTAACAGTGTCAAAAAAAAAGTGGTGGTGAAAGGAAAATGAAACATCATGGCAGTGTCATGTAAGGGATTTTTGGCTTTTCACAACTTTTCACCAAAAAGTACCTCACACAACCAAACTGTTAAAAATAGCTAATAGTTGAGGGGGGCGGGATTTTTGTAGTCTCCAGTACTTTAGTCAAGTGAATTTGTTTGTCCAGTAAATGCTAAATGTCTTTCCAACTCTTGTCACAGCAAATACAGATTACTTGTTTAGACTTTAATAAGCACAAAAGACTTTAATAAGCACAAAATATTACTACTATACTACTACTACTAATATATGCAACTTTTTAGTAAACAAAATGTTGTTTAATACCCCTTTAAAAAAATACCATGACAGCACGATACAGGAATTCATGTAGGCCTACCTTGATATTTTATGTCCAAAACACCACGGTAATATCACGGTACTTTTTTTGAATGCGACATATAGATTATGAAGTGTAAAGACTGTATGTACACTGAACAAAATTATAAACGCAACACTTTTGTTTTTGCCCCCATTTTTCATGAGCTGAACTCAAAGATCTAAGACTTTTTCTATGTACACAAAAGGCCTATTTCTCTCAAATATTGTTCACAAATCTGTCTAAATCTGTGTTAGTGATATTTGAGAGAAATAGGCCTTTTGTGTACATAGAAAAAGTCTTAGATCTTTGAGTTCAGCTCATGAAAAATGGGGGCAAAAACAAAAGTGTTGTGTTTATAATTTTGTTCAGTGTATATAGTAGAGTCTATCATTGGAAACATGGTAGGCTATTAAAAAAAAAAAACTGTGGTTACGATCTAGGGCGCCCCCTGCTGTCTACAAACCTACCTTGCAGGCCACGCATCTAATCATGAGTTTATTGCCTTAAAATGTACATTTTTAGGTGTTATTCATTGTTGTTACTTACTAGAATCCTTAAACCCCATATGAGTAACATCTGTGTGATAACAACCTAAACACATGCACAATTATAAATTATAAACAGCACAAATTTCATAAACATAGCCTGAACCACTGGCTTATGACAATTCAGTGATAGCTACAATTTCAATGTATCTTCGGGTAGACCACTAATAATCCGCGTTTGTGCGACCTACAGACTGTCACTGTGAATCAATGTTGCCAACTAATTTTCAGGGAATGTTGCTATAAGCAGGTAGATTTGTTGTTAAAAGTTGCTACATGACGTTGTGACGTTACATCAAATATGTAACAATGACGCAAAACCGCATAATTGCACAGAATACACAATATATGATTCAAAATATGTTTATTTTGATTTGTTCATAACAATAATATAAATTTAATATATATTATTTGTAAAAGTAATATAAACACGTGTTTATGATCAGATATTTTCATATTTAAATACTACACTGAATTATTAAACAGTTGCACATTTTTGAACAATTGCTTTTTATGTAGCTATTTTCTTATAAACTATAAAATTACACATTCCGAACAATTATAGGCCTAGTTTTAAGCAGTGTATTGGTAGTTAGTTAGTATGCTACAGTTTAAGAAAAGTCCATAGGGCACAATGTAGTGTGTTACAGTAATATTAAGGAATTTTCCGTATTAATTTTTCACAGGTGTTTTACCTGTATTTTAAATTACGCATTGTATTTTGTGTTTAAAGGAAATATCTGTAAACTTAACACATAATGCCCTGCCAGAAAAATTATCAGTGCCTTTTCTGTTTTTCTTACAGTGTATCTAACTGATCAACAATAATAGGAACAAACAATGTGTATCATAAATAAACAAATATTATTTAACTATTGCAGCTAGCAACCTGATTCACATGTCATCTCTGTACTGTTAGGTTCTCTCAAATCTCTACAGGCTGATGTGCTACTTGGCTGGCTAGCTCATCAATATTTTTTTTCTTTTGTGTAATTTAGAGGGAAAATGTATGCCGTTTTGTAATTTGATTCACTTTTCAAAAGTTGCTAAAAGTTGCCAAATTAAAAAAAAAAAAAAAGATAAATTTGTTGCTAGGTGCTTTTTGAAAAAAAAAAGTTGCTAGGACAGTCGAGCTGCGTCCGAAATCGCATACTTCCGAAATCGCATACTTCCATACTATATAGTAGACGAAAAACAGTATGCGAGGCGAGTAGTATGTCCGAATTCATAATATTCGAAAAACAGTAGGCGAGAAGTACCCGGATGACCTACTACTTCCGCCCGAATTCCGTAGCATGCATACGATGGACACTTTACTATCCCATGAGGCCACGGGAGAGGAGGCGTCATATTTATGACCCCTTTAAACTTTGGCGCTGTTGTGAAGACTCATGTCACGTGACAACATCAACATGGCGGATGTAGTACGTCCGAATTCCATTCATACTACTCGCATTCATACTATATAGAACGTACTCTTTTAACGGTCGAGTAGTACGTTCAAATTCAAATGTAGTACTTACTAAGCAGTATGCGATTTCGGACGCACCTTCGGACTTTTCCATAAATATTCGATTATATCGATTCGCCAATAGGTGGCGACAAATAACCGTCTGTGAGCGAGTCCATGAATCATTTAATGAATCAGAATCATTTAGTCAAACGATTCAGACTCATTTGGGAATGAAATTACACTAGTCTGTGTTCGTGATGTTGCAAATACATAACATATATGGATTTTGGTTGGATTTTTTGTTTGTTTTATATAATAAAACCAGTCGTTTTTACACAATCTTTCAACTTTATTATTCAGGATCAATGTGTTCAACAATAAATACATATATTTCTAAGCATTAACCACTGCGGAATGCTACAGTAGTTTCCATTTATTTTATGTCAGGCACTTTATAAAAAACAATCATGGGGAAATGTGAATTAAATTAAATGTAAATCTATTAATAAGCTTCCCACTAACTATTGATCCGTTAAGTATTACGTTTCATTTTCTCTCACCATTCAAGTTCAATATGTGCAGAAAAAGAATGTAGAATGTGTACAGAGAATATGTACACTGATGTACAATTAATGGAAGGTTTCTTTCATTTCACAAACAATATGTACATAAAAGACTATACAAAATAACCATACATGTGGACATTTATGATAAAGTAGGCCCTAGTTGTAATGTCCAGCAGGAAACAATTTTACTCCTGGTCCATGTAAACTCACAGATACTGATGAGGAGTAACACAGATGGGCATAGTATGACCACAGAAACATTTCAGTGAGCTTATGGTTGATAATAAATTCTGCAGGCCCATCAATGCTGTGTTGTGCTGTAGTGACCTTTCACACAATAAATAAATAAATAAATATCAACATCATTCATTGTCGGCCCATTTCTGGAGTGGAATGTTTTGTCACTGAAACACATCACCATGTAAACCACAAATAAATTATTCCGACAACATTTTGCTAAAAGTTTGTTAAAAGTAGCCTGTGCTCATTTTCAAGATGTTCAAAAAGTATTTCCAATTATACAAAAAACAAAATGACATACAACATTTCTGTGTGTTTCTGGAATACTACTAGATAATTAGTATTCAGACATTTATATTCCTTCTCCTCTCTAAAACAGAGTAAAGAAATGTTGTCATATGACGGTGACGAGCACTGCACTAAACACTAATTGTGTACTGTAAGACATCTTGTACTGTAGATCTCATTTCTTTGATGTTGTAAAAAAATCAAAAAAATACCAATAAATACATTAACTTCAGGTTCTTCCTCTGACATTGAAGCATTGTGCTTAAACAATTCATCACAAAACTGTACACTCTTCCTAATTAAATAATGTTATAAACTGCTTTTAGGAATGTTGAATAATAGAACTGCCTATTATTCATCAAAAATGAAATTTGTTCATTTTCTTTTCATGTTCCTGTGGCTCAGTGGTAGAGCATTGCGTTAGCAGCGCAAAAGGTCGTGGGTTCGACTCCCAGGGATCATGCATACTGGTAAAAAACATATAACCTGAATGCACTGTAAGTCAAAGCGTCTGCTAAATGCATAAATTATTATTAATTAATTAAATTATGAAATTAACTGAAATTCACATGCAAGTGGGGTCCAGAGGTTTGAGACCAAATTGAATATGTGGGATTCAAAATCAAAATTAACTCTGGAAATAAAATGTTAAAGGATTAGTTTTAGGATAAAAATCAAAACAAAAAATAAATATATTTAAAGATTATGATCAAATTAAGTTGTTTAGGACCATCAGATTGTAACATTCCACTTGTTGTTATGCTGATAATATTGTTTTTAGAATGAAAATTGTGTATTAAACTAGAATTTTCAGTAATAAAAGATTTTTGGACCCCAAAATATGCACTATGAGCTGTAGAAAACAGACTCTGTAACTGTAAAATTGCTCTGTGTAGAAGGAGGTAGACTTCAAACTGCATGTTTACAACTTTGGCAATATAGATGAGTGAATTCTCATCTCAGTTTCACAGTTTTCCATCAGTATTGTGTAGTTTAGGAAGTTCCATCTGCCAGTCATAACAGCAATACCTTTGTGTGTAAAATTGGCTTTCATTAAAAATTCCATAAATATTTTCAAAATGTTCTTAGAGCATCATAGCTTTAATTATTATTAAGATCATATGTTACCACTCTTCTTTGCATTCTTCTTGAATTTAGGTAACTAGCCATTTTTCATTTTGGACATACTGAAATTGAGGAGTTGACTTGTTTGATATCTATCAAACTAAATGAAACTGAACCTGGTGCAGAGGTTGCAGGTTCAAGAGTTTTGTGTTCTGTATTAGATTTGGTCTTTAAGTGTTGGAATCCAGTTGTGCTCTCTCAGTGGCCACCCGACGTCTTCTTTCCGGTGACCCACTCTATTATGATGAACGTAATGCTCATAATCATGAAGATGAAACCCAGTGTCACAAATGCAATCGCCTGGAAAACATAACACAAAGTGAGAAAAAAAAGAAGCCATAGATCTATGAGAATGTACTTACATTCTGTCTGATTCTCACCTGGATCTTTGGTCGAGATTTCAACGGCTCCTGTTCTTCAGGGACGATGCAAATGTAGATTATTCCCGGAAGAATGAAAATGAGGCTGGGAGCAGATGTGGCACCTAAAACAAAAATCATTCAGCTCAGTTCGGTATTTGTATAATGATCATGTGACCATTAAATCCGCTATGTGGCAGATCTGACTTACCGATGAAGCCGAAGATGTCACGAATGTTGGGCACAAAGATGACGAGCAGGTTGACTAAGAAGAGGAGGCATACAGCGATGGAGATGTGACGCACCCAGTGGAAAGGCTTATCAGGGAAAAGAAGCTGCAAGACGGCACGACGAATCTAGAGAAAAACAATGAAGCACTGTCAACACTCAACCAGCACGATTATGAGGAATTATATGCAAGCAATAACTAATGAGCCAGGAAAACCAGAAAAAATTGAAGTACCGGGAAAAGGACCACGGGAACGGTCAGTGTCACTGCTATCAGCACAGCCAGCCGAACACACAGCATCAGGGTGTCTTTTTTACTGTACATCTCCAGAAGCTCTGACTTCACATTTCCTGCATGTATGTAGACACACAGTGATTGTTAAAACTTTTTCAAATATCACAAACCTTGAAATTCTGGTACTTTGATTATTATTTAACATGGTACATTGTAAATGCCATAGTTCTAGGTATAGGTATTTTTTTGGTTTGTTTGTAAAGTTTCTCTTACCATAGAAGGTAAGGTAGCCAAAGATGGCAGTCACCAGGTACATGACAAACATGGCCAAAATGGAGATATTAGCAACATTTTGCATGCGTTTCTTGCTTGGACTGAAATAACAAGGAGACAAAAAAAAGCAAATATATCAGTACATAATAAAATGATTTATAAAGCCAATGTGAATGAACAAAAGTGCAATTCCAGTCTTACTTTTTGAGTTCTGTGTAAATGGGCAACACTTCAGGGTGACACACAAAAGCAAACGCCATAATGGGAATGGTAAAAGCAGTCTGTGAGGAATAAAAAACATGAAATTAACTGATTAATTCACTGTGATTAATGTGAAGCAAAAAGGACACATGATAATAATTGTCTGATTTGCAGTTTACATCTCTAACCTGTGGGTTGATAGTTATAAGTTTGGCTTCACACATGCCATCGGTGGAGTTGTATATGCTTTCAGTGGGCACAGTTTTGTTATAGCTGTGTTCATCAGGACACTCTGTGACAAACTTCTTGTAGATGACCTAATAAGACACAATGGAGAGAGATGCTTTAATTTGTCATAACTACATGTCAGTCATTATTTATGTAGACTGGTGTTTTTATACTGTATGTAGGTGGATCGAAAGTGGACTTACAGATATGAGGAAGAAGACCATGCAGCTGAGAGAGAAACCACTGGTGTAGCCCAGATACCCTAAAATAAATGCATAAATACATAATAAATGCATGTACAGCGAAGAGCCAATAGCGTTGATTCCTTCGCCCATGAAATTTTGCCGAGCAACGGTAAATGTTAAACGACTTTGAATTTAAAAGCGGCGTTTGGTACACTCAACACAGATCTTTAGTGCAGATGTGTAGGCTAAATGTTTGATTGTGATTATTATGAAATATAATGGAATGACAAATGACAGAGACAGAAAACAAAATGAAAGAATGAGATGAAAGGAGGCAGGAACCTACCAAGTCGTTTCATCAATGCCAGGGGAAGAATGACCAAGACACTAATGATAATGATGAGATACCTCCCATCAACAAACCAGTAACTGACAAAGAGAATAAATGTAAATGTTTTGCACAACATATGTCAGAAGGAGTGATATGATTATGAAAAGCAGTCAGAAAGTACACTTCAGGTTTTGTTTTAGCTGCATGCACCGAGAGTTATAAATTAAATAAAAATGAAATACAGTGAGGTTCAAAGTCTATTTAGAATTTAAGAAGGATCCATATTGAGAACACCTGACCTTTGATACAAAGGATTTCACATGCTCAATGTCACAAATTTGCTTATTTGAATTAGTGACCTTGAAATAGTTTTATCTTTTTCAGAATCTTAAAACTTTTACAGTTTTGAACCTCACTGTATCCAGCACATCAGGATCAGTACTGTGTTCTGGTACTCACTCTGAGTTATCTGGCAGAAGACCCTGAATAATATGAGGTAACTCTATTTTCACAATGAACAGGTAACTGGACATTGCTGTTGGATCAAAGAAAGAAACATTGAGTGTTGTAGTACATCTGTATTCAGTGTTCATATTGTTTTAAGTGATTATCCCTGACTTTGCTTTATCAGCTGTCATGTCTTTTTGACATTGTGAGTAACTACTGAAATTTATAATACATTTAATTTTACCTCCAATGTTGTTCAGTGTTATAATGCTTGCTGCTAATATTTTCCCAGGTCGACCAAATGCACGGTTCCCGAGCTGTTCATATGCACTGATCCCTACACACACAAACAAACAGAATGGAAAGTTCAGAAAAAAGTCATGATGCAATTTTAACATAGAGTGTGATGTTATCAGGATTGTCTTGGAGATAAAAAAGAAAATGTTTCTCACCAACCACTCCTGCACTCTTCAGAAGCAGGTGTATGGAGTAGGCAGAGAGAATAGCCATGCATGTCAACAGGAGTCTGCAAACAGGTTACACAAATAATGAACCTAAGCAACAGCAGCAGAAAGCAACTTCCCATGTGGACTGCGAGAATAGTTCACCCAAAATTATTTTCATCTTAATTTAACCACCTCATTTTGTTCCAAACATGTATGTCTTTCTGTCTTTGGTGGAGTAAAAATGAAAGTCAAAGAGTTCCAAAACAAAATTGGAATCCACCGACATTCACTGTATAGGAAAAAAAAATGAGACATTTTAAAAATAGGTTTGAAACAACATGAGGGTGAGTAAATGATGATAGAATTTACATTTTTGGGTGACTTCCAATTTAATAACCTGCGTAGATGGATATTCAGTGAAATCTTTTTCCCACAACATTATTTCTTATAGATTGTCAGACTCATCAGCCGGTCATTTGACTTTCAGTAGTGCTAATGTAATCACGATTAGGCGGCACAAACTGCAGTTTGATCAGGGATATTATCACCAGTCGACAAGGAGATGACAGAGGAGACACAAATCTAACCCCTAATCTCATTAATGACGCATTAGACAAGCTGGGAGTGTAATTCTTTAGAGTACAACTAACAACAACACCGTCACACACACACACACAAAAGACTGTAGTAAAGGCATGTAAAATAAGTCAATGACGTGTACTATTAGCGAACACTTTCTCCTATTTGCATATCGCTGAATGTTTTGATTGGCAGTAAGTTTTTTGTTGTTGTTGTTTTAGCTGTTGAGATCGAAACTATACTAGAAAACTTTTTGTACAACAAGCTGCTTGAAAAGCCTGGCTGAGCTATACAGACAGACAGACAGAGATACAGAAAGACAGACAGGCTTTGGTTTGATTACAGATTACAGTAGGCTATTTATAACACTCTCAGGTCTGATCTGTAAGCTGTGCATGTCCGTGTATCACATCATAGACAAACACAGTGACATTTAAGCTCCCTAGTACACAAATAAAACCCTGTCATTCACAAGGATAAGCAATTGCATTTGTTCCATCAAGGAGCATAGTTCTATTTTGTTGTTTTATAGTGTGTCAGAACTTGATAATTCATCCTAGCACTGGATTTGTAAGGAACATGGTACATGGAGGCAGTGAAATTGAAATAATTAATTTTTAGCACTGGGTTTGCCCGACTCCTCCTCACAGTGGCCTCTAAGTTACATGATACATCATCCAAGAAAAAACATGCAAATATTTTGTATTGACTTAGCATCTGTAAGGCTGGTTGTGACTGGCACATGTACGTGACAGAGGCACGCTGGAGTATGGCTATATGCTTACAGTTAAATGCAGGTGGACACAAAGAAGCCTTAATGCTCGGTCAGACACGCATATGGAACACACGCATTCCCTCCATACTAAATGAAGCTAATGAATAAAAGGCAGCCAAATGCCAAAGAGAGACTTATTCCACTTCTCTAGAACCTGAAATGTTCTGTTTACATTTTTAACTATGAGCACATACCAGAAAGACTAAAGGGCTCTTCAACTCACGATTCACACACAGTACTTTTTTTGTTTATGACATAAAAGAAACACTAGAACTCATTTTTTACTATCACACCTTCAATAACCTTTATGTTTATTATGTATTTATACCATAAATCAACCTAAATGCAAATGCTTGATTGGAAGTGTAGTTTGACTTACACAAAAAGGATGATTCCGGTGTTGGCCATGGCATAAGCCAGTCCCAGAATTCCACTGCCCAAAATGGCGTTACTGAGGTTGAAAACAGACATTCCGAAAGAAGTCTTTCCCACAAACTGCAATGAAAGTTGAATGTTGTGTTAGTCATGAATTGTATATCTATTTATCTGAATAGGTTCTTTTAACTTAAATAGTAGATTCACTTTTTCTGTGTATTAACTCCACAAACAATTATTAGGACGGAGTAGTTAGAAGTTATTCCTACTGTTACACATTATACTTAACTGTAATATAAAGTGTCTATGTTTGTGAGTCTTTTACATCATTCTAATCAGTTTCACCCAGCCTTATACAGTAAGTTTTTGTGAAGGCAGTTCTGAAATCTGGATACTCACATCTGTAAACTGAGTCTCTATCTTTCCACTGCTCTTATTGAGGAGGAAGGTATCACCCTCTGTCATGTTTTCAAGGGCATCGAATCTGTGTAATATAAGCAAAATGATTTTGTTTTGTTTTGTTTTGTTTGCAAAGTAACAATGATACATTTGAATTGCTCTGTTTTGAGCTCTATTTCATCTTGCATTGGAAATGTTTTTCAAAAAATGCAGCAAATGACCTTTTTAAACCTTTCAAATAATTTTGACCTTTTAGCAGGTGAGGACCCTTAAGATATAAGATTTATTTGTACCGTAATTGCATTAATGCAGCAGGTTTGTGAATGCTGTATTAATAAATGCCTTTAAAACAGCGGCTGCGAGCTCAAATTACCTGGTTACTGGATTGCTTTTTATTTTTAAATTTTTTTTTAATTTAATTGTTAATAAAGCTGAAATAAAATAAAATATTAGATGAAAACATGTGTAATAAATTTAAGTACTAAAACTACTAACTGATAACATACTGATTACTAACTGATACTAACGGAAATAAAAATTAAAACTAAATATTTAAATTATACTTTATTAAAAACGAAAACTAATAAAAATGACAACATAAATTATTAGAAAATACACTAAAATTAAAATGAAATAGAAAATATAAAAATAAAAAGGTAATTTAAAATATTAATAAAAATACTGATTTGGTTTAATATATTATATATAAAATACATGTATGAGATAACATTACTGGCTAAACTAACATGCAAGTGAAAATTGACCTGAGGTCTGATTTAATGATAGTCTATTAACACCTGAGATTAAGATCCCTATTAGCTTTCAAACAAAGCTTTGCTTTAGGCAGAAAAGGTTACACACTAAAAGATATGATGTCATGTAAAATTTGTGAACTTTTAAAGCAGTAACTTTTTTTTCTGAGATAGTTCCTCTTGTGTTGATGTTGAAATGTGAAACGTACCCATTCTCAGGAATTCTGTCAGGGCTGAGATCATGGTGACCGTTTGATGTTTTCTGTAGTTCCATTTTAAACTGTACAACGCTTAACAATCCTCTAAAGAACACTGTCTGCAAGGTCAAGTTCTGTCAACACAATCTGAAACACAGAAAAAGGTTCTAGGATAAATGATCATATTACTGACAACTGAAATCAATGTGAAACATAAGTGCTTTGCTGAAAAAAGTGCAAAAATTTCCTAAATCTGGAACATAAATGGCAGATCCATGCTCAGATCCGCTTAAGCAATGAGATCAGTGACAATCACTTGTTGCATTTTTCTTAATTATGTGCAACAGGACCATAACCTTCATGTAAATAATTTCAAGGTCGAGGAGAAGGCAGGGGAAAAGTAATGGTAAAAACATTTTTCAGAGCATTACTGCATGCTAAAAACACCTAATGGAAAGATAAGCCCTGATAGAAAACAGCTGTGAGTGTCTGTGTGCGTATTTTCCCCCTTCATCATCAAATTCAGGCTGGTAAGTTAGTTGTGGGCAGTACTCTGCAGTTCTGTGTTTTTAAAGCTTGATTACTGTAAACAAAGTAAAAATACACTATCATTTTAATATGTGGGAGGTGCAATTACATGCAGGTTAAAGTTACTAGAGTAGTAACCTAAAAACTAAATATATTCAGATCTTCCCAAATAAGAAGAGTATCATGCTATTGCGAATTCAGCTGACTGTTTTCACACAGGTTTCCTGTACACGATTGCCATTGGTCAGGTGAATGGATAACTCTGCCTCCAAATTCTTCATTTTGTTTAAGCCATTGTTACTGTGTTTAGTTGGTCGGGATGCTTAACCAGGAGGTCAAGGTTTTACTGGTTAGCATGGCCCTATGGTAACAGCTTTCTCTAAGTATTACAGGCCTATAGGTCAACTATTTAACAATTAAAAATTACAATCAAGTACTTAATATGTGATTACGTACATTACATTATTTAAAATGTAAAGTAAAACTTTTAATTTGACAAAGTGCACTTTTTAAAAAAGTGGAAACAGCCATGAAAAATCCTTTTATTTCATTAATATTATATTTAACATTTAAAAAATACTTTTTAACAATATGAAGTACACTAAAGTGCACACTGAATACAATTTAAGTGCTCATCTCTTTCACAAGGGTAATTAAGCATGAAGCTATAGTGTTGATGGACACACCACAGTATGAGACGTATGTTATGATTATAAATAAACCAAGAATTGTATGTGTATATAATATAGGCATCTTTTAGTACAAATAGCATGGCTGATGTAACTTTTCTTAAGCTTGCACTCTCAGCATGGCAAGGAAACATTGTGAAAAATGTGCCAGTTCTTGTAGGTCAGGAAATACTTAAGTCTTAATCTGTCTTTCAGGATACGGGCAGCAGTAGCCTTATTAGGGAAAATGTCTGTATTCATTCTGTGCTTTATTTTGGTTTTGACGCCGAATTCCCTGAATACTTTAAGTCTTGCCAAAAGCTTGGCAAGCACAGAACTTCAGTCTTTAGTGGTCAAGCTACTAGCAAAATAAGTCAGTGAATATAAAATATCAGAAATGTATTTAGCTTTAGAGCCACAAATTAATTAATGCTCCATTCAAAACACTATATTTAAGACCACCATCATACTCTGTACAATCTATTATGTGCTTGTTTAAAGACAAGAGATATACAGTTCAATTGAAGTGTACTTTAACAGTGTTCCATCATCCATAAAGTAAAATATGTCTATCGAAAAGAGGTTAACGCAAAAGTTACTCGAGACAAACCATCAACTCACTGCCAAAATGAACAATTGGTGTAAAATAAAGCATGAAGTGAATAAAACATCTTACAGAAACTGTAAAACAAGGGAAGTTAATCCTGTGAGGCAAGTCTTGGCCACATGACTCCTGTCTGATGCAAGACTTTATCTGTATTGAAACAGAATGAACCTCCCTACACACCCTTATTCAAACACATTGTATTCCAGCAGGAAGTGGACGTTGAGAAAGTACTCACCACTGTGGGATAAGGAGAAACCTTGAGAAATGTCAAAAGTCTCTAAGTGTAGCTACGTGGTATCCTGAGGTCAGAGAGTCCTCATTCATTCGTTTGTTTCTGTGTAGCCTCAGTGAAGTTATCCAGCTTTTGTGAGAACACGTTCAGAGCTCACCTGTGTCCTGTGACGGGGAGGGGAGGAGATTAACTCCTGTGTGGAGGAGTGAACATGTGTCTATGTTTAGGGACGCCCTGGCACAATGCCACCATCTTAACACTCTCTTATATGTTAAAAATAGTGAATCGGCAGAGGTTTGTTATGTATGCGTATGCTTATGCATGAATACAAATTATAATTAGAGTACTGATGAATGTTCACGTTGGAAATGTTTAACAATTTGGGGGATTGTTTAATATGGGTGGGGTATAAAGTTGGGTAAGGGGTTATAAAGTATGTGGGAGAAGGCAGGGGATTGTTGGTAAGTGTGTGTGTGCGTGTGTGTGTGTTGTGGTAAGTAATGGGATTAGAAGATCAGTGCTTTTTTAAGGTTAACTGCAATCACTTGCTCTGCAAGGCATGGAAAAACACCATTAGACATTGTACACTATGTTAAGCAAACATGCTGAATTTTTAATATTCATATTAGACAATCTTTTGTCACAATTTCAAGTCATTCGAGGCCTAATCTTGTCAAGCCTCTTATTGAGTCCAAGTAAAGGTTTTCTCTGCTGCAGGTTTTAAAAACCAAGACAATTAATTTCATGTGTTTTTTAATGTATAATTTCTTGATTAATTAAGTCATGTTTGTCTAAAGAAAGTTTGTGAAAATTATTTTAATCTTTAATAAATTCTGCTTTTAAGCTATTAGTTATCTTCTACATTGGCTATTAAGAGACTGTTTATCTAAAATGAAACCAAAAAAGTTTTTTCTTTTTCTTTCTGTAAATGCCCGTTCAATAAGAAAGAGTCATATACATAAACATTGTCTTGGCTTATATTAAGGCAGCCCCATGTTTATTTATGTATTTATTTTAAATTTTTTGTAAGCACCTCACTATTTGTTGAAAAAGTAAAAACTAAAAGAAGAAGAAATCTGTCTCTGGTCAATCTTTATTATATAATAGGCTATTTGCAATAAAAGCTTGAATCATGTCAGATGATAAATATTTGGCTGGCCAAATGTAAGCATGGGTTTGGCAGGAATTGAAATGATACTTATAAAAGTATTGTTGACTTCATTCTTTATTTACTGTTGTTCAATATTTGTTTTTGTTTCAAAATGTTTCATTTTAAACTTAATAGCATACAATAATGCATTAGTGAAAATATGCATATTCACAGTGATTGTCATGTCAATAGGCTAATGAAAACAGCATATGTATTAATGTTCAGTAATGCTTGATTGGACGTCATGTTGTCATGTATATTGTGGTTTCAAAGACATGCATGACGCAGAATTACCAAATACAGCTACTGTATTAAAGGCCAGCAATCTTCACCGAGACTATACACCACGTAGCACAAGACGTAATTCTGATACATGTACTGTAAATCCATTTAAGGACAGCAAAAGTATACGTTTTAAAGGAGTAATAAAGAAAACAAAGGCAAAGTATGAAAGACAGTATTCACACACACACACACACACTCAAGGCATTATGCCAGTGTTTGCAGACACGTGGCCATTTGGTCACAAGTGTTTACTTTTAGCTATAATAAAAAGATTGATATTAAAAATGTTGTGTGTTTATCATCATCAAACAGGATGTTCTCACACAAAGACTAGCATCTTGACAGGAACTAGCATATATAACACATGTGGGCCTCACTCACAGCAAGCTATTGTTGTAATGCCTTGTGGGTAAAACAAAGCTTTACATAGGACTCAAAACACTAGATGTTATAAAGTCTAATGGTCTATACTTATTATGTTGGAGGAAACATAATCTATTGTTATTTTCTGGTAACTCGCCTAAGACATGTCAAATTCTGAGAAATTCAGTAGAACAATATCAGTGATCCAACACAAGATAAACTCTGTGATATCTCACAAGAACAGACTCTTCAAGAAATGCCATTACGTACTGTTGACATTAAACACCTTTATGCCAAAGTGGAAATGAAATCCTACAGGTATGACGCATTTTAAACCAGTGAAGTGGCTTTTGAAGCTCTGAATATATGTGAAAAATAAAACCGCTGCATGGAAATGTGGTGGATTGTATAATATTCAATCTTATTCCATCACTTCAATCTCTATTCACCCCACATCCTGTCTACATCTCCTGTGAATCCTGTGAATCTGAAGTTTGTGTGTGAGTATTTGAGTATAAGAGCGAGAAAATGCTATAAATATGATAAATATGCCAATTCATAATCCATATCAACCAAGTGCCACTGTAAACAAGGGACATTCACATTTAAGTCTATTTTAGAATCTAGATATACTGTATATGCATGGTAGTCTGTACAACAGCAGCCATTACAATTATACTGTATGAGAAATATACAATAATTCTACTATGATTAAATGGAGAAACAGTGTACAGATCCATGTGAACCTAGAGACAATTGTGTGATTGTTCTCTGAGCTGCTTCTGTCATGAATTATTGCTGCTTTCGGCTATATAGATGGCCACATTGTCTTTCTACTTCCTTCTCAGAGAATATCTCATGAATGGTGCTAACAATTAATCAAGAAACAAATTAACTAGTTAATTATTAACTAGTGACTCTATATAAAGAAACCATTAGACAACTGTCCACTATGTTGTTTGTACTGACATACTGCTGAGAGAATATTTGAGAGATAATGTAGTTTTCTTACCTTTTGATACTTTAATTCAAAATCTTCAATGTAGGGAACAAAAAGATCTTCCATCTTCCGTATATAAAAAGAGAATAATTATGGTTTGATACTCCTAGATGGTTCTTGAGTATATCATCTAATACAGACAGATGGAGTGAAAGGGAGAGACAGAGAACTTGAAAGAGAGAAAGATGGTAGAATTTAGTAAGGGAAGTTTTAAGCCACACCTTCAATTCTAAAAAAGAGCGGGACATCCAGTTTGTCCCGCCCGCTTCTCAAGTCAGTTGTTCTGAATCTCACTTCTCTTTCTTTCCCTTTGTGTGTACATACCTACAGCCAAGAAGTGAGCAAAATCAGACAAAACCTCATTATGAAGGCATTTGATTCTTGATTCTTGATTCTTGATTGGGAGAAAGAAATGGGCCATGTTCTCTGTTTAATTAAGGGCATCATCCAGACCAGGAATGAGATTTTTTTTCTAAATTTTCATTGTGAGCATACTACTTACACTATTCATAGTATAGAATAGTGCATAAATATGTGAATTGAGACACACCTCTTCTGTTGCATTTTTACTGTTTTGGCTTTGTAAGGCAGAACAGCAAAGGAATATCACGCTTCTGGCCAGGAATTTCAAGGGAGCTCATTTACTTAGCATTTAGCAGACAAACAGTAGGGTTGTAGAAGAGACTGAAAAATGCTCTCTGTAACTTTTCAGTCATCACCCTTTAAGGCGTCTAGTCAGAATCCCCAAAAGCACCTCTTCACTAGTTCTTTTGTTTACCTATTTGTATTTAATTGTTTTCAAGCTATTGTGCCTTTTAAACTCAAAGTTCTTCATGCCGAGAAAGGTGATATTTTAATTATCCCATGCAGTTCTTATGTAGACTGTCATCTACAGTGTTGGGAGTAACGCATTACAAAAGTAATAATATTACAGTAGTATATTACTTTTTGCTGTAACCTAACATAGACAGATAAAAAAGGGTGTATGGTAATTGATCCAGGTTCCCCCTTGAAACCGATTTGAAACCTAGAAGTTTGCATTTGCACAACTTTCTTGACATGTTAAATTTGCTAAAAGCAGACTTCTCTCATTAGCATAATAAGAAGCACACATCTAATATTTAAATGTAAATGTAATTTGTCATACTGGTACACTTTTACAAAAGCTGTCACTGGGGTGGTAGCTACCCTCTTAAAAAGTACTAACATTTGGGTACTGATATGTATACATATCATTTACTGAAATGTACACTGATATGTACATATTTAGGTATTGATATGTACACTTTAGGTATTAATATTTACCTTCGGGGTACTAATATTGTACTCTTTAAATGTACCTTTTGAAAGGGTACCACCCAAGCCTTTGTACCTTTTTTCTGAGAGTGTAAAGTTCTGCTGCTGTACCTCACCTGTCCGAGTGTGTGTTGAATTGTCATGATGATCTGGTCACCCAGTACCACAGGTCACTAGCATGTTGTGGTTTGGATGCTGATCTAGTGTCCAGACTTCTTTGTACAACAGCGCCTGCGGATGGTGATGTGTTAAATTGAACCCCCTTAATCCAGAATATGTGAATTCTGAGCTCGAAACTAAAATTCCAATATCACCATATCTTGTAGTAACTTATCTGTTGGACAAATAAGTGAACTCAGTAAAACTATATGCTGACACGACAAGAGTCAGGTTGTGGCAAGCTGTTACATGTGTTTTATTATGTTATACATTTATACATTTCTATTAATTATAATTATGTATTTTTATTTTTATTTATTTATTTCTTATTTTTTTCTGTAGTGCTGTCATGCAAGATATGTCCACAAATGTTTTAGGCAAACTTGATGATCTAGAAATATGATTTCTGGAGTATTTTGTATGCATGTGCTGTGTCATATTTTCTAACCTTAAGATTGCAGCCCTGTCTTAATATTTTTCATAAGTCTTTCCTTTTTCTCTTCTTTTAGGTCAGTTCTGGAGAAAATGGAGCTACTGGGAAACTTAAAAATGAAAAAAAGTTGTTCTGTACATTAATTTTGTCATTTATTTTTAAATGTTAAATTTTTTTTAAATACTGTGCTTACTTTATTTGTAAATGAAGCACAGTAATTTCTGTGCATTCTTTTATTTTTGTATTATAAGTTGAAACTTGTAAATAAAAGACAAGTAGTAGTTCCGGAAATTGTTTCTTTTTGCAAAGCAAGTTTGTAAATGACAATAATTTGTAAATTACAGAAATTCTATACTTTTTTTTGCATCTAAATTGAGATTTGTAAATGAAAATAAATTGTTCTATACTGAAAGTACTTTTTTACAACTTTAATTACAAAATAACTTTAATTCATCTCTTCATTTTACTCTTTAAATTGAGCTAATAAAGCCTATAATTGTTTTTGTACATTTTTGTACAACTAACCCTAACCCTAACATTTTATGTTTTTGTCAAGAACTTATCTTAATAATAATACATTTTACAAAGACATATTTAGTGTGACAACTAGACTTGTGCCGGTATTCGGTAATGCGATATATCATGGTAATGAGTATGCACGATATTGTTATCGTGGGCACTTCTAAATACCGTGAATAATTATATATTACAAATTATTCAGAATTTTGATTGCATTTTCAATTAATTGCAACATGAAAATTTGATACCGGCATATCCCTAGTGACAACTAGCCCTGGTGTCCCTTATAAAAATCATTAATTTTTCTTCGATTTTATTCTTTGACCATATAAACAGAACTTTCTTTTGTTGTTGTTGTTTTACTCACAAAATGGGTACTTGTTTTACATTTCAATAAAACATAAAAAAATATATATCAGTGTGCAGGCATACCCAAATTTGGTTTTTGTATAAAAATGTATGAATGAAATGAAGGATAATTTTTTTCAGTAGGTCAATTAATCAAAGAAAGGTTGATCAAATTTATCTAATTTTAGAAATTACATTTTAGACGACAGAAAGGGGACTTAGTACATTACACATTATAGGGAAGCATCCTACTGGTTTTTGTGAATATTGTCAGACATTAGAAACCATAGAACATGTTCTTTTAAGTTGCAGAAGTTATGAAGATCAGAGGAGAAATATGATGGAAGAATTAAGAAGAGATGGGTTGGTAGGGACAGGTATTAAAGATATACTGCAAAGTGGGGTGATTAGACAAAGCAGGAAAAATATTTGTAATTTCTTAAGTAGAACGGGTTTGATGAGGAAAATATGATTGTGGAAAACAAGCTGGAGGAAATAAAATGGAATAACATTGCAGGAGAATAATCCAGAAGGTGGCGGTAATGCAACGCTCTTGGATGCAAGCCGCCGTTAAACCTCAAAGAAGAAGAAGAAGAAGAAAGGGGACTTTTGTTTTGTTCCCTTTTCCACTCAAGCACAAACCCGGAAGAAGGAAATAATGTCCGTCGTCGTCCACTAGCTCAAGTCAGTTTGAGGTCGAGTGGAAGGTAAGCAAACAAGTATTATTTCAAACAAACACATAGTTTACAAGTAAGTAATAGTTTGTTTTCGGTAGTTGTTTATACTTTGCCGAAGTCGCTTGAGCTCTTATTGGAAATTAAGCTGTATCTCAGCCGTTTCACACTTTGCTATGAGAGCAGATGAGTCTGAACAGACAGTTAACGTTAGCGGCTGCTGCTAGCAGACTGACAGTCTTACTAACTGAGAATAGTTCTTGTGTTTTTACTTTCCATACGTTCTCTTTAGGCCTGCAATTATTAGAATTATAAGAATTTATTAGCCTTGATATTGCTTGTAAAACTGCATAAATGTTAAATAAACAAACCCACTAAAAGCGTGGGTTTGCACTGACAAACTTTAGTGTGCGTGTTTACGTTGTTTGTTTTTTTCCGTTTTTCTGTCTGTCGTGTTTCTCCATGATGGACTTTATTAGTATTAAGTGTTGTTCATCAGATGGCATGTTTATGGCATTATGATTTTCGTTGTCAACTTGGTTTCATTTCTTTTTATTAGTCAGACGATTTATTCAGAGTAAAATTCCCCTTGCTGTCTGCAAACGCTCTCTTCCAGACCTCAGTCTCAGTGACATCAGCCGTGGAAGTTGAGTCAGATGACAAATATAGCGTTTGTTTGAATTTCCAAGCAGAGTAACGCAAATGTACGTCTTCAGCCGGTATTTAATGCTTGTTTTGGCCACGGCGCAACAAAGGGCCAGTCAGACCGTACAGGCGTGGAGTTTCTGGGAAGTGGAAGATTGAGTGTTAAAGGACTGTGGCTTGCAGTGTAAATGTTGTAGCTAATGTTAAATGCTGCCTTTCACTGAATACCTGCACAAGAAGCACCTGGGAAGCTGGTAATGGAAAGAATGGTGGTATTTGGGGCTTCGTGGCATCTGAAAAATTAAAAACCTCTCTCATAGATTAAACACAGGTAGGCATTGTATCTAACCATATCAGATTCAAAGCTCTGACTTGTGAAGTGTCAAAACAACCTGGACTATTTTGTATCCTTTTTGGAGTTATAAACATGTCTAATTTTGTCCATTCTGATGCAACATGGTTTTCCTCTCCAGTTAACCATGGCGATGACAAGTCAGACGTCCTGCTCCTCGATGAGCAACCACACTAAGGAAAGGGTCACCATGGCCAAAGTGACGCTGGAGAATTTTTATAGCAACCTGATATCACAGCATGAGGAAAGGGAAATGAGGTGAGACCCAAAAAGGCAAAAGACTTTTTCTTTGCTTTAATGTTATTTTTAGGTATATAGACTTTACCATTTTTTTAATTGAACATTTGTTGTAGCCCATGTGCTGGTTAAAATAAGTGAGAAATATGTAGTTTTTAAACTTTCGCTAGTGAACAGGTTTGGCAGAATTACAGAATTGACTATCTGTCATTATCACCCATTGTTTCTTTAAGAACCTCCCAAATTCCAGGGGCCCTTTTAGACGGTCTGTTCCGTCCCTCTTGAAATGATGTCAGATTAGGCGACCACACCTTTCATTGGAGTGATGAAGCAATTCTGCCTCTTGGTGCTAGTGTTTCATCACATGTCTAAAAGTTATCCTTTATCTGTTACAGGCAGCAAAAATTGGAGAAGGTCATGGATCAAGAGGGACTAGGTGATGAAGAGGTGAGTGTTTCTGAAATACTGGTATTTTTTTCTGAAAGTATTTCCTTGCTTACATTTACAAACATCTTGATCTAGATACTGGTGGTTTTGTTAAATATTAAAACACACAGAAGTTCAGAATATAATTTCTTGTGATCGGTCGATTTCATTTCTGCTTTTTCTGGTCCCGCAGAAGGGTCTCCGGCGGTCTGAGCATGCTAGGAAAGAGACTGAGTTTCTTCGTCTCAAGCGAACACGGCTTGGATTAGAGGACTTTGAGTCACTCAAAGTGATTGGCCGAGGAGCTTTCGGAGAGGTATGAGTTTCTTTCTGTTAAAGACCTCATGAATTAAAAAAATTTAGTTGTTTTTTGCATGTACATGTTAGCTGTGAGGCAGTTTGTGTATTGTATGTACTCTACCATTATATATATTTTTTCAATATTAAAATGGAAAACAGTTGTTTTAAATTGTAACAGTATTTTACAATATTACTGTTTTTACTGGATATAAATGCAGCTTTGGTGACCATAAAATACTTTTTCATAAACGACAACAAAAAATCAGAACGGTAGTGTATTTTGTGATATTTTAGCACATTTAAAATCCTTAAAGAAAACTTTATTTCTCTAGGTGCGGTTAGTTCAGAAGAAGGACACAGGACACGTTTATGCCATGAAAATCTTGCGTAAGGCTGATATGCTTGAGAAAGAACAGGTGAGTCTTCACTGATGGAGTCGCGTATGACCACACGTGACATTTAAGGTTCTTTGTCTTGTTAACGGGTCTCTGTTTTCTGTTCAAGGTTGGCCATATTCGAGCAGAAAGGGACATCCTTGTAGAGGCAGATAGTCTGTGGGTGGTGAAGATGTTCTACAGCTTTCAGGATAAGATGAACCTCTACCTCATCATGGAGTTTCTGCCTGGAGGTGAGTGCAGGATGTCAGATCATTTCAAAGAAACCTTTACAATCAAAAAGATGGTACTAAAGCCACTCCAAAGGATGACTGATATATGCATGTGTGTGATTGCCCAGGTGATATGATGACTCTACTGATGAAGAAAGACACTTTAACGGAGGAGGCCACACAGTTTTATATTGCTGAGACTGTGCTGGCTATTGACTCCATTCACCAGATGAGCTTCATCCACAGAGACATCAAACCAGACAATCTCCTGCTGGACTCCAGGGTAAAAACATTAAACAGTACTTGAATAGAATCATCAAAATCAATTATCTGTAGCAAAATAAAGTGTTTTTGAAGTAGGACATTGTTTAGAACTACAACCCGAATTCCGGAAATGTTGGGACGTTTTTTAAATTTTAATAAAATTAAAACTAAAAGAATTTCAAATCACATGAGCCAATATTGTATTCACAATAGAACATGGATAACAAATGTTTAAACTGAGCAAATTTGAATTTTTAATGCACAAAATGAGCTCATTTCAAATTTGATGCCTGCTACAGGTCTCAAAATAGTTGGGACGGGGGCATGTTTACCATGGTGTAGCATCTCCTCTTCTTTTCAAAACAGTTTGAAGACGTCTGGGCATCGAGGTTATGAGTTTCTGGAGTTTTGGTGTTGGAATTTGGTCCCATTCTTGCCTGAGGTGAAAGATCTGGACTGCAGGCAGGCCAGTTCAGCACCCGGACTCTTCTACTACTTGTAATAGCTGCAGTATGTGGTTTTGCATTGTCCTGCTGAAATACACAAGGCCTTCCCTGAAATAGACGTCGTCTGGAGGGGAGCATATGTTGGTCTAAAACCTTTATATACACCTTTCAGCATTCACAGTGTCTTCCAAAACATGCAAGCTGTCCATACCGTATGCACTTATGCACACCCATACCATCAGAGATGCTGGCTTTTGAACTGAACACTGATAACACACTGGAAGGTCTCCCTCTATAGCCCGGAGTTATAGTCCGTGATTTCCAACAAGAGTTTCAAATTTGGACTCGTCTGACCATAGAACACTTTTTCACTTTGAAACAGTCAATTTTAAATGAGCCTTGGTTCACAGGACACGACGGCACTTCTGGACCATGTTCACATATGGCTTCCTTTTTGCATGATAGAGCTTTAGTTGGCATCTGCAGATGGCACGGCGGATTGTGTTTACCGACAGTGGTTTCTGGAAGTATTCCTGGGCCCATTTAGTAATGTCAATGACAGAATCATGCCGATGAGTGATGCAGTGTCGTCTGAGGGCCCGAAGACCACGGGCATCCAACAAAGGTCTTCGGCCTTGTCCCTTACGCACAGAGATTTCTCCAGTTTCTCTGAATCTTTTGATGATGTTATGCACTGTAGATGATGAGATTTGCAAAGCCTTTGCAATTTGACGTTGAGGAACGTCACAATCAAGTATTCCACAATCTTTTTACGCATTCTTTCACAGATTGGAGAACCTCTGCCCATCTTTACTTCTGAGAGACGCTGCCTCTTTAAGACATCCCTTTTATAGCTAATCATGTTACAGACCTGATGTCAATTAACTTAATTAGTTGCTAGATGTTCTCCCATCTGAATCTGTTCAAATTTCTTGCATTTTCAGCCCTTTGTTGCCCCTGTGCCAACTTTTTTGAGACCTGTTTCAGGCATCAACTTTTAAATGAGCTCATTTAGTGGATAAAATTGTAAAAAGTTTAAACATTTGTTATGTTCTCTATGTTATATTGTGAATAAAATATTGGCTCATGTGATTTGAAAGTCTTTTAGTTTTAATTTTATTCACATTTTTAAAAAGTCCTAACATTTCTGGAATTCGGGTTGTATTTAGGTGTTTGTCACAATATTAAATTATGAATACCATTAATAATACCAGTTACATTTCACTTAGTACTACTGATACTGTAGAAACATTTTTTTTAGTATTGTCTTGCGATCTCCCTATAGGCAACTCTGACGTGACCATGAAACATTAAAGGGGGCATATAACACACATTTTCACCCAATCTCATGTTAATCTTGAGTACCTATAAAGTAGTATTGCATCCTACTGATCTCCAAAGAGTCTTTATTTTTCTCATATTTATAAAAGAAAGATACAGCTTTACTATTCTCTCCGAAAACAGCCAAGCTCCTGGAGGTGCACCGTGGGCAAAGCTAAAGAGTGACAAGACGTTTGATGCTGTTTTACTTACCGTCTGCAATTCCGAATCATGACCGGGATCTTTTATCGCTGGGATCGCTCCATCTTTCAGTATCAAACAATGTGCAAATCCATAGTTGAACTGGGCCTTGTTTATAAAACGTTCGTCAACAAACACACTTGCAAAACTCCTTTGCTTACCCGGAAAAACAAACTGCATCCACTGTTTACGTAATGCTTCGTTCTTTGGGAAGCTGAACAAAGGTTATTTTTCCCTTACAACCAAAAGCACACTTTGGAGACATTCTTCCCGAGTGAGTCCCGTGCAGTGCTGCTGAATGAAGCGCATTTATGGGCATGCTCTTGTTCTCGCTCTGGTTGATGTGTGCGTGGGTGCGTTCTTCCTGGAGAAGTGCCCATACAAGGAGCTCCATTCTTCATGACGTCATGAAGCGCCATCCTCTACATCCAGATCGTTTTTTGAAACTTTGGCCAACTTTTTAACAGTGTAAATAACTCAACATGCGTGAAATGGCATTATACCCCCCCTTTAAAGCTCAATCTAACAGCCTAGTAGGTCACATAGCCTTGATCTTATGAGTGTTTCTCATTCACAACATCATTTTGCTCTTTCAGGGCCACGTGAAGTTGTCTGATTTTGGCCTATGCACTGGTCTGAAGAAAGCTCACCGCACAGAGTTCTACAGAAACCTTAATCACAGCCTTCCCAGCGACTTCAGTAAGACTTATCACTGTCCATAACTCCTGTCTTCAAAGACGCATGATCATTCATAAATCATTCTAATGTCCTGATTTTCTGCTCAAGAAACTTTTCTTATCATTATCAACATTGAAAACAGTTGTGCTGCTTTATTTTTATGGAATCCATTATTCTTTTTTTTCTGCATTCTTTGATCTGTCTTTTCAGCAGTTTAAATTTAATTCTTACTTGCTTAATGAATTTCTTCTTCTTCAAAAAAAAAACAAACTTACTGACCCAGAACATTTGAATGGTATTGTAGACGGAAAAAATGAAAGGGCTGCATGGCTGATTCTGTAATTTTGGATTAATTTTTTTCTTCAGCGTTCCAGAACATGAACTCGAAGAGGAAAGCAGAAACATGGAAACGAAACAGGAGACAGTTGGTAGTGTTTTTTATTTATTTAGTTTTTTAATGATTTGTTTATTTATTTTTTCAATTTTAATCCAGTTTTGTTCAAAAATGACTTGGGTCAAATAATCAGATAGGAATAAAATATAGTAATTTTGGGGCTTGTATTACTGCTGGTTCATTCATCATGCGACAATTGGAAGCTCAAGTAGAGCACATTGCAGTGTGCTCTTTAAATCTGGATACTGCTTATTTAGGCAAATCTAGGTTATATAGCTACTCTATGCCTGACATTTGCACACCAAACATATTTGTGCTATCATTCAAAAGTTTGGGGTCAGTAAGATTTTTATGTTTTTTGAAAAGTCTCTTCTCACCAAGACTGCATTTATTTTAGTCTTCAGTGTCACATGATCTTTCAGAAATCATTCCAATATGCTGATTTGCGCCTCAATTTTTTTCCGCTAGGGAGAGACCAGCGGCTATTCCGATTGAGATCAAAAGCATTGACGACACCTCCAACTTTGACGAGTTTCCTGATTCAGACATCCTCCAGCCTTCAGGTTTGTTTTTAGTTAGTTGTAACGCTTTCTAAAATACATGACATTTTTTATGGCTTTTATGTATTTCAAAACATCTTATTCTCACTCTCTTTCTCTCAAGTCGCTCCTGTGTCCAACCACACTGAGGCAGATCTGAAGAGTAAAGACTGGGTGTTCATCAACTACACCTACAAGCGCTTTGAGGGGCTGACCGCACGAGGAGGCATCCCATCGTACATGAAAACTGGGAAGAGATAGGCTTCGATAGGACTTGATAACTTGCTGCACTCTTTCAATGGTTGTTTTTCCATAAGGAGATATTCTCCATTGCTCCTCCTCGCTTCTGAAGGATCCTACATCATCCGTTTCCTGTTTTGACTCACCCATTTATGGATGTGGACTTCACCCACACTCAATTCATAGAAAGACACGTTCAAAGCTTTATCTAAGGGCTTCTTTTCCTTTAACATTTTTAAAAATTGTGTTGCGCTCACCATCCAAGATCTCAGCGACACTGGAAAACATGGGGCTTCGTAAGTCTGTCTGATCTGAATGTGATTCACACAAACCCCGAGAGCTGCAGATGTTGCCTTACATTCGGATCCTTCTTATACACCAGCAGAAACATCATGAATGCATTTGCCAATCAAACCAAATTGTTCATCACCATACCAGGAAACTTTACCAGCTGATGTCAAAGACCAAGCAAACTCTAGCAAACGGACCAGCGTTTGTTTTTTATTTAATGGGTTGTTTTAGCCACTGACTGATTCAGAAGTTGCTTGGTGCTAATGCTGTTGTTTTTCTTAATAAAGGGGCATGTTGCTGATGTTTGGGGAACAAAGCCACATTTTTTGCATCTTGAGGAGAATAACAACACTATTCAGGGATTTGAATTTGATTGAGTCTTCCATTTTAATATGGGGATGAAATGTTCAATGCAAAATTTTTATATTACCAAAGAGGCGCCACTTTTGATCGGCTTTATGGGCTTGACTCTCGATGTTGTTTGATCGTGGATGCTTTGGCTTTCATACAGCATTAATTCTTAAGCTGTTAACGTATAAACTTGTAGCAAAATATTCATTCCATAATGGTTCCAATCAGTCTGCGTTATTGGAAGCTGCTTGTATCAGCATGTTGCTTGTGAGGGCTGACTTTGTAAAAATCAAACAAAGGTGCAAGTATGATTTTCAGAAGTGTGTGGGATTCCAGACAGTGAATGACTGAGTCATATTTCTACAATCGGGACCCATATGTCTTCTTTCTGTGACCAAATTGAATGTATCTTGAAGATTCAAAGAGGCTTCTAGAAGTTGCATTCATTTAGGATTGGCTGCCCTGGAATGATCTGAGATTCACCTAAATGCTTAAGTGAATGATTTGGCGACTACACGGCATGACAAAGGTTTTGTATATGGAATTGCTTGTTAGATCTCTAGCTGAGCAGCTGTTGAACACAATATACTGCTAGAGAAATGTTGTCACAGATAACAGATTACTGTATCCCAGAATGCTACAAATAGAAGTAGCATGAAATCGTGATTGAATGGTGTTTTTATCCTTCGAGCAATATGTGACCGTCTTAGGTCTGGATGTGTATTATTATTATTATTTTTTAATATATAATAGTGGCTGGAGATTTTCATGCTGTCTGAGAGTCGGCCTGTTGCATGTTTTTGTGTGCTGGACAAGTCAAAAGAGCTATGAATGAGTTTGAGAATTAGTATTTTGATTTTCTTTGTGCTGCTTTGTTTATTTGTTTCACTTGTTCTACTATCATTGAATGGGAATATGTGAGGGTGATTTCATGGTTATCGCTTATGAAAGATGGCTTGATGAAATTATACACTGTCTACAAGTAGCAGATCACAGGCTGGGCTGCTTTGTATCTCTTGTTGCTGTATCGCACATGCTGAAAATGATCATGAAACCAGCGTGTCATAATGATAGTGTCTTTTTTTTAAATCTCACCTATTTTTATGTGGGTTTCTTGCTTGCATCCTTGTCCTAATGTGAGGATACTCTCTTTGAATGAGAAAAGGACTCTTTTTTTTTCTCTCTCTTCTCAAAGATTAACAATGCACCTTTTGCTAGTTGTGATGTCATGTGTATATTTAAAATACACACACACACACGTCAAGTTGTTAAATACACACTGAAAGACTGTTTGCCCGTAAGAGTTTGTAATTCTTTCTGCAACTTTTTTCACCTAACCAGATATAGACTAGTCTTAAGATTTTTGGGGTCTATATTTACTTGCTTAGAGCTAAAGAAATAATTACACCAATGTGTATAAAGGAGTTTATTCACACTGGCACTAGTGCTCACAAACTATCGGTGCAGGAGATCTCAGATTTGTTGCTGTTAATCCAGTGCTGATGGAGGAACAGCACTCCTGCTTCTGAATGGTTTTGAACATGGTTCCAGTTTTCACTGATGTCACATTCTGCTGTGGGGGGTGGACGTTTGTCCTCTCTCTGCCTTAAGTTTGAGTTGTAGAGTGTTTGTGGATTTTTCCTGCGCTCACAGAGCACCTTTCACTGGTTTATTTGTTTGATGGAGAGTTTGTTTTTGAGGTGTGGGCACACTTTGACCTGTTAAACATCCTGAATAAAATACCAGTTCATTTAAATGAGTATGAGGCTCTTCTGTTCCTCTTACATAGGAACATTTTGTACCTTAAAACATATATTATACATTTTGAATAAAAAAAAGTCCCCTCAACAATTGTTGTTTTTATTAAAGAACATACAGTTCTTGAAATTTATGTATTTCAGAAAAGTCACTATAAAGGCATGTTAAATGTGATTATCTATCTATCTTTTATTTAGACCTTTTTATTGCTTTTTTTTAAATATTTTTTTTAATTGAAGAACATACCGTGCTAAAAATGTATTTTAATCTGAAAATCGTCATGGTTAATTATCTTTTGTCAATTGAATTATCAACCGCTGTTATAATGTATGTGATTGTTTTAAAGTAAGGCTGCTTTAAGTACAAGTTAAAGGGATAGTTCACCCAAAAATGATAATTCGGTCATCATTTACTCACCCTCAAGTTGTTCCAAACCTGTAGGAGTTTCTTCTGTTATACACAAAAAAAGATATTTTGAATACTGTTGGTAATCAAGTCAATGGCTACCGTCAACTGTTTGGTTACCAACATTCTTCAAAATATCTTCTTTTGTGCTCAACAGAAGAAAGAAACTCGTGTACGTTTGGAACAACTTTTGAGGGTGAGCAAGTGATGACAATTTTTATTTTTGGCGAACTATCCCTTTAAGGAATATTTTTAAGCATTGTTTGCTGGCATCCAAATTAGGAACCTGTGACTATACTTGACCCATTGTTGATGAAGTGAACTGTTTGACCTTTTTAACACAAATGTGAATGTGAACCTTTTTTCTAAACAGTTCATTAACAGCTCCGCTCTATAAATAGTACACCGATAGTTTGAGCATGTTTTTCAATCCCACGCATTTGTGACTTGGTCAAACTCATTTTTAACACTTCTATTCATCAGTGACTAAGGAATATGGGCTATTAATTTGACTTTTTAATCTTTGAAACGTTTTCAAACATTGTTCTGGGAAAGTTGAGCTGTTCTTCTTAGTGTTATCTGGTAGAAACCCCTCAAGAGCAGAAGGATGAGTGCCGCCATTGCAGCAGATATGAACACGCTTATCAGCGCCATGTTTCGGACAATGCTGCTGGGATACGGGTTTCCTGTGGTCGTCATGTTAGGAAACAGGCTCTCTGGGTTTTCCCAGTGAATCAGACCTTTGGCAAAGTCTAAACTCACTTCTTTGGGTGATAACACTTTCACCCCTTTATACATTCTCTTCACTCTTCGTTTGCCGGTGTCCAGTACGTCACAGCGGTATGTCCCAGAATCCTCTTCTCCGAGGGGGTCTAGCACCATCTTGTCCAGGCTCAGGGCTTCATAGCGGCTGAATAACGAGTCATCAGATGTGATGATTCCATGGGCAAAGCGCCAAGACACCACAAATGCAAAGCGGCCCATGGCTTCCATCACTTCCTCTAAGCAGTCTAGCACCAGACGCTGACCAGCAGTTGCCGTTTGGGTCTTCAGTCCACACTGCCAGGTGTCTAAGCAGCGGATGGTCCTCATCTTGCAGGAAGTGCTGGAGATGTTTCGGTTTCCCCCAGTAGGGCAGAGCTCTTGAGTGTGGAGGCCAAGCCCGCAGGTGGCACTGCAGGGAAAGCTGCGGGTGATGACCCAGGTGCTGATCTTCTCCAGTTCTTGCAGTTCGGCTTTGGTTAAATTGTTACAACTGCTTGGGGAGTGCAGGAACATCCAGTGCAACAACACCAGCCAAAGTGCTGAATGACCCATTGTGACTTTTGACATTGAAGAAGAGCAGTGATCAGCAAAAGCTGCCAGAAAATATCCAGAATGAGAATCTGTAAGCCCATATATGAATAATAATATGATAATAATATATATAATAAATATATAATTCATATAATAATATGAATATACTATATATATATATATATATATATATAATTTTTAATTATTTTTATTTATTTATTGATATAGTGATTTATATATTCATATAGCAGCACACATCCTTAGCACGTCTGAATTAAATTAATAAGATGATTCTTTTTTTACATTATTTATTTATTTTTAATTATTAAATTTTTATACACATCCATAGTACACATGGATTAAATTATTACATTTATTATTTAAATTAATGAATCAATTGATTTAATTATTACTGGGTATTTTTGTTTGTTTATCTAATTATTTTAATGCACATATCTATAGCGCACCTGAATATTGACAGTAGTGGTCAAAAGTTTACCAACACTTTGCAGTATCTGCATTCTGCATAGTGTGCTGTTACCTGGATGATCCATGGATTAAGAATCAAGTGTATGTAAACTTTTGAATGGGTTCTTCATTTTTATAAATTCAATTATTATTTTCTGTTGTGGACTATGTAAACGTATTTTATGTGAAATATCTTATTCAGGTCAGTACTAAATAAAAAAACACCATGCATTTTGCAGATACGGTAAAGTATATACTTTTGACTAGAACTGTACGTTCCAAACTGGCATGTTGCACTTAGGACCGTGGAAAGAAAAATATGTATTTTCACTTATCATTCAAAAACAAGAATATATGGGTCTTACCTTAGTAGCTGTGTTCAAAAGATATGAGAAGGTAAAGATAAAAAGGGTAAAGATAAAAAGATAACCCTGAAACTTTTAAGATTCGATTCTCCATTCTCTTTATCACGTCATATTGAACGTCTGTTCAACAGTTGCGTCTATCACGTGCGCTCGAATTAAGGCGGGAAAGCACGTGCTTAAAAGAGAATTATGCTGTAACTGTCGGCTAAAACATCTGTTTATTTGTTTTAAATATTTAATATCTTTTATTTGTTAAATATTTAATCGTGTTTTTTGTTTTGTTTTGTTTTTTTACAACGTTTGTGTTCGATGTTGCCACAAGATGGCGCTCAGTCTCACAGAACGAATGCAGTGTAATTAACATGTTTTGTAGTTGTGATCAAATAAGTAATCTATTGATGATATTAACTTTGTGTCACCTATATTCATTTAAGTTACTGGTAAAGCACAAATTTTTTAATTATGTCAAAGCATGCAGTGGAAACTCTATTAGGCTTCTATGTACAGTTAGTGTGGGCAGAGCTCAAGCCAAGTAAAGCAGAACCAGAGGTTACTGACACCTCTCAAATGTCAGACAGCTATGAAATGCCTGGGGCTGAAAAACTCCTGCGGGGTAATACTGATTCAAACCAGGCTAACGAGTCATTCTTACCCTTTACGTTTTTGCCCATTCATTTGGTGGAGTCTGGTGGTTTGGTGGCCATATAAGTTGTGTGAGAGAGATAGAAAGATAGAGAACTTAGTCTTTTGTGATGGGGTAAACAGGATGTGGACAGGCTCTGATGGCTGTTTGTCATGCTGAGGAAGCATCACCTCAAGGGCACAGACAGTACGAACAAAGACTTGACAGACCAAGCAAGCATTAAAGGAGTAGTCCAACCCCGAAGAAAATTCTGTCATCATTTACGCACCCTCATGTTCTTCCAAACCTGTATGACTTTCTTTGTTCTGTGAATCACGAAAGAACACACACACACACACACACATATATATATAATTTCTTTTTTTCTTTTTTTTTTTCTTTCTTCTGCAGAACATAACATTTTAAAGAATTCTGGTAACCAAACAGTTTTGGTGACCTTTGACTTCCATTGTGTGGACAAAAAACACTGATGATGACTGGTGTTTCACAGAAGGAAGAAAGTCATACAGATTTTGAATGACATATGAGTAAATGATGACACAATTAATGTTTTGTATGAACTATCCATTTAAACTGTAGGGATACCATAATCATTCCATGCAGACAATGATACATTTTATTTTTTCACTTGTCTCACTAGAACTAGTCAAATTCAGGCCTTTAATCCTGTAACTATTTTTAGGCCTGTAACCATTAATGAAAATCAATTTCTAATGACTTTAATGATTAAGTTGAACATATATGAGTGTTCATGTTTACTTCTGTGGACATAATTTAAAAAATATCAAATTTTTTTCCCCACTTGATTTTTGCTTATAGAAGTGTTTTGAGCTGTGTCCAAAATAAAAGGCACATTTTATATAGTATGATGAATGCATGTATTATGTAATACAGATGTAGGCTACTACATTTGTCTTGTTGACATTGTCATGTGGCCTACAATTCCAGCGTTGCTACTCAGCCATTAAAACTTCTCTTCCATTGCCTCATGGGATAGATAGTAAAGGATACACTGGTTAGAATCTCGCCAGAAGTATTGCAGATGCTTTCTGTCTACTTTTTATAAATACTGTAAATTTAGACACACTGCTCCTTTTAGATACTCTTTTTCACCTTCTATATAGTGGGGTAGTATGTATATTTGGAGGCAGCCTTTGTTAACATCAATCTATTTATATTTGTCTCAATAGTAGATTTAGATTTAGATATACTGACACCTATTGGCCTGCATGCATGCAAGTTTATGTACCACTAACTGCTGTGGTTTTACACCAAAACTGTTTGTTTGTGTCATACTGTAAAAATTTGATTAATTCATAACAAATTTTCATTTATTATTGGTGTTTTGTGCTGGTACATGGCCGGTCATTTTATATTAACATGGTGGCGCCCATGAAGGGGCGGCCCTCTCCATGTAAAAAAAATTGACTGTTTTTTTATAAAATATTTATGACTAGAGTCTTCATCTCATGTTAGTGAACATCATTTTAATGATAAATCCCAAAAATGCTATTCATTTTTATTTTTTTCTTAAAATATTAAATAAATAAATAAATAAAAATACTGAATGCATCAGTCGCGATGCCAGAGATCAAAAGAAACTATCTTCTCACAACACACATCTAAAGATAGCAAGGGATCAGTTCATCAAACTGAAGACGTGATTGTTCAAGCGGTGCAACTTGCAGACGGTCCCTCAGCGGCAGACTCGCTTCTCTCTCTACAGCTCCCACGACCGTCTCACTTTTCATGTAGTCCACACTGAGCTCTCGTGATCTCGCAACTTCAGCTTTTACTGCACGGTTTTGCCAGTGATTTCACGGTTGCTGATCGTTTGACGTGATCGTTTGACGTGCACTTTTTTCACATCATTTCGCTCCTCTGGCCACTTTCATCATTTATGCTGCCGGCAGTCGGTGGGCTACTTCTCTAGTTTACCTTTTAAACGGAAATAGTTTTAATGAGATGCAAATTGCTTTGCGGTTGACTTCGATGTTGCGCGTTGCTACTTTTACAGAAGTTTCTTCAGTTTCAATATAACATTTTCCCCTGCCGCATCCTGGCGCGAGGTTGCGTGCAGCGCGCGACGGATTAAATGGATTAATTATCACATCTTCGCATCAGTTTTCACACAACTGGCGTGTACTCTTGTTTGTTTGGAGGCTTCTCTCTCTAAGGGTTTTTAAAAATGAGCGAAATAAACACCGAGGAGGACAGTAAACAAGAAAACGGGGACCTCAGCAGCAAGGACTCGGACCGTCAGCTTCGCCTGAGACTGTGCGTTTTAAACGAGATATTGAACACTGAACGGGATTACGTGAGAAACTTGGCATTTCTGCAGTCGGTAAGTAGACTGGGTTCAATCTAAACACTCTGAGTGTTGCAGTTTGAGCACCCATGTGGCTGGCTACATGTTGCAGTCGCGCGGTTATTGTTACAGTCTCGTTTACAGTCTCATAAACTGGAGATAACGGCACTGGTGAAGCTGTCAAGCCATGTTTTAGTCACTGTACTGGCGTCAAGAAAGAGGAAGAGGGAGAATATGTGAAAAAGACAGCGTTTCTAAAACAAATAGTTTTGGCGAGGGGTTTTTTTAGTGACATTTTATAACAAAACATGATGCACGAGGGACTGTTTTGTAGAGGGACTTCTTTGTTTTTTTTTTATTAATAATGCTTTAAAAGGACTTGAATGTTGTTCCTCCAAGTGGGTGTTTTAACTCAAACCTTTTTTGCTTAAGGTACCGCTACAGCCCAAACAATAAGGCTCAAGTACCAATTCCATCATTTATTTTATTAAACACACACAAAAATTATACTGTGGGTAAAACATTTAAGTAGCATATTCTGTTATGATTGTCATCCACACAAATTTTATATATACTGTAGCTATACTGTATATTGCTTTCTTTGCAAAAAAATTTATCTAAAACTGTTTTCATTGTTATATTGGTTTAAAAAAAGTTTAAAACAAACCCCAATTGAAATCAAATGCCTCTTTAAACCTTCTTAAGCACACCTCTGATTAAGAATAACTTTTTAATTGACTCAGTTTCTTGTTTGTTGTAATTTTCTGTTCTCCGTTGGTTGGAGATGACTGAAGTGTGAACACTTTCAAACCGAGAAACAAGAGTCTGTTACTTTTACTGCCTTTTTAGTCATTCAAACAAGCTCTAACTTAAATTAGAGTATATTTCCTGGTCATGTGCCATTTCCTTTTATAAGCTCTGTCTCATAAAATCAGCAGCGACTCATGTGAGAGGTGGGATTTACAGGGTCTTCAGGGCAATCTAGTAAATCCCCTGTAACTTTCAGAACACTTGTTTTTTTTGTCTTTTGGTAAAACCGGGTTGTGCTCATTAGCATACTATCCTGCTCAGCCCAGAGCATGTGTCCTATAGTAACAACCCTCCTGGAGCATCACTGACCTTCCACAGTATTTCAATGCACTGATAACGTATCTTAACAAGTAAAAAAATAAACACAGAAAATGTTTGAAGACTCCAGATTGTAATTTGGCATACTTGACGTGTGTTTTCTTGCTCTGATTAGCATCAGATCAAGACATAGCATGCCTGGATTTAAGAACAGACAATCGTGAGCCCATTCATATTCCAACCTTACTACATATTTTAGTGTTTTAGAACTTTAATAAACCCTGTTATTCAGTTTTTCATGCATTCCCAAATGCATTTCTCACATTCCACACCAGCGCATTTGTCCCAGTCCAAAACCTCTTGATCCTGGGATAAATTTAACAGGATCAAAGCAACTGGAGAGGTTTTACAAACATGCCAATGAAGGGTTAGCAGCCTTACAGTTATTAATCCAGTTTTATAACAATCCCTCATAATCATATTGGCCTGTTAAGCTTCTGGAGTACAGTAGCTTTGTGAGGAAGCTGCCAGTTGATGACGTCGAGCCGACTGTGGCAGTTTAAGATTTAGGAAAGACACTGTTTCTGGTTTTCTGTGAGAGGATGGGTTCACTTGTCCTAGTTATTGTTCTTTCTCTGCATATGGGAAGAATCATAGGTCCCTCTCATCTGCTGAGTCTCAGAGGGATTCATCTCCCTAGCGGTGCGTCTGATGTTATCTGATCTGGAAGCATTAAGTGAAGCGCGACCAATCAAATTAGTCCCTGCAGATGCACCTGACGGCCTCTCGTCAAGATGTGTTGACGCAAGTGAAGCGACGCGGACGGTGGTGCATCAGGTGAAAGGGAGAGGAAACCGCTTCGTCTTTCAGCATCTGTGTCTTTCCAAGGGCCTCGGTGTGAAAAACAAGGCCGTGCTTGAGATCGATATCAAAGACGTCTGCCTTCAAACTCATGGCTGGCACTCTAGGTGGTCTTTATGCGCTTTTGTCAGCACGCACAGTCATACTAAACATCACTGGCTGCCACACTCTAGGGAGACTGATAATTGCTTCATGAATTTGTTTAGATATTTAAGTAAGATACCCAAACATCTTTTATTAGACCGAAAGGTATCAGGGCTGTGGCTTTGTTGCTCCCTGAATGGCTCTTCATGCATCTGTTTATCTGTGGAATTCCACAAGGAATCTCAAAGATATTACAAAAGGATAATGTCATAGTTTCAAAGCAAGAAACCAGGCTGTGATTTGTAATCGGTTGGCAGAACCGAAGATTCCCTGATGAGTCTTTTTTTAGGCATCATGATGCGCAATTTTTTGTAGCATCTTCTCTGTTTAATTTTAGAAAAGAGATGACAGAGTAAGGTTTAGATGTTAGGGTTAGGAAAACATTCTAACCAGCACATTCTGAAGGTTTTTTAGAAGACACATTCTGTCATACTGTACAATAACAGTTAATCTTACATTTACTCTGAGTGAGATGTAGGGAAAGGGGTGTGTCTTAGAAGAATTGAGTCAAAAGTTCATTAGTTGCTCCCAGAGTGACCTGTCCAATGGCATTTTTTTTCCAATGACAAAAGCATTTGGCAAAACGATTAAAAAAAGCAGATGGCAAATGCTTTTTGCAATTAAAAAATATTAATAATAACTATTAATAATTTATTATAATTAATTGCTTTAGTATTTTGAATCATTAATTAAATATTATAAATAATGTTAAATTATTTATTTGAAAATGAATTTTATTGTTTCTTTTAAACAAGCAGTTTTAAGCATCTATTTACTTGCCCATGTAAAACTGTAGCCTATTTGTTATTATTTTTTAATTATTTAATTGATAAATCATTACTACATTTTATCCTCGACAAAAAGTGCAGGAAATAGTGTGTACACTACAATTTAAAACTTTGGGTTTTTTGAAAAGGTCTCTTATATGCTCACCAAGGCTGCATGTATTTGATCAAAAATACTGTAAAAACTGTGATATTGTGAAATATTATTTTAATTTAAGAAGTTAATATATTTAAAAATGTGTTTTTTTGTGTGATGGTAAAGCTGAATATTCAGCAGTCATTCCTCCAGTCTTCAGTGTCACATGATCCTTCAAAAATTATTCTAATATGCTGATTTGGTGCTCAAAAAATATTATTTGTATCATTATCAGTAATATTTACTGTCTCTTTTGATCAATTTAATGCATCCTTATGCATGAGCCCAATATTAAATCCTTTATTAGTTAGCTATGTCCCATTCAACAGACCTTTTAAACCATTAAGATAAGTAAGCTGATTCCAGGGAAAGTTTCCCTGGAGAAGCTTAAGGGTTAAATGTCTTCCTCAGGGGTAAAAAAGTAGGAGATTGTGATTCAATTAACTTTTGAGTTCCTAAATGTAAGAGCTTCAGTGTTTGTATATGACCGGGATCCGTTTCCTGTGTTGGGATCTGTGCCCCCTCTAATGTCTTTGCTGCCAGTCCAGCTGTTGTTAGTTTGTGTGGCCCAGCTGGGCTCCTGTGGACAAGAGTCTGTTCACCCAAACAGGATGACATGAATGTATAGAGGAGCAGGGGAAGGAAGTCAACCTGGTGCTTCCCGCTTTCTGATGATGTCTCTGTCTGAGTCCTTGCAGGAGGGACGCACAAGTGTAGGCTTTCTGGGTTATAAATAGTTACAGACCTGATCCGCAGCACAGTGTCACAACCAGCTACCCCACAGCCATATGGCTCAGTGGGGTACACGTCTGCGCCCGCCAAACTATGGAAACAATCCTCAGCTTAGATAAACTGCCATTTTATGTTTTCTGTGTAAGCTGCAACTCTATAGACCAGATGCCCAAACCAGGGCCTGTGGGCCAAAGTTGGCCTGTGATGACATTTGGCCCACCATTGTTTTGAGTCTGTTTCTCTCTGCATTTATAAGTAGTTCATTTTTATAAACTGTTACTTGCTGGTCCTTTGTAATTATTTATGAAATTTACTACACCAAATTGTTTTCAGTGTATTAGTGCCTGATGTGTTTTAGAAGCTTAGATGGATGTATAGAATCAGTGCTGAGTGTTTTGCATGCTAAACTTGGGTTCGCTGACCCCCGTAGACCCTCCAGATGCGCAGTAGTACTGATGATCATCAGCGGTGCCACCTGTATTAAAACAGTCTGCAGCTGTGAGCTCTCGCTGCGACTGCCGCAAGCTCTGCTGATTATGCTCCTATATCCTCTAAAGTGTCAGATTATCATTGTTTTAAAGCTGCGACAAGTCATGCGTTATAAGCCAGGACACAGAGGCACAAGTCAGCACCAGGAATTTCAGGAATCTCTTTAACTTTCCTGAGCTTAATTAGCTTGGTAGACCTTTCCTCGTGTTCAAGCATCTGATATCAAACAAACACTGGGATAGTGTTGCTAATTATAGCTTCATTTTTAATGCTGATGAGTGACTGGTTTTGTGGAGGGGGTTGAGTTTCCTCATGTTCTACTCTGATAACGAATCACTTGAGGGAAAAACAGTTGAAGGAAAAGTGCTTTTGTAGTTTGAGCTGATTCCGATGACTTTTACGATGTCTGTAACACCCAAAGACCCAAGGATATCTGGAAAAGAACCAAACACAGGCATTAATTTCTATGGTAGTTGTTTGGTTCTGGAGAATTCTATAATCAATCACCTGAGCCATATCTGTAATGCAGGGATGTCCAAACCTGCTCCTAGAAGGCTAGTGTCCTGCAAAGTTTAGCACTAATTTGTCACTAAATACTGTACCTGCCTAGAAGATTCTATTAAACCTTGCAGACCTTGATCAGCTGGTTCAGGTGTGTGTAATTGGGGTTGGACACTGGCCCTCCAAAAACAGGATTGGAAACCCTTGCTGTAATGTGACTAATAACTTGAGAGCCACAGGACTGTGACAAAACTGATTGGTTGATGGCATGCCAAGAATGCACACAGTCCCAAACTTTTCAGTAGTGACTGTCCTGAGCTATGATGTTAAAAGCAATAAACAGGTAACAGGTTTCACTCTTCTAAGAGCCCTCCAAAACATCTACAAATATATAATGAAATATTAATGCTATATACATTAATGTTACTTTCTCACATTGACCAAGACTGTATTTATTTGATCAAAAATGCAGTAAAAATAGTAATATTGTGATTTGTGAAATATTAATTGCATTTTAAATGTTTTCTTTAAATCAAAATTTAAGTTAAAATTTAATTTAAAATGTAATTTCTTTGATGACAAATCTGAATTTTCAGCACATCATCACATGACCTTACAGATATCAATCTAATATGCTGATTTGATGTTCAAGAAACATTTCTTATTAGTATGAATGTTGAAAACAGTTCTTTGATGAATAGAAGATTCAGAAGAACACCATTTATTTGAAATAGAATTTTTTTGTAACATTATACATTTCTTTACTTGACACTTTTGATCAGTTTATTACATCCTAGCTGAATAAAAGTATTTAATTTCTTTAAAAAATAATTATAATAAAAATAAAAGCATACTGCCTCCAAATTTTTGAATGGTAGTGTATGTTCCTTGCAAGTCATTTTATCAGAATACACAGCTAATTTTGAATTGTCTTTGGAGTGCAGAGTTTGTGGTAACTACCACAAACTCTGTCAAACATATTTCTAGCACAGTCAAACATATTTAATATTCTGTTAGGTGTTGAAAGATTTTGGGACAATGATTGTTTGTCATGGGTCGGGGCTACCTAGTGCAGAAACAGCAACCATGGGACCCAAAAAATGTCCTCTCAATCAATGTGGTAGCTGCTGGTTAATGGAAAAAATAATGCTTTATGTTGCAAATCATCAATGTTGCATGTTTTTCATGTTCAGGATGTTTTCATGTTAAAGTTTTGTAGGGGGACATCCTGAATCATCGGCATCAGCAGTGAATCTGCGAGGATCTTGTACAAAATAAACAGCAAAATTCAGTATTTTAAGCTAATCGGATCGGCTGAGCTGAAAGTCAAACTTAGAAATCCTAGATAGAGTCGACTGATTGGTGAGTCACTGTGAGGTCACGAGCACAGCATGAAACTGATAAAGTCGTCTGTGTTCCCGACCACGCTGACAGAGGCCTGAGAGAGTTGTTGATAAGTTATGTTTATTCAGATATTAAAAACAGAAACACATTGGGATATGTAACCAGGCAATGGTGTAATGACTGTCACGTGCGCTTACTAGTTAGATTCACACCTCTGATTTAATCGCATCTACCTGGCCAGGCGCCATGTTACTAACACGTGAATAAGGTATGCCTGTTGGCACCTCCTCATCTTTTACAAACAAGCTGATGGCAAACAAAGCCATGTGTTTGAATGTGTTTGATTATGAATGCTATCAGATGGATGAGAGGTATGCAGACCACAGGCATATGGGATAAGACTCTTAGCAGATGTTCCCAAAATGTTCAATAAACTTCGGATTGCGGCTTGCAGCATTAAACTGACACTTACATAACTCTGCTTTAAGCAGGTTTAAGGTCTGTTTTGTGTTCCTGGCTGTTTAATTATTTAGGTGATGAGGATTTATGTGCATGTATGAGTTTTGTTTTCCTTTGGACCTCTTTGTGGGTTAGTGGCTGTGATTATTTACTTGAATCAGATACAATACTGGTGCTTTCTCACTCTCTCTTGACCGCCAATAGCCTTGATTGTGACCCCATCACAAACATTACTTTTGCAACTGTAGACAATAGCCACCTACTTGATAGGCATGTTTTGCAAAGAGAAAGGCAGCAGTAAATAGAAGGCCATACATTGGTGTGTTGACCCTTGACACCTTTGACCAGAAGAGCTCTAAGGAATTCCTCAGTTGTCCTGAGGGAATTGCCCCTGCGGTTTGTGGCCAGAGGCCGGCCGTAGTGTCATGACTCTTGAGATATTTTTTGGGTGAGATCTTCAGATGTAGGCTCTGGCTTTTCCAGTTGCTACTGAAAGGGAAGAAATATGAACAGCGTGATGTTAACTTATCCCACTTACCTCATCCTTGGACAAACAAAGGAGCGTGTAGTATTGATGGATGTGGATTGTGTCAGAATGATTGGAACTGAATTATTTACTCGAGTCCTAAAGAACACTTGAAGATGGAATTAGTCCGGTTAGCTTGATCTAATGCTTGCTTAAAAGTCAGGTCATTCATTTAGGTAACTAAATAAGATTTATTAGAGAACTTAACTAAAGTAACTCATTGGAATTAATTCACATAATGTTTACTGATTCATAAAGGGAAATTTCACCTAAAAATGGTCTTCTATTTGTAATTTTTTTTATTTACTCACTCTCATGTTATTCATGTCACATTCATTTTTTTTAGGAAGCGAGGGATAAAGGACAAAGAAAGCAGCTGTTAATTTGAAAGCCGTGAATCAGACTTCTCACAACACATTCCACAATTTTTATGTATTAGATCAGTAGGCGGAGAATAGACTTTTGTGTTTGAACACATTTAGCCACAAGAGTGTCTATGCTATGAAAGAAAACCTCTGAAAGTGGAAAAACTCAAATGGTTTTAGACCCCATTCACACTTGGATTTAGTGCTGTCCACTTGTGATTGGATTGACAAAAATGCATATTAATACCAAGTGTAAACGGGGCCATTGTGTCAATGAGTTCAAGTCTGGATCAGTCCAATTTGTGATCAAATCGTTTGTTTGAGCTAGTTCTTTTCAAATGAACTGTTTGTTCAGGTTCCTAAATTAGAAGAACCATTTGTTCACAAATTAATGAGCGAACAATGGCTTAAATTTGGGTCTGTTCCCCATGTAAAGATACTGTATGTAATCAAAAGGCCTGGAATCTACTAGTAAACAAGGAATTCTTGCTAATTTAAAGTTATTTTTGGAGCTTATTACCGAGTGTGGAAAAAATCTAAATGAAGATTATTTAAAATATTAAATCATATCTGTTATATGGCATGAGTGTGAACTGTCATTTTTGTATCAATTTAGAACTTCAAGTAAAAACTGCTGTTTGATTTAATGCTTGCTATTTGATAATGAATGAACTCATTCAATCTGTACTTTAATCTGTCATAACCCTACAGCTGATGTAAAGCATCCGATGTTTTGTCATCTTGTGGGTGTATTTCCTGTGGTGAAATGGAAGAGTCTTGTCCAGCCACCAAAGCCACATTGATTAGGATGATAATCAATGAAGAAATGACAGAAATCGTGCATTTGTAATTTGACTCTAATGAAGCAATACTGCAATGATGATGATACACTTTGTGGCTTTTGGACTGAATGTGCTGCAGTGATATTGAATCCATTATTCTAGAGGGAAGGAGGAATGACACATCAGGAAATTAGATAATACGCACACACGCATATAAGCCTGTGGTAAATGACAAAGTAAGCTACTGCGGTTGTTCATGGCCAAAGAAATCCCATTATTCGTCAGTACGTTCCAAAGTGTAATTAAAAAGTATGTGTTTGTTTGAGTACTCATGCAAGTGTCTCTCTTAGACTTGTGGCGGTATTCGGTAATGCGATATATCACGGTAATGAATATGCACGATATTGTTATCGTGGGCACTTCTAAATACCGTGAAAAATTATATATTACAAATTATTCCGAATTTTGAATGCATTTTAAGAATACTTTTCCCATCAACTGGTCAAAATGCGCAACACGCTGTATGCTGCGTGAAAGACTAGGATCACTCTGAGACAGAGCTGCAGATGGTAAAATCTTAATCGTTTTCACAAAGTTCTCATCATGCAAACTAGTTGGATGTCTTCTCTTACAAACGTTGCAGGTGGGACGACAGTAACATTCCTTTGTGCTATGGCCAGGCTTTAAACATCCATAGCAAAGCCTCCTTTCCTGGACATTTTCGTCGCTCCTCCAATGGTTTGCTGAGAAAACTAAAACAGCGGTCAAGTTGGTGGTTATCTTCCTGACAAAGCACACACAGAATTTTGTTCACAGATTTAATCACTTTTCGACTCTCTGTGTTCGATTGAGTAGTGAAAACTCTAACTCTGTTTCTCTTGGTCTCTTTCAGATTTGCCTTCTCAGTGACAGGTTCTGCAGCACGAAGAATGTGAAAGGAAGTAACAGGATTACAAGCAATCTCTGATTCAGTGGACACAAATACAGCAAATTCTTTAAAAGTGGGATACTCATGATTTTCAGAAAGAGATTGCGTGACTTGACGGTTCCATCTGCTGATTGCCCAATCAGGTAATTTCAACACAAGTTTCTGATTTTCTTGGTAATCATTTAAAATTTGGAGACCTTTGACATGTGGCATGGCACCCTGGCATGCATTTAAAAAGTCAGAGAAAGCCTGAAGACCAATGGCATCCTTTGGGTAAATCTTGGGCCAGCTTGTCAGCTTTTCTCTAAACGCCTTTTGTATCATGAACGGTTGACCATAACGACTGTTCAGTTTGCACCATGCATCTTGATAGGCTTCTTCATCTGTTCTGAAGAAAGTTCCTTCTAAAGCTTTTCTAGCAGGACCACTCACATATTTCTTGAGATAAAACATCTTATCAGCAGAAGAGATGGTTTTCTTGTCAATAAGTGCCACAAAGGATTGTTTAAACTCAATAAAATGAATGGGGTCACCAGTAAAAACAGGAGGTTCTGGCACCGGCAGCTTGCTCATAGACATGCCATCTTGAAATGCTTGAATAAGAAGAGGTATATCAGTCGCTGATGCTTCAACTGTTGCCTTTTTGGTGTCGTGACGCACCTTTTGAAACATTTCTTGCTTTTTCATACTTGCTAGAGACAAATCTGAATCTGATCCATTTGAACTGCTACAATCTTTGGACAAATTAGTCTTTTCTTTCTCAGTTTCTTGATTGTAGATTTCAAGTTTAGCTTGAGCTGCTTTCAGATCTCTTTGCGCTTGAATTTGCTCTAATTCCTTTATCTCAACATCAAGAGCTCTTTTATGTTGTTCTTCTAGCCGTTTTATTTTTTCTCTTTGCTTTGATTCTTCTAGTAGAACATTATATGCAGCTTGCTTGGCTGCTACTTCTGCTGCAGCATCTACACGTTTGGCTTCTAAACTTGATATGACAGAGCGGTGGCTGGAGTTACTAGTTTTCTGACTAAATTGTGATACCGTTGAACCAAAGATTGAGCGGGCATACTGATGGTCTAATAAGGTACGAAGTCGCCTTTTCTCCCTTTTACCATCAAAGTCTCCATCTACACCCGTTATTCTTTCATTAACAATTTTAATGATGTCAGCTGTAACTGCTTCACACGCGTCCATTTTTCTCATTTCAATAGTAGGTGAAACATGCTGCCTAAATTCATCATAAGCACACAAAACCTTATGTTTAGCTGTCTCCAAAGTCTCGCCCAAAATAGCTAATTGAGTTTCTAATGCATCTAATTTAAGATGCTCACGTGCGCTACGGGCTTCTATTTTCCATTGATTATATAGAGACACAATCTTTTTCTCCTTCTTTTGTGACTCTTCTTGCTGATAGGCTAACATTTTTTCAGTAGGAACGTGCTTACGTTTTGAATAGCGTACACTCTCACTTTGAGTTTCTGCATCATGGCTATTAAAGGCAGAGTAAGTGATTTCTGGTAGCCAGTGTTGATATTTGAAATCACCAAAACAAACACGCCTCTACCCCAAAAGGGTCTTGCCCCTATTTTGATAGCTCCGCCCCACATATACGTACGCAACCCAGGCAACGATTAGTTCTGTGAAACAAAGCAAAACCAATGTTACACCGTGTCTACATCGGACGTGAGCGGTGCGGCGCAACAAATCCCCGACAGAAAGCTGCTGCCGGGTTCTATTTATGACGTGCTGACACCGATTTCAAATGGTTTTCAACGGTCGTTTGACCTCTTTCTCGCGTCCAGTGTAGGCAGACTTTAGTTGTTGTAGACACGGTGTTACTCACCTATTGAGAAGAAACAAAGCAACCTCGGTGTCCGATCGCAGGCCTCCGCTCCTTGAGTTCTCTCCAGCGCTGGAAAGCTGATCCGATATTTACACGGGTCCTACTTCTTGCCTTATCGTTCCGCAGACGGTTTCCTCTTTTGTTTTTTATCCGCCATCTCTATCTTTCTGTCGCTCGGCTCGGCTAATGTCTGTCCCATGCACTGAACGCGCTCTCCTCCACATCACGAGTAGACGTGCCCGTTATTGCTGATTGGCTACAAGTTTGTTTTGCTATTCGGCCCGAATCATTTTTCTAAAGAGTTTTTGAAAAATCACATACCCTGCCTTTAACATTAGTTAATTCATTAGTTAACATAAACTGCCAATGAATATCCCTAGTCCCTCTATGTGAAGTGATAATGATTGCTGTCTGTTGTTGTCGTATAGGCTAGCTCAGGGTCTACTCTGTCCTTTCCCCCCTGTGGTGAATGAACCCCTGGCTCTCATGGCACCTTTCCATGTGCTCAATCGCTCTTCCATGGAGATGAGCCCAAATGCCTTCCAGATGGCCAATCCAATCTGGACTGAGATCTTATCTGGACTACCACATGTCAGCACCAAGCCTTTGTAGCATTACTGTCCTACGGTCAACCAGTGTTGGATTTTCCATACGCTCAAGCTTCTTAATGATGTGCTGGTGTCACAGACAGGGGTTTTCTTGTGAATGGGGCCATTTCGCGGTAATGTGATGTACACAACTACCTCACATTGAAAGCATATCTTCAATTATTTGTGCTTGGCAGATGAGAAAACAGGTGGAAAAATCTCATTACATTATAGATCAAAACCATATTTAAGAACCAGAGTATCATACAGTCTTAGGGGGTAGGCATTTTTAACTTGGAACAGTAAGCAGCCACATACTAACTACCCAGAACACCCTAGCAACCTCCTAGAACCACCCAGACCATCCTAGCAACAACTCAGAAGATCCTAGGCAAGCACCATTCACAATTTCCTCAGAGAATCTAGTTTGGAAAGTCATCTTAATCAGGCCATGTCCAGATTGCCATTAGGTTATGTAGCGTAGTCTTGCTCAGTGTATCAGTTCTGAGTGTCTCTTCCCTTGTCACCCTCATTTTTTCTGTCTCTCATCTGTCCTGTGGTGCCATGGCTCGTTTCCACCCATGTGTGCAGCTCAAACAGCCGTGAACTTTGAAGCCCCTCATAGCGGAAGTGCGGGACAGGGGGCCGAACTCAAAGAGGACTTTGTTGCAGCAGCCGCTGTTTGAGGGGTGATGGGGAATCAGAGTCACGAAGAAAAAGGGCCGAGCTCGGATCCCCTCTTTCAAGCCTCATCCTCCTGCTACTGGGCTCTTTGTCTCCATTAGCTGGGTCGCGGCCACAAAGAGAGGATTTTTTTCCCTCTCTCTCCCCCCTTCCCTCTTGGTTTATTTATTCGATTTCACGCCATGCCGGCCAAAATGGCCCCTTCCTTGCGTCCAAAACTACTTCATACCCTTTTGCAGCGAGGCAGATTCTCACAGAGAGCCATGAAAGGGCCCTTTGGAAGGGCCGGGGTGTGTTTTCAGCTGGGCATTCACAGGAAGCGTGAGCATCGGATTCAGTGCGTTTTGCTGTTGCTCACATTGTGGGAACCAGTTCGGGTTGTAAAGATTCTCCTCACTTGCACTGGAAAAAGAGGACAAATGTGTGGTTTGGAGAACCTCAGGGGTTCTTCTGTGACCCTTTACTGTTCATTGAATGCTCAAGTACCAGCAAGTAAACACCACTGTTTGTTTAAAGCGGGAAAATCAGCATTAGGCAGGATGCTGCTAGTCCTGACATGTGCTGAGACATTTAACTTGAGGAAGGCTGGGTGAGTTGATGTCTAAGGATGTCCTGACCAAAGGCAGAGTGGACATCCTATAGGTTAACAATATCCTGTCACTTAGCAGTAGCCATAATATCAGACTGGATGAATTTGTTTCATCAAGCACCTTCAGCCCTCCCAGTGACAGTGCTGTGGGTTTATAGTCAACATGAAATCAAAATTGGCCACATTTACTTTCATTACATGTTCCTGGGCTTTTTGCGAGTGATTCAGCAGTACATGTTATTCCAAAGAGAAAAGTTGTTTGTCTTCTTTGTAATGTTCTTCTTCTGAAATTACTTTCTTTTTCCGCTGATGTCAAGCACATTGCACAGGCCAATGGATAATGTTGACATTAAGACATTGTTTTATTAAACACACATTTGATCTGACTTTATTCTGGTATGTAACACCCACTTTTCACAATCCAATCAGCAGTGTTGGGCAAGTTACTCTGAAAATGTAATCAAATTACTGATTACTCCTTCTAAAAAGTAATTACGTTACTGTTCTGATTACTTTATTTCAAAAGTAATTAGTAATTAGTTACATTACTAGTTGCATTACTTTTTTCTCCATGAAATGTATGAAATCCCAGCATAGGCTACACACTCCCGATAAATATTTGTTATTAAAGCATCAACATTCACAGAACACTATTATTTTTAACTAAAGCAAGCGGCTGCTGCGTGCATGGTTTGGCATGGCAGAATGCCAGCAAAGAGCGCTGCATTTATAATCTCTAAAAGACGTCTCAGTTCATCGCAATCTCACAAATCTCTGTTATAACACAATAAATACAGTATATGCATAATGAATCTTTCATAATGTCTACAATTCATGTGTTATAAAATATCACAGTTAGGAGATTTATAACGAGTGGTTCCCTGCATTATTACAGCAAAGCGCGTGATTACAGTACTAAGCCGCTGCTCTAATGCTATTAAATTAAAGATGATGTACCATAGAGCAAAAAAATGAACAGTAAAAGTAACAAAAACTTGTAAAATACATTTTAATGGGCATAATTAAGTGTGAAAATAACCGAAGGATATACAGTGAAACCAAAAATGATTCAGAGACCAGATATAATTTTTGATATTTTTTTACTAGTGGGTGCAGGACACTATAGTTCATTTATGTAAAGTGAGGATATCAAAATAAACTAAACTGTGATATATTATACCCAAAAATTCTTCATACAGTGGACTACCAGTAAAATTGATACAAATTTGGGTCCAAAAATTATTCAGACCGAGTCTGGGAAAAAAACTGAAGTTGAGGTTTTCATGAAGCTGGGTGACAGCATGCCCAGGAGACTACAGGCTGTCATTAAGGCTAAGGGTTGCCCGACTAAGTATTGATAGTTGTGTAAATACTGTCATACTAACAGCTGTCTGAATTATTTTGGTTGATTGTAATCTGTTACATACCTTTCTATCAAAATTATCTAGCATTATCAAACTGAATTTGTTCTGACACAGTTTAACTCTGAGTTCTTGTCATGTTTTATTACCATTTTCTAAACTATAGCGAATAAACTGTGATAATGTGAGAAATGTTGAAGGTGTCTGAATAAATTTTGGTTTGACTGTATCTATTTGATAAATGAAGTTAACCAACTAACATTATACATACCCTTTTGGTTTCTGTACCCAATATTTAAAAAATGTACAAATGCAATAAAAATATCGGTATCGGTACTCGGTATCGGCAAGTACCAAAAATAAAAGTATCGGTATCGGGCGAGTACTGGAAAAAGTGGTATCGGTGCATCCCTATAAAAAAGTAATCAAATTACAGTAATGCGTTACTAAGTAATGCGTTACTGTCCAACACTGCCAATCAGTTCCAGATGGGTCACTGAATATCCTTATCCATTCTGAAATAAATCAAATTATAGAGTTGGTGTTTCACATTGTAAAGTAAAGTGGGTTGGTTTTGCCGTCATTTCAGTTAGGGCTGCACGATAAATTGCATGTGATATTTAACGCGCATCTTGTCAGTAAAGCCGGTTCTGTAATCAGCGGTAAATTTCCATCCGTGCAGCCCTAATTTCAGTTATTGACTGTAGTGTACTGTACATGTGAGAGTTTTGTAGTCGGATGAATTCTGAACATTCAGATGAGTTTGGGTTTTATTATTTCAAACTTTTGATTATGTACATTTTATTTCCTTCAAACTGTCCTAGTTTTTCAGAATGCCTGAGTTCACTTTATTTTTGTGCATTTCAAACTCCTCCTCATTGTTGCTGCTGTAGAATTACTGCTGAATGAAAGCAACTATCAGGCAAATTGACTGTTAGGAAAGTGTCTGCAGAAATGTCTGCTGTCTATTTCCGCCTGAATGCTGAGTAATCACATTCAGTTTTCTGAGACCGTAGTCTAAAGATACTATACTTTGAATTTAGAACTTTTTTTATTTATTCATACAATGATGAGTTGTTATTGGAAACAGTGTTGCTAATATTCAGGGAATGCTATATTTACATTTACTGGAGATGATTTGTGGTTGTAAATGTGAAGATGTGTGTAAATGTGAAGCATTCTTGTTTGATGTGTCAATATACAGTTGTCGTACCCTGATGGAGAAAGAACTTTGACATGCTTTTATATCATCTCAGCCCCTTAATAGTAGTGTAAGACATTGGTGCTAGCTTTTTAGTGTAAACATCTGATATTAAAAACTGTAAACCTGAGCAGCTATATTCCGTACTGAGCTTAATTCACACTATTTTATATAGGCCTTATCCTCCTTAAAGGTGCCATGAACTGAGAAACCAAAATTCTCTTGATCTTTTGACATATAAGATAGAGATGCGCCGATCCGATATTCATATCGGGTATCGGCTCCGATACTGCCATTTTTGTCAGATCGGGTATCGGTCAGAGAGAGCCGATCCAAATCCGAGATTGTGCGTATTGTGTTACCTCTGCTCTGAAGCCATAGCATAGCTTAAAGGGTTACTCCACCTCAAAATGCAAAATTTTGTCATTAATCACTTACCCCCATGTCGTTTCAAACTCGTAAAAGCTTTGTTCGTCTTCGGAACACAATTTAAGATATTTGGGATGAAAACCGGGAGGCTTGTGACGGTCCGATTGACTTGCACTGTCAAGGCCCAGAAAAGTATGAAAGACATCGTCAGAATAGTCCATCTGCCATCAGTGGTTCAACCGTAATGTTATGAAGCGACGAGAATGCTTTTTGTACGCGAAGAAAACAAAAATAACGACTTTATTCAACAATTCGTCGTGTGTCTTTCCTCATCACCGTAGCACCATTTTGGAGAATATCCGCTCTGAAAGCAGGCAGTGTAGGCTCTTCTGTTAGCCGCGCTGCACGGATGCGCCGTTTTCCTTAAAATTGAAAGCGTAAATACCTTATACAGTCTATGGTAAATACACGTAGAAAACGTAGGCCTATCCATTTAATGTGAGCTACATATGAATATTTAAGTCCTTACATTAAAGTTCTCACAAACTCTTTTCTCCGCTGTGGCTGTCAGTCAGTCGTTCAGCCTTTAAACCCTGGTCGCGTTCGGTTACAGCAGTCAGCTCGGTAAAGCTCTCTTCAAGATCATTCTGTGTTCCCATTATTATACTTGATTTGTAAATAAATGTCTATGATTTTGCCAAAAGGACTTTATCTTCTTGCCGGTGTTTAATGTTGTTTTGTTACTTGCTACCGGGTGTCTGTGAGAACAAAACACGGGCGTAGAAAAGACTATAAATTGTTTTTAACGTGCACAGTAACTGAAATTTAAAACTGTTAAAAGAAAGGCTCAATAACTGTTGCACAGATATAATACACTACGCATCAATTTCTCTTCCCTTTGTGCTTTGCACTTTTTAATGCAAAGCGCTGCGTGCTGTGACTCCGTGTTGCTTCAAGCGCATCATTCTGCACACCAGATGTGCATATTGTAAGCACTTCGTGCCACACTGTATTTGTTATCGAATCTATCATATGTCACTGTATTTACCTATCGAATCTACCATATGTTGTTGCCTTATTAAAAAAAATATTCTATACATTCAAAAGAAACGTATTTTAATTTTATACAGGAAAAGAACAATATAAAAACGCACTAAGTATTAATGAGCTACTGGATTCATGAATATTAATCAGGTTGTGTGCGTTTGCTCGAGCTGATTCGCTGAAATCAAAACAGGGACGATAATAGGTGAGCGCCAGCCAATGAGATTGCCGTTTGCGCATTAGCTCCGCCCACTACCACTAAATATTGTAGAAACTTAATTTGCTGTAAAGTTGCTTTGCAACGATTTGTATCGTGAAAAGCGCTATACAAATAAACTTGAATTGAATTGAAAAAACTTGAACACTCCACTATTTTTGAAAATAGGTTCATTTTCCAGCTCCCCTAGAGTTAAACAGTTTAGTTTTACTGTTTTTGAATCCATTCATCTGATCTCCGGGTCGGGCGGTAGCACTTTTAGCTGTAGCTTAAAGTGCGTAACAATCAAGGAACTTTGCTGCTGTACCATGGGTGCAGCAGGCGCAATGATAATACGCAGCACCTCAAAATAGTCTCCAGCTAGGTAACTTCCAATAAGCCTATTTTCAGGCGCTTCATTTTTGAGCGAGATGCTAACGGTCTAATCAGATTCAATGATCTATGCTAAGCTACAGTTAAAAGTGCTACCGCCAGACCTGGAGATTGGCTGAATGGATTCGAAAATGGTAAAACTCAACTGTTTAACTCTAGGGGAGTTGGAAAATGAGCCTATTATCAAAAATAGTGGAATGTTCCTTTAAATGGGCCATTTTTGCATTTTATTTGAAAGATTAAAGTATCAAAATATAATTTGATTATCATTTGTTGGACCAGGATGTGACCTGTAGGCTTTAGGTTTAGCTTTGTAAGTTCAGAAATTGCACTTGTACACATTGTTCTGTGTAGCTCCTGTAAAAACAGCACATCACTGTTTTTCGAATGTCTCACTTCTGTTTCTTTGTTCGATTAGTAGGAATCACATGCTACAGTGAAGGCTTAGAAGTGTGCCTTAATGCTTTTGCGTTTCTGCTTTTTTCCTGATCTGTAGCTTCCCTTATGGTGTTAAGCAATTTAGGCTTACCCGGCCCAATGTTTTCTGGCTGATTTTGATCAGAATCTGACAGATTCTTGCATAAAATGGGGTCACAGCTTTTATTTGATTTGATTTGATTTGATTTGACTTTACTTTACTTTACTTTACCTTACCTTACCTTACCTTTACTTTACTTTACTTTACTTTACCAAATCAACAAATTGGTAGGTACAAAGGTAAAAATCCCAAATGCTATGCCTTTTGTCCACTTGTTTTAGTCAATGATTTGGAGGGGCCGTCTCATTTAAAGAAATTGCTGTGTTTACCCTAGTTTCACAACCAGAGGTTTGAAAAGAGCATGTTGCAATAGCCAGACTTGTCCCTTATTTCAATAGCATCCCACTGTACTTGCCCTGTGTGACAGACTTCACGTGCTTTTATGTACGTGCATGTGGTTAAAAAACAGGATTTGACTTTACTTTACTTTACTTTACTTTACCTTACCTTACCTTACCTTTACTTTACTTTACTTTACTTTACTTTACCAAATCAACAAATTGGTAGGTACAAAGGTAAAAATCCCAAATGCTATGCCTTTTGTCCACTTGTTTTAGTCAATGATTTGGAGGGGCCGTCTCATTTAAAGAAATTGCTGTGTTTACCCTAGTTTCACAACCAGAGGTTTGAAAAGAGCATGTTGCAATAGCCAGACTTGTCCCTTATTTCAATAGCATCCCACTGTACTTGCCCTGTGTGACAGACTTCACGTGCTTTTATGTACGTGCATGTGGTTAAAAAACAGGATCTCAGTAACACATAAGAGAATATTCTAGAAATCAAATAGCTCAGTGTCTGGACCTACCCACTGTCTTGCTGTACCAAGGTAATTTTTTACAGGAAACCATCTGACATTACATGATGTGGCTTTCGATGATATTCTAATTGATATCCCAGGACATGTTGATTGTCCACCACACTTTCTTTCGCCGTCTGTTGCCTGGTGCTGCTAGGTCAACCAGAACAGTGCTAGTCTCGACGTCTGCTGGTGGCAGAAGTGGTGGCAGCAGGCTCTTGACCCTCAGTCCTGTTGGGAGAGGTTGAAGTCCATGACAGCATATGGCCAGTCTGGTTTGGTCCACCTTACTGTCTGACCATCTTTGCCTGACTGCTTCACATCAAACAAAAGGCTTGTTGCCCATGTCTGACCTTCTGTCACTCCGAAATTCAGCACGGCTGGTGGGTTAGATCTCCAGCGATGTGAGACAGTAAAGTACGTCAATCAAACTTTCACCTCTTTTAGCATAATAGCGTGAATTCACAATGTTTTACTCTGTAAAATGAGGTTTGGTTGCTCTCTGATCAGAGGCTTCACTTCCCTCACATCAAGAATGGCTACAAACACACTATACCCTAAAGCAGTGGTCGCCAACCCGTCGATCGCGATCGACTGGTAGATCTTTATCACTGTCCCAGTAGATCCCGAACAAAACAGTAAAATAAGTACAGGATTGAAGTCTTTGGACCTGAATGATACCTCAGTGTGTGTGTTGAGTGAATTTACAAGTCTGAGATACACTTCTCTGTTTAGCAGAACCCAAATTTGTCCACACTGCCTCAAGTTGTTTCTCTGTTTTAGCAGCACACTGGCATGCATGTGGCCTTATTTCTCTGCACTGACCACACGAAGCTTCTTCACACCTCACCGTTTCCTATCTAGAGTCATATCCTTCCTCTTTTTGTTTTTTGTAAAGAGAACTCAACTTTATTTTCCCTCTTCCTCACAAGTATCACCTCAGTTCATCCATTGCTCTGATTTCGGGGGTGTTCTTTCTTTAAACAGGTTATATTTTTAGAGGAAGGTTCTCATTTCCTAATTGCACTCAGAATTTATTAATCAGTGGAAAGTGAAAACCAGATCATCTTTCCTGAAGATTCTTAAAACAGAACGTACACGTTGCAATATTAGCTAGCTGTTTTACAAATTGCCTATGTTCAGAATCAAAATATTAACTTAAGTATACTGCAGTACACTTTATACCTCGTACTGTTTTTAAAATACTGATTATACCATTATTCCACTATAAACATAGGGCCCTATGAAATCTGTTTTATTTTTTTCCAAATTCTGCTTTATTTTTTTCCAAATTCAGTTTTTTTCCATTTGAATGTTTCTGGATTCCGTTTTTTTCCATTTTAATTTTTCTACACTCTTTTTAAAATTTTAATAATCAGAAAGCATGTTTAATTAATTGAAATCCTGAAACTTAGCTACAATATTAAACAGCAGTTTATTAAAGGGGGGGGGGCAACAATGCAGTTTCATGCATTCAGAGTTGTTTACACTGTTAAAGAGTTGGATTCTCATGCTAAGCATGGACAAAGTTTCAAAAAACAATTTGGACGTATGACGGAGTATTTCGGTGCCAAAAATCTTACTTCCGGGTTCGTACAAGTTTCTGAGAGTTTTTTTCGATCGTGGCTCTTTATGACGTAAACGAGGGTGGAACTCCTTATATGGGCATTTCTCCCAGAAAAACGCGCCTGCGCACGCATCGACCAGAGTGAGAGCGAGATTGCGCCCATCAACGCGCTTCATCCGGCGGCAGCGCTGCACGTGACTTGCTCGGGAAGAATGTCTCCAAGGAAATGTGTTTTTGGTTGTAAGGGAAAGATAACTTTGTTCAGCTTCCTAAAGAACCCAGCGTTATGTAAACAGTGGATACAGTTTGTTTTTCCGGGGCACCAACGAAGTTTCACAAGTATGTTTGTTGACGAACGTTTTATAAACAAGGCCCAGTTCGACGCTGGATTTGCACATCGTTTGATACTGAAAGATGGAGCGGTCCCAGCTATAAAAGATCCCGGTCATGATTCAGAACTGCAGACGGTAAGTGAAACGGCATCAAATGTCTGTTTTGTTGGCATTCGGCGC
>NW_015665129.1:113902-129212 GCF_001515625.1 Sinocyclocheilus rhinocerous
TCATGATTCAGAACTGCAGACGGTAAGTGAAACGGCATCAAATGTCTGTTTTGTTGGCATTCGGCGCTCAAGTGCTTGTCACTCTTTAACTCCGCCCACGGCACGCCTCCAGGATCTCGGCTTTTTCCTGAGAGAATCGTAAAGCTGTGTCTTTCTTTTATAAATATGATAAAACTAAAGACTTTTTGGAGATATGAAGGATGCAGTACTACTCTATAGGTATTCAAGATTAACATGAGATTGGGTGAAACTGTGTGTGTTATGCCCCCTTTAAGTTTAACAAAAATTAAATTTTTAAAGGGGTCATATGATGCGATTTCATTTTTTCCTTTCTCTTTAGAGTGATGAAATGTTATATATTTTTTCTCAAATTCAGTTTTATTTTTTACCAAATTCTGTTTTCCATTATTTTCTAATGGTTTCATTAAATATTAATAATCAAAAGCATCTCTAATTAATTGATTTTATATAAAATATATTATTTTTTTCTTTATTTTTTTCCAAAAATACTGTGTTTGTATGTACATTTTTCTGCTAAATAAATCCAGGTAAAAAATGTTCTGGTAAATATTCCTTTAAAAAATGTTTTAATCATAATTTTATTAGTAGTAGTAGACATTTACATTTAAGTAACATTTCTGTCACAGTTTCTTTGTTAAAACGAACTTTTATTTTGAAGGGTTGCTGTAAAAGCCTTTAGCTTTCTGTTTGTATATATGACGGTAGCTTTACTTAAAAGAAACAGTAAAATGCTCATGAAGTGACTCTCATAGTAACTCTAGAGATTATGTTCATATGTTCATGTACTCATATATTGAGGTGGCAAAGGCCAAAAACACAGTGAGCGTCACGTGCGCTTCAAGTATGAGTGTAGTCAACAAAACTGTGTGTCTGCACCATTCATTTACACAGAGACCTGCAGAACATGCAATATTCATATTTAAAAGGTATATGCGGCTTAATATTCAGACAATAGCCCATATCGCATTTTGAGTGTACTGACCTGCTCTTGATTTATCCATCCGAAATTAGGCAAATTCCGTTTCATTCCGCATTATACAGTAAATTCCGTTTTTATGACTGGATTCCACAATTCCGTCTGCGTTTTCCACATTGCGGAAATCATAGGGCCCTATAAACATTTCAAACAGCTGAATTCTAGATTATTAGATAACAGCACTGTTTGTCACATGACCTCATCGCATATTGCGTTATTGCAAATATTTTCTTGAAATTTTCTCCTAACATTTGGTATTCTGATGAAATAATGTGTTGAGAGTGAAAAATCCCAGTTGTTATTACTTCCCGTTAATTTCGCACACTGGAAATGGAAGGTCAGGTTAAAGGGTTAGTTCACCCAAAAATGAAAATTAGCCCACAAATTACTCACCCTCAAGTCATCCTAGGAGTATATGACTAAAAATTTTTTATGGATAGGCGCTTTTTATTTATTTTCTTTTGGACTGATGCATGCAACACCTGCTGAGTGGCATTAAACAGCTTGAAAGATCAAAGACAATTTTTATATAACTCCGACTGGATTCGTATGAAAGAAGAAAGTCATATACACCTAGGATGACTTGAGGGTGAGTAATTTGTGGGCTAATTTTCATTTTTGGGTGAACTAACCCTTTAAGCACATTGCAAGCACTATTTCAAACACAAGCAATAATACGTTTTTATTTATCCGTACTGGCAGAAGGCAGCACATTGGCATTGCTAATATCGGCTAATTGAGTTGCAGTGGTTTTTGTGTATCAGAGAGGGACTAAGTGGTGTGTCTGTTTGCATGATAATGAAAGACTCTCGTCTGTGAGAGAGGCCGTAAAGGAGGTCATTAGAGTGGCCCATCGCTGTTCAGTGTCTGACCCCTCCAGGAGCAAGCAAGTGTGACAGAAATGGCTCTTCAGGCTCTTGTCCTCAAGAGATGTGCTGGACCAAAGTGAATGGTTTTCACTCATGTCCTCCTCTCAGCTCTGAGACTCTGGTAAGATCTGCCCATGTGCCATTGTTGAAACTGAACTGCTGCTGGTTATTTCTGCACCTCAGCTGTAAAGTTGCATGTGAAGGGTTCAGTTTGTAAGATTTTGTTTTTACATTTAACGCTGTGGGTTGGAATCAGTGTCCAAAAAAAGTAACTAAATACCTTAGATAGGCTATTAAAAATGGCCACAAATGCCCCGCATAATGAATTCCTGCTTTAATGTTTTTAACAGTTGATGCATTTCACTTGTTCATTTTCATTGTTTAATTTTTATTGTTCTAGGCCTTTCTAGTTTAGTTTGATGCAGACACTGTAGTGATTATTCACTGTCATAATGGCAAATATTGTTGATTGTTTTGCTAATAAGAAAAGTTTTTTTTTTCATGGAAATGTGTATAAAACACTTCCAAAAATTAAAAAAAGACGGTATAAAGCTGTATAACCTAACACAAGGACAAAAAAAGTATTGTAATTTTTTTGTGTGCTATTTTATCTTGTGCGTTATTTACAGCTACTTTTGTATTTGATTTATAGATGTTCATAGATTTAGTTAAATTGAAGATAAAATTGTGATTTAATTTTAAGATTAAATGTAAGATTAATTTGAGATAAATCTTCATATTTTCATAAATAATTAAATAAATAAAATAAATTAATTCCAGGGGCAATTACTGAATATGGTTTTGTATACTGAATACTGAATACTTCCTTATACTGAATATGGTTACTTATTGATAAGTTTTTATGTCTGTGTGAACAAACTGTGTTTGTTGTGACACGGTTTAAGTTTCAGACCAGCAAAATAGACTTTTGTTCCAATTCTGGATATGAATTTTTCATAGTGAGAGATAGAATTAAGAAAATTTACATTTTCATGAGCCAGTTTTGAACAAATCTTATGGGTTAATGTTAAAGTTAAGACATTAAAGTTAAATTCCACTGACCTATTCCCAAATTGTGAAAACAAACAAAACAAAAAATGTACTGACAGAAATGCACTTAACATGAATGTTTATGGGAAATGATTTGCCACAGATGCTGTCGATAGAGCTTCTTGTATATTCCTTTAATGTACACATTATAGAAGGCACTGCTGTGAAAGATATCGCCATGACTACAGACCGTATAATGTCACCACAAGTACATTTAGTTTACATTGATGTTCTGTCCAGGCACATGCGTTTTAAAGGGCTTACAGGAATTTGCATACTGCGTGGTGGTAAAAACTGCGGTGGACATCATACATGGCTGTGGTTTCTCAGATGCACTAATGAGTGCATATTCAGTGCTCTGTGAGTGTTTATGCATGCAAGTATTACTTCACAGTTTCCATGCGGTATATATATATATTTTTTTTTGGCAGTAGTCCATCCTCAATACAAGGGTGAAAGGCCGTGCAAGCTTCCGAGTCTTTTTTTTTTTTTTTTATCCTTCTGTCTCAATAATGACAATCATTGTTTGATAACGTGCTAATTTAAAGGAAAACCATCTAAACAATGAACAGTGTTTATGTATTGTGTGTGGGAAACAGCAGCCTTTTTGTTACGGAAAAGGTTTGTTCTGCCTTTTCCTTCCTGAAATGCAAGAGGCCAAGATCTCGCTCCTGTCATTGAATTAGTGTCAGTGTTTGGTTAAGGTCACCCTGTGTTGCAGGTGGCAAAATTATAATGTCTGTTTCCTGGCAAAGCATTTCATTGAGGGGGAAAAGAGTCAGCGAACAGCTTGTTTCCTTTGTGGGGACATATGGACACATTCATGCTCTTCTACATCTAATAGCCTGTGGCTATTCTACTGTGTGTAACTCTATTCCCCTGTCCCTCTTACCAGCTGGACAGAACAGACAGTCACAGTCTTCAGATATGTAAACCTCATCAGAGTGCTTACAATTAGTCAGTTTGCCTATAGATTATTGATAGATTTTCAGATTTTTTTTGCAATTAACCGTTTTTCTCACTCTCCTCTATGTGTCAGTTGCATCTGTAATGTCTGAAGCCCTCACACACTTGAAGTTTCCATTTGAGAGTTCTGTCCTCTCATTTAGTTTTGTTCTAGCTCTTCTTTTTATTGAGGTGAAATGAAACGCAGGATCATCTGATTATTGAAAGAGATTGAAGTCACAACAAAATTGCTTATAAAGGTTGATGTGCAATATTTCATTAGCTCAGTGCCTCTTTGAATCGGAATTAATTCATTCATTTTTCATTTCGCACACATGCCCCCGGTTGCACCTGTCATCCTCTGCTGCTGACTTCACACTCTCTGTTGCCCAGAGAAACGGTAACCGTTGCCATGGAATCACAACACAGCCTTGTAGTATTTGTTTATTTATGTGATTTTTTTGACGTAAGCATGAGAGTGATGCAGGAAAAGGCCAGAGAAGGGCCAAATCAAGCCTAGGGAGGAAACTCTCAAACTCGTCAATGTGAATGAAGTGTGCCTTTTTTTCAATGTAACAATTTCACATATCCCAGCTTACAGAGACGGCTATATGTAACCCTACTATTAAAATAGTTTGTTGAGTGTCATGACCATACCAACAAAGCAACATTGACTCAACCAATGGCATGAGTTTGGGGGTGGGGTTTAGGAATCAAGTATCCATCAGATAAATATTTTTGAAAATATTTAGAAATCTTTTCCATAAACTCCATCCATGTCGTGCAAACACTCCTTTTACTCTTCACACCCTTCGTTCTGTTAGTGTGGCGGTTTGGAGATTCACATCCTGTCTATAACTCCACCAGCCCCTCGGGCTGAGTCACATGGATGACCATTTTATGGATTACTGTGGATGGGCCATATGAGAGATTAAATTAGCACACGCCTGAGGGACGGGCCCCTCGCATTGCCGCCAGGAACTGCAATGAACAACAGGACCACCATCATCACCACCCATATTACACTAAGTGTCAGTTACAAGTATGTTCAGGTCCCTTCTGGGAAATCTGACTAGCTAAACATAAACCATGTCATTCCAAACCTGTATGACTTTCTTTTTTCTGAAGAACTCAAAAGGAGATATTTTGACAAATGTTTAGACTGCTTTTGTCCATACAATGAAAGTCAATGGGGTCCAAAACAATGTATAGACAATAAACACTTTCTTCAAAAATATCACTTTTGTTTTACAGAAAATAGAAAGTCGTTGAGGTTTGGAAAATGATTGTGAATTTTTGGGTGAACTGTCCCTTTAAGTTGAATTGAGCATTTCTTGAGTGCAAGCATGTGATTTCACATGATGTTTACAGTTAAATGTGTTTGAGAGTTTCCACAAACAAACACTCTTAGGAGCATAAGCTGCCATCCTAAATGTCTTCCAGAGACACAGAAGTGTGACCGAGAGTTAGTCTGTCATTATCAGAAGGATGCCAGAAGGAGATACAGCGAGTGCTTCTCATTAGCGAACTTTTCGTCCTGTTATGTGGTAAAGGAAAAAGAGGCGTGATGGCCTGCATTTAAGGTCTCGTTCGCCTTTAAAATCCACAAGAGAGGGATGAAGGAGACTGGCGATGAGAGATTTTTCTGCCAAAACAATCAGCCCTATGCTGACGCACAAAATCACCTCACATGCTAATAAAAGAATCAAAGAGAAAGATGGAATAAAAAACTAAAAAAACAATAGCAGAGCAGAGGTGGCAAAGGTGAAACCGCTCAGGATAGGTCTTTAGCTGTGTGCTGTTGCTGTGGGAGACCGTCGGAGACAATAGCCGGAGTGACAGGTAATTTAACAGACACTGCGGTGGAGTGAGTCGAGCACACTGTTAGCAGATCGCCTCATTGCCGCTGCCGCCGCTGCTGATGAGAAGTGTTTTACAGAGCCATAATTAGAAACAGTCAGTGAGTGGCAGACTGTCTTTCTCCAGGGGAGACTCTTCTAAAACTGTGCAAATCAGTGATGAAGATATTTATAATTCTCTCTCAACCCTCTGCTTCTGTTTGTATCTGCTTCTCCGCAAGCTGAATGAAGATTATGGGTAATATGCCTGTTCACAGTTCACCAAATATACTGTTTACTCACAGAGTCGGTCTAAATGTGGATATATCAGTGGTTCTCAGGGAGTCGGGGCCCACTAGGGCCCTCAGCAAACTTTCAAGGGGGCTTCAAGATGACTGAAAAGTACTTCAATTATGTTAAAACAACAAAAAATCAGGATGTTTCTTATTTTAATTCACCCCCTCAACATTTATTTTTTATTTTTTTAAAGAATCAGTGTTCCCACTCATGGAAAAGTCATGTAAATTAATAAAATATTATAACTCCATGTGCGTTTTTATAATGAATATATATTTTACTGGGTAGAAATTGTTAGTACAAAATATATAAAAAAATGTTTGCCCTTAATCCTTATCCAGTAAATAACGAAAAACTGGAAAGGTCATATTGTTGTTGATAAGGGCCCTGTATTCAAAATGTTGAGAAACAGCAGTTTATATGTATATACAGTGTAGGCTGAAGATTTGCAGTCCTCCACTGATGATGATGATATAAATCATTACTTTGAGATTTGTGTTTGTGTAGAAGGCCTCCCGTCCTTACAGTTTTAGCACATAGTCTGCATGCACAGCAGGGTAAAGTGCTGTTAAGATCTCTTTGTAATGACTCTGAAAATGTGTCTATGACACTTCTGTTTATTCTCCCATCTCCAGTACACAGTGCAGTATGTGGAGTTTGGCTTCACATGTGTGTGTTTGTCACTTAAGGTGAATGTTTAGTCTCTAGTCAGAGTTACAGGCAGAAGGAGGGTGTAAACCTACAGGAAGTGTTACAGCTTTGAAACATTAACATAAGTGTGGCGACCATACAAATCTGCCCCACCTTTATTTCACACCGCAGTGATTCCTTGTGTAAACACTAACTTTTTTTTTCCCTCTGTGTCGCTCTCTATTTTTGTAAATCAACAGGCTTTTCTCCAGAGAATAAGGCAGACTGCAGAAAACCAACAATGTCTCACTCCAGAGCAGGTCAAGGTAATAAAAAACATTAACACACACACAACATTTACATGCAGTATTATTATTTAGAAAATATACAGAGGTTCCAAAATATTTGCACACTTAAAATGTTACTGCATTATATTAAAAAGTGTTATTTTTGGTGATAAAAAAAAAGATCTCTTCCCTTCACACAGATCTTGTTTTCCAACATTGAGTTCATTTTGGAAGTCCATTATGAGTTTCTTTCCACTCTGGATGCCAGTTTGCAGCCTGAACCCCAAGCACACCATTCTCTTGGACATGTGTTCCTCAAGTTTGTGAGTCCATGAGATTGCATTTGAAATCATCTTTGAACTAGTGCTTTTCTGATTAGCAATTGATTTATTATGGTTTTTGGGCTTTTTAGTCATGCAAACCATTAAAATGTGTGTCCCAATCCATCCCAGTGTGGGATCGTTCCCAGTATCCTAGATCTGTATGCGTTCACCTCCACCATTCTCTCAAAATACTATCAGCCCAGAGACTACCTGCCCTCCCTGTGGTCTTTCTAAAAATTGTATGAATATATAACCTGCCGGACACATGACCAGTAGTTCAATAAAAGTGTCGAAAATGCCGTTTCACTCACAATTCTAATTTTAGCAACAAATGTTCAGTTCAAACAAAAGAAAGAAATGTATTTAATGATGTTAGTTAGCAGCTCTAGGGGTTTAGTAGAAGGTCTGTCTGCTCCACTGCATGACGCATTAAGAAAACAATACACCTGATCCTTGATCCATTTTCAGTCAGTTGGTTTGTTACATTTTTCAGTTTCTGAAAGGCTTGATATGACATTATATGGGTTACTATTTTATTTTTATTTGAATTTTGGGGTATTAAATAAAAATAAATAAATAAATAAATATTCAGATTTTTCACATGCATTACAGTTGCAACTTTATGGAAGCATTGGTAATGTTGTCTAAATAGCTGTCTACAATTCTAGCTTCTTTATCCATTTAAACAGTTCTGTATTAATTAAAATACTTTTCCCTCTCTGGAAATATGGTCATAATGATGATTTGTGATCTGAGCAGTGATTTAATTCATTTCTTAGTGTTGGCTGTCAGCCATGCATATTAATTCTGGCACTTTAACTCTTTCTATGGTTCTCACAAGAAGCCATTTTGGGTTTGGCATCCGTATGTGACCTTCGACCAAGTTCACTGCAACATTCTGAGGTTTTAACCTCAAACTGGAGTGAATTTCCTCTTAATTGGACTCGGTGTATGCGTGTGTGTTTTTTGGATGAACGGTGCTATAAAGCATATGCCAGGACAGATGTTCGCCTCGTTCATGGATGAGGTTGTGTGATGCTGCCAAACTCTCTCATTACAGGTGCTGAGGTCTGGAGCCCTGAGGGCCCAACCAGAGTACTGACACACACACACACATTGCATACACATTAATGCAATTACCAAACCCTCTCTAGACATATACACACAAACATATATAGAAAACACACAGCTCTTCATATAGACAACATGTACAGACAAATGAAGAGGGTGAAAGGAGAAGGAAAAGAGGAAAACACACAACTGCTCTCCAACCACACTGTGCCTGTGGAATCCCAGTATCGCTTTCCTTCTCTGTCAGGATGCCTCAAGCACCCTCATCCGTCAGGATTCACAGCGTCCCCGTCAAGGTTACAGTGCCTACACAGACTGTTCCTGTGGAGCTCGGATAAATGACATCCTACCCTCACCACATGCATCTTTAATAAACTGTCATCTCAGCCCTGATTTGATCCAGATGAACAGTTATTCTGGACTTTTTTTAGCCAGACCCAACAGACCCTATTTAATGTAATAAAAAAAAAAAAATGTTTTATGAAGGTTTAGTTGGACCAGCATTTATTTATTTATTTATTGGTCACTACATAATACTCAAACTCTCATCTGTGGTATTTGATAGTTTTTGATCATTTCAAAATAATAATAATTATAAAGAATGACTAGCTGTACAAACTTTTAAATGGTAATGCAGTAGAGATTTGTTTTTAATAACTGCATGCTGGGATTAAACTTTAATAAAAAGCAACTCATCTTTAAGCTCTTAAAAGAGAACAGTGCACATCTTTAATCATTAAAGGTGTGCACTGCTCACTTTTAAATGTCTGAAGATGAGTTGCTTTTCTTTTTAGCTTATAACTTATAACCTATTTCCACCTAGCTTTGCACCCCACAGAGAAGGTGTGGCTTTCAGGCAAAACCTATGCACTTTGATTTCACTTCCTGTGTTGTTTCGAATAATGTAGGGCAAAATGACAGTGCCTTGTTGCTTCTCTAGCAGTTTCACTACCTGAAATCACCCCCCTATGTCACTTCGCAGCTCAGTATTTGAGAGAATGGTTAAAGGAAGAGGCATATTGAGCTATGTAAAATGTATTAAAATATTTATTAGATGTTTAGTATTTCCCATATGAGCTGAGCTTAGGGCCTAGGACAAAAGTTTGTGGGTGGATCAGAGGGCCTGCCAGCCTGGGACAAAGTTTGTACCTGAACATGAGATTTATAAATTGGAATGTGCAAAAACAGACCTCCTAAGAGGGTCTTAACCCCACCAGAAAAAAAAAGATGAAGTTTGACTATCTAGTGTTTTGAAGTGTATTGACTCTTCTCTCTCCATTGCAGAGGGACCGTTTCTCTGTGTATGGCGAGTACTGTAGTAACCATGAGAAAGCACTCAGACTACTGATGGAGCTTAACAAGATCCCTCACGTACGGACTTTCCTGCTGGTAAGCACCTTTCCTTTTCAAAAAGTCCAGTCTTTTTTATTGCATCATATTCTGATGAAGATCCCTCACACATCCCGTGACCGTGCTGGCACAAATAAGTTTCACATATAAGCCCTGCAACAGGTTTCATTAGTGATCAGATCAAATAAACATTAGTGGCTAGATCAGTTCATCACAGGAAATAAATGTATCTCCAAAATGTATTGAAGTGAAAGTGATACCCAAACTTATTTTACTGTACAAACCAGGATGTGAGAGTGTGCCTTTCAGTGCTTTCTATGGAAAGCCACTGTATTCTCAACATGAATCAGTTTAATGGGATGTTGTGCAAATCCGATCATGTGTTTGTTTTTTTCAGCACCTCATGTTGTTAGGAGGAAAGAAGAGCACAGATGTTCCTCTTGAGGGGTATCTCCTCTCTCCCATTCAGAGGATCTGTAAATACCCTTTGCTACTGAAGGTACAGCTTCCCTTTTTCCGCTATGGCATTTTCAAGCATGTGCATTATGAGTTGATTATTTCTTCCATATATACTACTTTGCAACATTCTGATAGCCATACATTAACAGTAGCTATGTGTATGACAGGACAAACAAACCTAAAACTAAACAAAAAATGACATTTGCAACATTTTACTTCACTAATGTGACATTTCCAAATGAAAAAGACTTTGTTTTTATCAGTTAGGATTTTTTTTTTTTTAAATGGGTGTTACTATTTAGATATTTAGCGTAAGTTAACATTATGCAGTAGCCTGTGTGTCCTTAATGATATCAGAGGAAAGGACATTTGTTTAAAAAAACATCGAACTGTTGGGGAACGGTGGTGTACATTTATAATTACGCTCTCTTGAGAGTAAGATCATGAACGTATTAAATGGGGTCAATTTTGATTTACTATTCATTTTAAACAGTCCTTTATAGCCCAGCATATCAGCAGATAGTTGATGTGTAACTGTGTAACACAGGCATGTACCTGCTGTTTGTCCTTCAGGAACTTTTGAAGAGGACTTCTAAGAAGCATTCAGATTACCCCGCAGTAGAGGGGGCCCTGCAGGCCATGAAAGCCGTGTGCTGCAACATCAACGAGACCAAGCGACAGATGGAGAAACTAGAGGCTCTTGAGATATTACAGTCACACATAGAGGGCTGGGAGGTGAGTTAGATACATGATCGCTCATTGTCATAGATGATGCACTTTTTTTCTTTTCCTGGTTGATGGTTTTAAAGGAACAGAGCAGCACCAGTTAGTTTGGTTTAATGTTTCTTTAAAAAACCTCTTTGTTATAGGGAAGTTCCTCTTTGACAGTATGCTTTGTGTTTATGAGCATTTTTTAAGCGTAGCCTCGAAAGAATCACTGACGTGGACATGATCAGTGTCGCCTTGTGTCTGCTGATGACATTTTCTTAGGACAGGAAGAGGAAGTCTTAACACAAAGGGCCGTTGCTATGGAGATCTGTTAGTTTTGTGTGCCACCACAAACTCCCCTCCTCTCTCTCTTTGCTCATCTTTCATTGCTTGTCTCTCCCCGCCTCCTTTTTTCCATCATCTTCTCTATGCCATAGTTACTTTGTCTCCATCCTCTCTTTCTCTCACTCTTTGTACCCTGTCCATTAACCCTCTTTATTGATTTATCCGATGCAGTACTGAGTGGTTGTACAAAGTGGGGCATTTTCTATAGCTGGCGTTGAGCCTTAAGTGTTGCTTAGATGGTTAAAATTTTCACTGTTTAGTAGTGCATACAGTGCATTCTTGCTCCTGTTGAGTTATTTTCTAGACAAATCATGCCTCTGTGAACATTCAAGATTCCTGCAAAGCATGACAGGATGGGGATTATTTAACATATTTTAAAGTTTGTGGATAGGAATAGTCTGCCCATAAAAAAATATAATTGTCATTATTTACTCAATCTGATGTTGTTCCAAATCCATATTGTTTTCTTTCTTCTGTAGAACACAAAAACAAGTTAATGTGGGCTGTCGAACTATAAAATGACAAGAATAAATGCAAAATGTACAAGAAAATGCAAAAGTTTCATAACACTTCAGAAAACTTGGAATGTAGAATATATTGGAATATAATGGAATGTGTGTCTTCGTTTTTTTTTTTACATAAAGCTTGACATTCTGGGTATCCATTTACTTTCATTATATGAAAAAGAGCAGCAAGTACAATCCTGAACATTTCACAGAAGAAAGCAAATAATATGAGTTTGGAATGACAGAATAATTCCTTTAAGGTTTCAATTCTTCAGAGATCATGTATAGATAACATTAAACATTTAACACAACATAAAATGAGGGCTTAAACATCAGGCTTTATGTAACCCCAGATATAGAGTGTTTCAGGATGTGGGCTCTGATTGAAAAGCAAATGCATTAAGTTTCCATTTAGTCCACAGTGTTTCACCTATATAGGTAAATAGTGCAGAACAAGCGGGAAGCAGATTCCCATCTCTCTAATTGACCCGTCTGGGCACGCCATTGATTAAGCAGAGAAGATGGAGTCTGCTTATCAAACACACTCACACACGCCCACACCTGCCGAGCATAGAAAATCACATCCTGTACAGAGTCAGCACGAACCGCAGCGTCGGAGTGGAATCAATTTTTAATGGTACTGGATATTGAACAGGACACAGTCTGTGTTACCAAAACCTGTCGGGCTTCCTCAGGCCCCTTAAAGAGAAAGGAGACGCTCTTATCTGAGGCACAGATGGAAGGTCTGGTTTAGTGACCAGATTGGAATTGTTTTAAATGAAATTTGACATTCTCATTGTCATAAAACACAAGGAGATTGCAAACAAAGGCAAATATAATGTCTACTTGTTGAAAAGATGGATGATCAAATAAACTGATGTATAAATCTTGGCAGCATCTTCATAATTTTTTTCAACTGCCGCTACATGAACACAGGCAGCTAATCACTCCTGAATAAAATATTTATCGTGGAATGTTTATAGTAGAAACCCTTATACTGTTCTTTTTCATGGAACTTGTGAAGATGCATGTTTATCAAAATCAATACAAATGTTCCTTTGTTTTGTTCTCCAGGGGACGAACTTGACTGATATATGCACTGAACTGTTACTCCAAGGCAACCTTTTGAAGATATCAGCTGGAAACATCCAGGAACGGGTCTTCTTCCTGTTTGACAACCTCCTAGTCTACGGCAAGAGGAAGTCCCGGTTAGGCCTTTAAGATGCTTTTGAGTTTTGTATTAATCTTGTCTGTAATATTGGTAACCTATCTGCATAAACATGCATAAACATGTTTTCTTGTAGATTACTGTTATCCCTAGTAAAACTTTACTGAAACAGCCATCAGAATCATGTGTAGAAACTAAACAATATTGGTCTTATTTTGTTCACTCTTTAAAAACCCAGAGTGTCTGGGAAGAAATCCACCAAAAGGACAAAATCCATCAACGGGCCGCAGTACGTGTTCAGAGGCCGCATCAACACGGAGGTCATGGAGGTCGAGAATGTGGAAGACGGAACTGGTAGGTTTGAGTTTGTTAGTGCTTTTAAAGTGTTTTGCATGTGTTATGTATTTTCATGCTGCTTAAGAGTATTGAATTGTTAGCTTAGCAACATGCTAACTTCAAAGTCTATTCAAATCAGTTGAGTTTCCTGTGCAGCTTAGTAGGTTTTGAAACGATTGTGTTTGTATCCTGCCACACAAATATTCATGTTTTAAAGATTTTTAAGGTTTTTAACAAAAGAGGTCTGTTATGCTCTTCACTGCATTTATTTCCATCAAAAATACAGTAAAACGGTAATATTGTGAAATATTATTACAAAATAAAATAACTTTTTCCAATTTTATTGTGTTTAAAAATGTAATTTATTCTTGTTAAAAACTGATTTTTTTTTATCAGTCATTACTCCAGTCCTTAGTGTCACATGATCCTTCAGAAATCATTCTACTATCCTGATTTGGTGCTCAAAAAACAGTTCTTATTACTGTCAGTGTTGAAAACAGCTGCACTGCTTAATGTTTTTGTGGAAACCATGATATATTTTTTCAGGATTCTTTGATGAAATTTCAAAAGAAATCGAAAGTAATAATAATAAAATTCTGATCATGTTAAAAAAATTAATTAAATAAATAATTAAATAAGCTAAACTTTTGAATGGTAGTGTACAGTACAAAGCAACATTTTCTTGGGATGTGTAAGGGAGTTTCCTGTATGATATCCTTTTTTTGTTCCATCTGATCACCATGTGATACTTATTAACATCACAAGAAACAAACAGAACCATTTAAAGGGAACTTCAGCTGATGCAGTAGAAATTAGTGCCTCTATGTCCTAAAGATAAGATCACGCAGGGCTTCTCAGAATCGAGCGCTTTGCATTTAGCGCCTCTGTTGCGCTGACCGCCGAGGGGCCCTCGTCAACGGTGCCGTTCAGCTGTCGGGCAGAGCATGAAATTCAACTCTCAGGGGAAGCAACGGCTGCTCTTCTCACCTTTTGCTCTTAGTCTTTCACCACACCTTAAGTAGCAGGGTGGAAGTGCAACATCTCTCTCTTTTTCTCTGAGCCACAAAGAAAAACATCCTTTCTGAAAAACAAGCCATAGGGCTGTCACAGTACCAGCCTAAAGCTCACGTGCCTTCAGCTGATACGGCCAATGTGAGACTGTGTTTTGTGTTTCAGTCTCTCAGTGTCATGTTTATCAGGGCTTGTGTCACATGACGCTCCACATCTGTGTAAATGCATCATTTAACTGGTGTGTTTTGCCTTATTGGATAAGGTTACAGATAAAATGACTCGCATGCTGGGGGTGAAGATTGAAGATAATGAGTTTGGAATTCAGATATTGGGCCTAATTACAGTTTTATGATTACGGTGTTGTTTCAAGGGAGATTTCAAGGCAGTTTAGTGATGAATAATGATTGGAAGGGGTAGGTGTTATGACCAAAATCTTATATCAAGCTTATATCTTTTATTTGCCAGTCATTTTAATTAATATTTTATGCTGCAATATCACATAATATGGTATGTGATATATAAAATGTAGAAATACATTTATAATAATTTTATAAATATTAATTTAGTCTTATTTTAATATACCATTTGTATGTGAATTTCCAGAAAAATATACATATTATTAAATAAATAAATAAACAGATAATAAATACTATTTTATTTATAAATATTATTAATATTTTATATTATTATTTTAAATATTAAATATTTTACAAATTATCTTTTTTTTTTTTTTGAAACTGTAAACCAAAAGATAGGATTATTTATAGTAAATTAATAACAATAAAAGACTGACTTTACTGCAAAAGCAGCACCATAATATGTAATGGTCATAATTAGGGATGTAACGATTAACCGCGAGCCGGTTGAAAATAGATTTAAATATGTGACTATTCAAATCGGTTGAGAGGCTAAACAAATCGCGATTCAGTTAGAGGTAGGAGTTTATATGAATGTATGTCTGATGGGAACTTACTGTCTTTCGATGGTATTTTTTCTTTTCCTCTTGCCTCTGTATAATGCATATCAGGGCTCCAGACTCATTCTTCCCACTGGTCGCTCTTTTGCGACTAACTTTCTCAGCTGGTCGCACGAGCACATGATTTGGTCGCAATATTTATTT
>NW_015665129.1:129396-152188 GCF_001515625.1 Sinocyclocheilus rhinocerous
ATCTGCATCTCATTCAGCTTTGCTGTTTCATGCAGATATTTTTATTTATAGTTTCACAAAACTGAAGTCAAACCATTCTGTTTTTGCTTCAAATTTCGAAATTATACAACCTAATTTAGATTAAAAACGGCTCATGTTGCATACATGCAGCATCTTTGTTTGGATCAAGATTAAAATGCAGTGGTTGCCTCTCATTTTAAACGGAAAGAGCACAAGACAAAGCCTTAGTTTGTTTATATGAAGAGATTTCTTTTATTTGTGTTATTTATTTGATTTGGGGCTTGTTTTAAATTTTAAATTTAGTTTTGTTATTTACATTTAAATTAAATTTTAATTTTGCTTTTTAGCAAACGCTTTTATCCAAAGCAACTTACAAATGAGGACAATAGAAGCAATCAAAACCAACAAAAGAGCAATAATATGCAAGTGCTATATTAGTATATTATTATAGTGTTATATTTAAATTTCACAAAGAAACGTACAGTATTTTGTCTAAGCAATAATAAAAGGACACATTTAATTTATAATTTGTCTTAAATTTCATTTTGTAAAATAAATAAATCGTGAATCGAATCGAATCGTGAAATCAAAGTAATAAAATGGCACATCATTTGTGGCAACAGGAAAAAAAGTGCGGCAACCTTAAACAACTCATTTTTATATTTTCACATTACTCCATGTTTCTTCATCGCTCTCACATGCAAAGCATGGCAATCTGATCTGCTTGTTTTGACTGAGCTATTGTTTTAATTGGAAAACAATCAGATAATGCTTAGGTGGCGTTTATTACTGAACCAGACTTGTGTGCCAAATAAGATTACCCATAAATTCTCTCCAGTTTTATATGAGCTAAAAGCCTTTGTCAAATCCTCTCAGTGCTCTGAAATCTATTTATACTACCTCAACATTAACCACTGCTCATTACCTATTCCATACCTCATTCATTTCTCCATATAATTCACCTGCTGTTAGGTCTGGGATAAAATTGGACCATGAGTAACAGTCTGAAGCCCTCACTCACACACATGCTCTCTTGTCAGGCTTTGGTTTAATGGTGGGAGAGAAGTGTCATGTGCCGAAATGCATCTTGAATGATTTCTCACACTAATAGGATAGTTTAACCTTTTTACATTATTAATGCTTCTAGATTGTTGAAGAAAATATTATCTTATCTGTGTCAGCATTTGTGTTTGGGTCAGCAACTCATTTAGTAATGTTAGAGGGAACCTTTTTAACCTTGGTAATGAGCTGACAAAATGATATCTTAGCGGAAATGAAACCTTCACATTTTTTAAGGTTATTTTGAAGACGCAAACAATTTTTACAGATGATCTGATCTGATTTAGTTGTTTGCATGTCATATAAGTAATAGTTGTGTTGTATATAATGTTTGTGCGATCTAGTTCTCAATTGGTGTACTCGTGTTATTAGCGTTGATGGATATTGTTTAACCTGTTTTGTCTTTTTCGTGTTCTTTTACTTTGTCTTTCTAGCGGACTATCACAGTAACAACTACACAGTGACCAATGGCTGGAAGATTCACAACACGGCCAAAAACAAGTGGTTTGTGTGCATGGCCAAGAACGCTGAGGATAAGCAGAAATGGCTAGACGCCATTTTAAAGGAACGTGAACAGAGAGAGAGTGAGTAATTTTTCTTTGGTTTATAATTATGGAGTATGCAACATATGAGCATGAAATAACAGTTATAACCGTTATACCGTTATAACTCATACTAAATTTTTTGAATCAAACCAAATCATTAAAACATTTCTGATGGCATGATGACTGGTTTTATAATTTAACATGTTAATTTAGTAAATATTTAATGTGTAAAATTGGTAAAAAATGAATGCAATTACATTTAAATGATTGTATAATAGTTATTTTGAAAGTGATTTGAAATTATTTTAAAAATAATTTATCAATAGCCAGTCCTAGTCACAACATTTACTAAATAATCATACTTGTCAAAGCAGATATTTTTACATCTATTGAATAGGAATGAACCCATTTCCACTGTGCTTTGTATTTTAGCATCCTGCATTTTGCTATACCTAGTATGTTTTTATGTGGATTTTTTTCTTTTTGTGCTGTTGTGATATGAAACACCTGTCCTCTGCTGGAACACCTGTTCTTGTTATATCTGCTTTTGAGGCTTGTGTTTTACTACAGGGTTGTTCTGATTGTTAGGTCACATGAGCATAGCAGTAAAACCCCAAATATACCACAGAGCCCTTTCTGACCGCAGCTCTTATGTTTCAGCATGAAGTATTAGTCTGTAGGATCGGTTACCGGTGTCCAAGGCAAAGTCCTCAGCCAGAGTATTGTAATGCGGTGTGAGTTGGCGGTAGAGCGAGACGTCACTTTAATGCTGCATTGCCAGATGAAAGCAGAAGTTTTATGGAGCGTATCAGGTTTCCAGCGTTTGAAATTGGAGCCCATTTTAACAGGTGCCACATCAGTCACACCTCTCTGACCGTCCAGATCTTTAGCCAGCGCCCCCCTTCGTTCCTCTGTACAAGTCAAAGACGTCATTGAATTACATGTTCCGATTAATACTTAGCTTGTCATGCAAAAGTGGCTCCAATTTAGGAATTCTGGTCATCTGGAGTGTAAGATCAGAAAGATATTTCATTCAAACGCAAATCTGAATAACACATTACAAATGCATGCTTGTCTGCTTAAAAGATACCTTTAAATAATTAACTAACAATGTTTTAATAATTATTAGTAATTTTTAAATAATTGTAAAAACATATTTAAAAATGCATGTTAAATGGTACATTTTTTTATTTAAAATAAAATTTATTTATTTATTTTGAAGAATGTGGGTGAACATTCCCTGAATTTATACCTACGTTCATCCATTTCGTGTTGGTGTGCACTGTTTGAAATCAGCAGTTCAAAATAAGCAAGAAAAGAAAAAAAAAATCTAGATTTAGGGTTTGAAATGAAGGCTTGCTCATTTCATAAATTGCCATTCAGCATCAGACCTACAGATGCCAAGGTGGGAATTACGCTTCAGCAGGGTTATTTCTGAGGAGCCATTTTTAATGATGTGTTGCCTCTTTGCCGAGACTTGATTGAATTGGAGCCTCGTACAGCTGCCACGAACACCTTCTCAAAAAACTCTTTGTGAGCGAGAGCTGCAGCTGCCGGTGGCTTCCCTCTCTCCGGGGTCTCAGACACAGTAAAGAGCTCTGAATGAGAGCCATGCCAGCTGCCGCCACATCTGAGCACGTCCCACCTCCTGCATCAGCTGCAATCCCATTGATAGTCTCTCTTTAACACCACCTTTTGTTTAAATGTATGGTAAAAACGTGAATGTTTTCTTTGACTGAAGGATTCTTTGCATTAGTCGACATACAAACAGCCTCGGACGACTTATGAAGTGTTTTTTTTTTAGCCAGCCTACTTTGTGCAAAGCTCCTGTTTCCGTTGCAGCTTGACTCTGGCTGCGTTGCTAATATAAACAAGGCTGTTTTCAGCTGCATTGCACTATTGCACAGTTTTTAATATGCAGTGTTGTTGTTTTCAGGTCTTTTCAGGAAACTGCAAACATTTTGGTAGAGGTCTTTATCTGCATCTGTAGCTGTATCTATTCTCACCTTATTAACCACATCATGCCACTCAAACAGAAGTGCAGCAAGAGAATGATTATGAGTAGTTTTCGGGTTGACCTGCCTTGAGTTATATGTGATAAGCAGTAACAGTTTAATGTATTTTTTAAAGACTTGCTAATGCTACTTTTTATTATTTGATGATTGAATTTGACGAATAGAATTAACGGTTTAATTTTGTGTATGGTGTGTGGCTTGTATGTAGAATGCTGATACCGATTTTGTGAGTCTTAGCCCTTCAACCACCAAAATACCTCAAATAGCAGCATGCATGTGCATGTGTGAACACAAACACTTGCAAACCCGTGTCTCATAATAAAATCAGTTAAACCAGTGTTTCCTCTCAGCCTCACCTAAACATTAACTGACACAGCAACACGCACACTGATTTAGTGAAACAGCTAGTAAGTGACGCTCGAGGAATAAACTGTAATTATACAGCAGAACAGTCTAAAATGGTTTCTTTTACATTCAGACCAGTTCAGTTCTTTCCACAAATTTGCTATTAAAAATTATTTCTCCCCCCCTCAAGACCACTTATGTTTGCCAAATATGACTTATGATTTTCTATGAAAAATTGCGCACATCTGACTTAACCCAAGTCGCAGGTGCAGCAAACTGAGATAAAAAATAAATTCCTGCACATTTGGATTTATTCATGAAATAACTTTTACAAAATCATTCATAAATTATAATTTTTTAAGAATTAACATTGTGACAGCATTTACAATCATTACAAAATAATACAATTAAACAATTTAATTAAACAATTTGCATGTCCCATGCTCCTAAATATTTTTTAACTTGTATAAATGTTTTATTCACCAAAAATACAGTTTTAAACAATTTGCTTATTTCATGAATGAAGTACATTGTTATTATTGCTCTTGGGTGTGTATTTCTTAATTTGTATTAATATTGTTTTTACAAAAAATACTAATGTTATTGATGTTATTTTTTTTATTATATAGATATTTTTCATGTGTATAAATGTTCTAAAAAATTTAAACTATCAAAACATTTTAATGTTTTTTATTTTTTATATTTTTAATTACATTAAATTGCAGATTTTTTCACTTTTATTAGGAGTTCTTTACTTTTTTTTCTCATATTTATTGTCAGGTTTGAAGCTTGGGATGGAACGTGATGCCTACGTCATGATCGCAGAGAAGGGAGAGAAGCTCTACCATATGATGATGACCAAGAGCCGCCACCTCATCAAAGACCGCCGCAGGAAACTCACCATTGTACCCAAGTGCTTCTTGGGAAAGTAAGTTTGAGCATTGTGTAATGCATTTTAGAAATTCTCATTTACAGAGGGGTTCACCTTATGACTGGTCAGTTCCCATGCCAGTGATTGGCTCCCTCTGTGCTGAGTTGCGGCACCTTCCCTCGGCTGCTTTTACACCGTCTGACTGTCTCCTGAATGTCTTGCAAGTCATCCTAATCCAAGAGGCCCCTGCATGAATGAAAATGCATGCACACACACATACACACACTCACTTAGCTCTTGTAAATGCTTTCCCAAGCTCACTGCCAAGCACCCCATTGGACACAGACATTCCCAGCAAAAAAGCCTTCATTAAAGAGAAATCTGCATTCAGTCTCTCTCTTTTTTTTTCTCTCTGTATCTCTCTTCATTTTTCCCTCTCTCTTTCTTTCTATCGCCTGCTCACCCAGTCTTTCAACACCATGAATGAACAATGAGTGCTATGTACGCCATTAAACTTCCAAATACAGTGTGTGTGTGTGTGTGTGTTTGAGAGTTGAGAGGAGAGATTCCTCACACCAATTAAAATTCCCTTTTCGCACTGCACTAGTAGATAAGGGAAAAACACTGTGGTCCATTTAAAGCTATTATATTGATGCAATCTAATTTAAATGGCCACAAAAATTCACAAGTTCAGATATGAGCCTCATTAAATTGATTCATAAATCTGCAGGGCCTTTCCGCGGTGTTGGGAGCCAGTAACTCAAAGTAGCAAATGCTGCTAACTTTATCTACATTTTCAGCAGCGTGAGTAGCTTAGGTGTAGCTTTTACCGTCACAAGCCGATTTAGCCAGTGAATAACAATATTGTGCAACAAAATGCAGTTTTTTTTTGTAAGATAATGGACATAAACTTACTATCCTAAACTGTTCTCACAATTGCGAAGTCACTTCATTTTAGTGAATTTCAGTTGGAGAAAAGAAGGATTCGAAGAAATCACTGAATCATTTTTAAACTCATTTATTCATTAACTCATTCATAATTTTTATTATTATTTTGTAGTTAGATGCTGCTGTTCCATTTTTCCAGTTCTAGACCTAGTTTTATTTAGTATTATAGTATTTAATTTAAAACTATATATTTCAGTTTACACAGTTTGACTCTGATTGAGATCCTCACTGGTTTTGAGGCAGATTAATGACTGCTGATTCAGTCATTAATCAGTAAAAAAAAAAAAAAAAAAGGTTAACTTGACTAGTTCAAATACAGTTAAGTAGAAGTACCACTTCCGCTGAAGTGGCTTAATAGCAAACTGTAGCTGGCCTCAGCTGTGCTGTTGTTCTCCTGTCAACACCTGACTGGAGGAATTTCGCACTGCTCCCTTAGAACACAATTATTAGTGCGTTTCAGCCTCGGTGGTCCAGGTGAAAGCAGCTGTGATTGGCTCTGTTGTTCGCTGGCTTGCGCATCCATCTCAGAATAGAACACAATCCGACTCCTTCCAGGAACAGCCGAGCAGTTCAGCTGTTAATATGGACAAGCGCTCTGCTACTGCTCAGACAGTAGCACTGCTCATGTTCTGACCATATAACCATGATAAATCCTGCCATTGTTGCATAACACTTGAAAGGATATAAAAAATGGCTGTTTAGATGGTGAATGATGAGTGAAAAATCCACCCACAAGAAAAACATTTAAAAAACATTGGTAACGCATAACTAAATGTTCATCCATTCAGAACAGCAGGTCCACTGCTTAAGATTTTTTTTTTTTTTTTTTTTGCAGTTCAAATAACGGTTTTCTACGGAAGAGTTAATAGTGCTTTTATACATATGCAAGCTTTACATTTCTGTCTTGCATTTCTGAACTCTACGTGTATTTCCTTAAACATTTATATTATTATTATACATTTCATTAATTTGTAATTTTTTACAAACTAAGAGCCACATTCAAATTACTTACTGTGGTAATCAAGCTTCACTTGTATTCAGTAAACTAATATCTCATTATATCCTTGTCTGTCACATTCACACATACATACATCAGACAGATATAGATAAAAGCTTAAGAAATTCTTACACACATCTACGGCATGTGAGAGGGCTCTGTGTGCATTAGCTGTGGAGAATATTAAGGAGTTACATAAACACTAATTAATTCACCCCAGGGACGCCCACCTCCACCCCTTCCCTTTCCTGCCAATCTGAATTAGAGACTTATGTAATCACAGCAGACTCACTGTCTGTTTCATTTCACTGCTCTCTTTCATGGGCCTGACTGCCCTCTCCTCTGTGAACTTCCTCTGCAGAGCTGCACATAAAGGCTTTGTAAGCAGTCCGTAAGATCTACATAAGCCACATCATAAACTTCTATTGTTTGGATTTTGTGTGAAGGGCTAGATTATGTGATTACTACCCTTTTATTGATGTAAACAGTTTGACAGTTTTTTATTAGTGGTCAGTGCAGCTGCTGAAACACATCTGTAATTGGTTAATATTCTTTTCTTTTGTGGTAGCATTATTTTAATGCTTAAAACCTTTTTGTGTTTAGGAGATTGTACTTGCCACATACTTGACACAGTAGTCTCAAATCACACACACTCAAAACACAGAATCAACATGATCTACAATATTATGCACAATTGTGCTAATTTTCTCACATATATTGTTGTTGGTAGTAGTGTTGCTTTCGTCAACGAAAATTATGACTAAATATCGTCGTCAACGAACCTTTATCACGTGACGAAAACGAGACGAGACGAGACGAAAATGCTGGTCATGTGACGATGACTATAATTAAATGTATAATGCAATATCGTTGACGAATAAAAACTACTGTTGAGTTGCATAGACAAGTAAAAGTGGTATTAGCTAGTATTGTCATCGCTGTCAAGTGTTTGATGGTGAAGGGTAAAGATTTATCAAGGTTAAGTATTTTAAAAGAGTTCATTAAGTCGTGCATGTCGTCAGCTGATTTGGAGGAGATATGGAGGGCAGATCAGTTGAGTAGTCAGGTGAGATATGAATGGAGAATCTGGTCGTCTTACTGTTCTGGGTGGATGTGGGGCGCCTTTGGCACCCGCATCTTCTCTTCTCCTCCTGCTCCTGCTCCATCTGTTAACCCATCCTTTCATCCGACCCCTCTACCCTCACTGCTGTCGTTCAACATTTGAAGGACGGACACACACACACACACACACACACACACACACACCCTTCTCAGTTCTCACATTTCCTTTAAGGCGTCATAACGGTTTACACATTGCTTATTTCTGTCACTGGATCTAATGGGATTCACAGTTTCTCACGCAGCAGTCATGCACATTTCAGGCATGAAGTCACACACATGCAATCACACACAACATTAGATTCGCCACTAAACCACCTCACACATGTAATTGCTGAAATTTCTCCCCAGCCCTCATCAGAACCCATTTATAATTGAATTACTCCTCTTGAAAATGTATTTTGGCAGTTGATCAGACTAGCTAACATATACAGTATACTAGCTACAGAAGTGTGTGTGTGTGTATAATACTATATTATATGAAGAGTTTATTTGCAAAAACGGATAACTCAAAAATTTTCAAAATTTTTATTTTACTATGTTATTATGTTTTTACTGTGTTTTATTGTTAGTTAGCTGTATTTTTTAGTTATTTTTAAATTAATCAAAATAACCCAACTGCAGTTTGTTTGAGATTAATTGTACAATGAAAAAACATGATTTATTAAAGTTATCTGTTTTTGCAAATGAACTCTTCATATTTTATTAATATGCATATGTATATTGAAAATGTATATGTATATTGCATATGTATATTGAAAAAAATTATAAAAAATTCTCTCTCTTTATCTATTCCTTCTCTTTCTAGCGTGTACTTATTTGAACAATGTCTAAAAACTTGGTATTACAAGCACTTCCTGTATCTGTTTGCCTCTTTTAAGAAGAATCGCTTTATGTATCCCCCAATTGTAAGTCGCTTTGGATGGAAGCGTCTGCTAAATGTCTAAATGTAAATGTAAATATATATTAACATTATATTATATTTATTATATTATATTATTATAAACAAAACTAAGATCTAATTAGATACTGGATATTAACAAAATGCTTATCAAATTTGTTTATATTTAATATATTTTTGTATATATCTGAAATATTTCATAAATAAACATAATTTATTCATTTAAATTAAATTTATTTAAGTGTTTGTTTGAAGTAATTTCCTGAAACTAAAGCAATATGTGAACCCTACTTGTGATGTTTGAACCTTTAAGTCCTTAAGAGGTTGGAATGCAGCTTGATATCATCATGATTTGTGTTCTTGGTGAACTTTTTACCAGTCTTGACCAGTCACTCTGGAGGATTGAGGGAATCCAAGTTCCCAAGTACCTTTGACTAGGGGCTCATAAATCCTTTCTTTATCATGCGTGCAGCATTGTGTTATGTGCAGACTGACACAGCTGTTGTCTCTGTGTGTCCTCAGTGAGTTTGTCTCATGGCTTTTGGAGAGTGGAGAGATCAGTAAGGCTGAGGAGGGAATCAACCTGGGTCAAGCGCTCCTGGAGAACGGCATCATCCATCATGGTAAGAGAAGGTTCTCCCTTGAAGAAAATTGTGTTGTTACCTTGATTTTGTTGGACATGGACCATGGTATTCCAGTAGTATCATTTTTAATTACTGTAGGGTACTATGTAAATGTGAATATAGTACTATGGTATTCAAATACCATAGTTGTAATATCTTATCTTAGGATGTGCAAAACCTACATATTTTCAGAATCCACCAGTTGATGGGTTCCATGAACATCTGTCTACATAATGGAAGCTCTATATCAATTGGCTATAAATAGCTAAATTTATACATAAACAAGACTAATGATTGACTAGTCAACCATTGTGACCCATCACTGTAAAATTACTAATTGTAATCACTATTACTTCATACAAATCTATTATTCTTTTTCTCTCTCAGTGTCTTCTCTCTTTTTCTGTCCTTCTTTTCTTTCAACCTCTTTCAGCTCCAATATATTTCATCATGTTTTTGAGTGTGGCTTGGTTTCACCACCAAAATGCAACTGCTGTCTGTTCTGTTTTTTGATACGGTCTTGCCAAATTAAATCCCAATCCATTAACTGTTTATACAAATGTTGGACTGTTAAAAATCACCATTTGACAGATTTACACTCTACAAATCTGGCAAATATCCTTGTTGGCCGGCACTCACTGAAATCCCCTACAGATGATCGGCAGTCTGGATAGTAACATGACATGAAATGCTGGTGGAGAACAGCATTATTCTGAATTATTCAAGAGGTGCAGTGCTTGCCTGAGATTTGGGGAGCATCATACCTCTATTTTACAGCCAGGGGATTGACACACAGTGAAAACTGACAAACACCAGAAGGGATTGGAGTGATGAATTCAAGTATAAGGGCTCAGGCGCTCGATCAATAATATGGTGGCAGCATTCAAGGAGAGGTCAAAAAGGCTTTTGTGGAGTGATGGCATTCACACACTTCAATTAATCACAGACCTTCACATACATGTTTATCAGCCCGAGTCTGTGAGCAGCAAAGTTGGAGAAACCAATAGATCACAAGCTCAATTCTAGCTCATGGTGCTGTGTTATTTTAGAGGTGAAGTTTACTGTTTAGGCAAAACATAACCAACATTTAACTGTATCTATGTGTGTTTTTTCCAACGTAGTGTCAGATAAGCATCAGTTCAAGAACGAGCAGGTGTTGTATCGCTTTCGGTATGATGACGGCACTTATAAAGCCAGGAGTGAAATGGAGGACATCATCTCAAAGGTATTTCCCCTAGAATACTTGCTAAAATGATAGCTCATGTACAAATGATACATGAGAAAAGATAAATATCTTTTTTCTGCGATGAGCTCAGCAAAAGAATCAATCCAAGGCAGACAAGATGAGAGAAATGTGATTAGAAATAAGCTTAAAATTCATTAAATTCTGAAAAGTAACTTTAAAAAGTTGCATTTCATTATACGTATTACTCAGTATGTGTTAGTGCTGTGCTAACATCAAACTCTACTGGAATCAATTTAGAGTCAAGTTTCTCATGCACTGTTTGTGCTAATGTGGAAAAATTGTTTGTGTAGGCAGCTCACTAGGTTTGGTCTGTTTTAACTAGTCAGTTTACAGATTTAAATCAACAGAATCTTGAGTGCCTATGATCTCGATAAATAAAGACTACAAAATGGTCCACTTAACAATTGTTGTCAACAGCTCAGTCAAGCAGTGATTTCAACAGTAAATGAAATGAAGAAAGCGATGCAGCTGTTGGTGCAAATGCTTTATATGAGTGTATGTGTGTCCAACAGGGAGTAAGACTTTACTGTCGTCTCCACAGCCTCTTCACACCTGTTATTAAGTAAGTGACACATGTTCTATGACATACTTCACACCAAACAAATGACAAAACCATTACTTAATTCACACTGTTATTAAGGCGTTATGATTTGTATTCAAGTTTCTGACAATATGTGTTGTTAACACCATTTTCTTGCACGTGGTCAGTAGCATTACCATTTATTTATTGTCTCTTTTAGAATAAAATCCAGTTTATAGTTAAACATCTTTTGACAGCAAATACAAATGATTTTTAATAAACAACAGTTTCATTTCAACTGCAGTAAAAGATGAGACGTGTCCGTTTGTACTTCATAGATTCACCTTGGCCAGCTGCACGTGATAGACTGTGTGTGTGTGTGTGAGGACTGCAGGGTCATATTGCTTTTCTGTCACCATTCACCTTTGATATCTAACATAATGAGCGAGAAGAGGCCATTGAACTGCAGTTGGGACCAAGTCTGATCTCAGATCCACAAATTAACACAGAACGTGTTAGTTACTTGCCCTTTAGCAGATACCTTTTATCTTTTTAAGCGACTTACAGTCCAGGTCACTAATTACACTACACTAATTGCAAGGACAGACCACCCTGGAGCAATCTGGGACCTAGTGGTAATAAAAGATCTCAGTTGATAGAAGATATTTTCAGATCATTGATCTCCATTAGCTGGGCTTAAACCCACCTTTGCCACTAAATCGTTCAGTACCTGCTTCAACACAATCACTGAATTGTGACATTTCCATTATTATATCAATTATATTAAAAGTATAAAAGGCCTAATTTGGGTTTTTCCAGTGGTATATCTTGTTAGAAATGCCCTGCTCTTTTGCTTTCTCTTGTTGTAGTCAGATGTCAGATGTTGTTTATGTTAACGTCTGGACAGTTGTGAACCTTTTTAAACTCTTCTTGATATACAGAGACAGAGATCATCATTTGAAAACCTTCAAATCTGTCATACCAGCTAGCAAACTGGTGGAATGGCTTGTGTCACAGGTAATATGAGGAAGGACACACACACATACCACTTTATTGCATAAACATGCACACACAAACACACTATTTTTTTGCTTTCAGCTCATTGTTTTTGGGTTTCTGTACACAATTAATATCCTATTTCTGGACTAATTTAATGCCTACTTATTTACAGTTTAATGTTCACAGCTGCTTCATTCTGTAATTTCATTCCAAACACAGAAGTCATTTAACATGATTTTCCTTCTTCAGGGAGACAGCACAACCCGTGAAGATGCAGTGACCCTTGGTGTCGGACTCTGCAATGCTGGTTTCATGCACCACGGTCAGTCACTATGTCCACATATTGTACTTGACAGTCTTCATATAAAATCATGATGAGGTTTTTGGTCAGTTACTGTTATAATGTTAGCAGATTTGCCAATAACTGCTATGTCTGGACACTTAAAATTAGTTTTCCAAATTTTATATTAAAAAATTATTTCTCCATTCAAAAACTTGAGGATTTATGAATTACTCTACTTCTGGTGGTTGAAGTCAGCATGAAATGAAATTTGACTGAAATTCATCATATATTTGATTGATTATTACATTCATGCATGTTTAATTATTTTACATTTTTTAACCTTATCATTTTTCAGCAAAATGTTAAAACGCAATCTTTCTGAGACACAATAGACTTTTCTCTGGTGACGCGTGTCATTTTCTCCAGTCATTTAGTTCACTTAAACCCTGAACCTTTCTTATAATCTATTGCAAGCTCTGTCTCCATCCAATCAATAACTGTTGGATTGAACCAAGTCCCTGCTCTAAATTTTTCTTTTCGTTTATCCATTTCACTCAGGATGTAAAAGATGTCGCTACTTACATTTCATTGCGATTTTAAAGGTCAAATGTATAGTTTCTGTGCTCTAGTGACATCAGATGGAATTGCAAAAAGTATATTGAAGATGTTACACGTGTCGTCTTTAAATAAACTTCAGATTTTGCCATTTCGTGGCCTTTTCTGTTTGCCATTACAACACATGTGGTGTCCAGAGCAAAGCTTTGAAGCGTGTTTGTGTTTGAGAGAGAATGAAAGCGTTTTGACTTGTGCCTGCACTAGAGCAGCCTTGTATAATGCAACAATAATTAATCTTGCAGTTGTGTAGTGTTTTTAAAAAGCAATAAGCCCCAAGAAGCTATGGTTTACAGTGATTTTGAACAGCTAAGCAACACATAGATGCAGGGGTGCAGTAGTACTGATGTAACAAAATCAAAAGTTTGTTTGTATAGTACTTTACATTTTCGAAGGCGAGTCAGCCAATCATAATCAAGGGCTGGAACTATTTGTTTTATAATGCTTATTTAATGGTGTTATCTTTTTTCTCTCTAAATTCATTGATCAGTGCATTAAGTGCAGCACAGTTTTACAGTGTGGTGTTTTACAGTTATGGCTTTTTAACATCCCACTCTGAATGTGTCTGCCAGAGGTCTAGTTTGTTAGTATGAGAGACACAGAGAGTAAAATGAAGAGGGGCCTCTGATGGAACAGAAATAGTCACAATATTGGAAAAGAACATTTTCTGAGGAGATACACATGCTCATAGACACAAGCCTCCTGTTATAGAAGTGTTTTGCAGCCATGTCGGATCTCAACTTCCAAAACAGTCCACAACAATATTTTGCTTGGAATTCACAGACAGAACAGCCTGTCTCTACAAAGTTCCTGAAAACACACACACACACACACACACACTCACTGTCACCATCTCTTCCTGAGAGGGAAAAACAGCACACTCGCACACGCCAGACCTCCCATTAAATCCTCTGCCTTCATCCTTCGTCTCAGATTTGCCCAAACATCAATCCCACAGGCATCATGAGTTGTTTTGACGGGAACTGAAGGGTGATGCAATCGGCCCATTTCACACTGTCAAATCATTTTGTCATCAGCAGATGTGATCAGCACTGAGTGTTTTGTTTGACCTGTTTATAAAAGTGTGAAACAGTTTTTTAATTCAATTTCAGTTGAATTCAATTCAAACTTTGCCTTGCAGTTCTGGAGAAAAGCGAATTTAAGGACGAGTCACAGTTTTTCCGCTTCTACGCCGATGAGGAGACGGAGGGTACAAGCTCAAAGAGTAAACAGCTTCGCAGTGACTTCAAACTCATCGAGAACATCCTTGCCAAATCCTTAGTGGTGAGATACACAGACACGCACACAGCATGGGTTTCTCCCCCGAGGAGATCAGTGTTGAGGGATAACTAGCAATGCTACTAACTTAACCACATTTTTCAGTAGCGTGACAGTAGCTGAACTTATTTCAAAATGCTGTAGTTTTTGTAATAACACGAGCGTAGTTGTTCATATGTTGCTTTATAGCTCAAATGACCTAGGGCATTGAAATGATCAAAGCTTCTTTCCTGTCATTTCTCTCAAATGTAGCTTTGATTAGTTTGATTTATTCAGTTTGTTTAGACTGTTCATGTAAATCAAATGGTTAAAAAATGATTCACTGATTCACGTGAGTACAATTGTGGTATTTTATGTCATCTTTTTGTTTTGTTGAGAAATGATAGTGATCCTAATTGATTGCTAGTTGAGATCCTGTTCTCATAGTAAAATTAAGTTTGACCTCTTAAATTATGTGTAGCTTGACAAGATACAGGAGATATCAGATTTAGATCATTCTCTGTTTGACAAACTGCCCCCAGTATCAACAATACTAACATAAAAGGAAAGAGAAAACCCAATCATTTTATGTTGAAAGTAACACATTAACAAAACACACCCCTATATTTATAGGCACATACTTGTGCTACTACACACACTCAAGCACAACCATCAGCCATGCATTGATTGCCAATTAAGACCCTCCTCGTCCATCAGTAATTACCCTGACCTTTACAAACTACTCTTTCATCCCTTATAGACTGACAGATTCCTCCTCCAGATCATGAAAATCTTGCAGTCTGTCCTCTCTGTTCAGATGCTAAGAGCTTTCAGACACCCTCTCAGACGTCAGGACCTTACGCCACTGCAGATTTTCAGAGAAAATACGGATAGAAATAAAACATTGGAAGGCATTTAGAGGGCTGGTAAACATGTTCTGCTTTAGCTCTTAGATAATAAAAGCACATAAAAGCCCATCTCGTGTGTAGCTGTGAAGAAACTGAGCATTATGTTCTTGTTATGATCCAGACATGACCTAAAACCAGTATATCTTTCATCCATGATAACACCTTTAGCACCTGCACTGGCCTATTAGCATGCAGCTGTGGCACATTTGAACAAATTGTTGTTTGGTTATTTTTAGAAGAAAAGACTTAACACCTCAAACAGCTTTCGGACTACAGGATGCATAGCTTGTTCACACATTTGCACAAATGCTGCTGCTCTCTCAGTGTGGCACCGAGCTGCTAAATCACAAATTGAGTCCTGAAAGTAACACGCTTTTTCCATTCTGTTCTGCATTTATTTTGAGATGTAACCAGCTCTTGTGCTGATATTGTGTTTCTCTTGTCCATGTACAGATCCACCCTGAAGAGGAGGACTATGGGTTTGAGATCGAAGAGAAGAACAAGGCCATCATAGTGAAGAGTGTGACCAGGGGCTCATATGCAGAGGTATGAGTTTGGGTAACCGCATCCTAGTTCTCCACATTTCTCTGACCTATACAAAAAAATATCAGTGACAGAGTAAACCTAAAATACATGCCAACGGTTGGCTTGAGTCCCACAGTCTGCCACATTTGGGATTTTCCCTAGTAAGTGGTGTTTTCTTTCTTATAAGGCATTTCCACCCAAATTCAATCCGTATGTGTGAGCTGGTAGCCTTCAGAGAGTAAGAAAACCTAAACAACTGTTTTCACAAGTTTCACTGTCTGATCATCAGTCACATTTAGCACTGGTTCATTGAAGTAATACTTAGTAATACTGTATGATTAAAAAAAGCTCAAAAGCTATGTAAAATGTAATTGCTAAATGAGACTTGGTTTTATATCTAGAACCTTTTTTTGTTAACATGAAGGTTATATTCATATTTGAACCGTGCAATTTCATAAAACCTGTCAAAAAATGTCCCAGTAATATTTCACTCCAAAATGGAAATACAAAAATAATATGCTGATTTAGTGCTGAAAACATATTATCAATGTTCAAAGCAGTTTTTTTTCAGGATCATTTGTTTTTAAAGAAAAGCATTTCTTTGAAATATTTTGTATCATTATAAATCTTTGCTGGCACTTTTAACCAATCAGTTTATGAAAGTATTTATGTTACTGACCTCAAGCTTTTGAATACTAGTGTATATTATTTAAAATATTGTTTAATCAAATAATAGTAAAAGTAATTGTCATTCTCCACAAATTGTATATAACATCAATGGTAATTGCAAGGGGGAGTTAAATATGTTTAATTACTCTGAAAAAAATAGCACAGTGCAAAAAACAAATCAAAATAGACATTTTTTATGCAAAATATAATTTGTTATATTTTCTTTAGATTTTGGAGTGAATAATGTATATTTTATTTGAATGGCTTTGTGAGAGTCACATCTTCATGCAACATAATTTTATGCTTTTCATGTGCAGAAATGTTCATATCTATCTGACTTATTCACGTTCCACATGGTTTTACATATATAAATATAGTGGAAAGTGTGCAAGCTCTGCTGTAATACAATCTGATAGATGTCCATGTATTTTTATCCAGTGTGGGGTTGTATTATACTCTTCTTGATAGCTAGATCTCTCAAGGACTCTTTTTGCATCTAAACGAACCTTGATTGTTTCCCAGGTCTTTTGATGGGTGTGTAGTGTGGATCTAATCTGATAAATCTGCCTTTGGGAAATAAACCTTGATCATTATCTGTCATTTGAAAGAGGACCTCTTCAGCTCGAATGCATTATTTTCAGTGCACAGGGTTATTTGTGTTCATGCTCTGTACAGCTCTGCCAGATATTTATGGAAGATTGGTAGATAATTATGGTTGAGATCTAAACCACCACTAATTTTATCCCCACTGTGCCTGTTAGACCTGACACGAGACATTTTGTTCGTATTCAAGTGTCACACTGCTGCTCAGGAGCATCTGCAGAAGATGAGAGTGTGATGGTAATGGTGATTAATCCAGTGAATGAGAGGAAGTGCTGCATGTCCTGACACTTACGTCACGGGCCGCTCAGATCATGTGTCGGGTCCAGGACACGCTTGCTTAATTCATTCCACTCCCTCTGTCTTCACAGCTCTGCTCTCTGGAGATCTGGGAGAAGCAATTAAGCATGTCCCATCATATTCTCCACAGAGTCCTCACACTTACCTTTTTTCCCTTCTCTTTCCTCAACTTTTCTTTCTTGTTTTTTATCCCATTTTTTTCTGTTTCTTATAGATTACAAGGCTTTCTTTCTTTCTTTTTTCTTTCTTTCTTCCTTCCTTCCTTTCATTAGTTTGTTCATTTATTCTTTCCATCTTTCCTCCCTCACTACTTTCTTTCTTTCCTCATCCCTTCCTTTTTTTCTTTCATACCCTCTTTTCCTCTTCCCTTCCTTGCTTGCTTGCTTCTTTCCTTCCTTCCTTCCTCCCTCCCTTTTCTTTCTTACTGCCCCTTTTCTTCTTTCCTATTATATTGTACTCCTTCCTTTTCTTCCTTTCCTCACTTTTTTCTTTCTTCTATCCTGCCTTTCATTAATTAGTTCATTCCTTCTTCCATTCCATCCTTTTTTTCTTTCTTTCTTTCCCTTCTTTTGTTCTCTTCCCTTTCTTGTATATTCCTTTCTTCCTTGTTTTTTCCTCCTCTCATCTCTTCTTTTCCTTCTTCCTTCCTGCCTTTCATTAGTTTGTTCATTCCTCCTTTCTTTTCTTTCTACTTCCTTTCTTTCTTACAGTCACACATTTTTAATTGCTCTTTCAAATGAACTGCTTGGTTATCTGAAAGTGCTTATTATATCTTATCATTTTTTAAAAGCAATATAAAGCTCTTTTGCCATAAAGGTGTGAGGTTCTCTCAATTCTGTCTGCCAATCTTTTAATCCTCATTAACATCACTCATCTCTCTTTAATCCTCATCAACATCAATCATTTCTCTCTCGCACATCAAAGAAAATTGTAATGAGGGACACCCTAATTTATTTTTCTCTTCATTTTTGATTGTTTGTTAGCTGGATTCTTGGTATTAATTTCCTTTGTTTTCATGTTTTTTCTTTGGTGCAGATGGCAGGCCTGCAGCCGGGTAGAAAGATCTACTCCATTAATGAGGACCTGGTGTTCCTAAGGCCTTTTTCTGAGGTGGAGACCATGATCAACCAGTCCTTCTGTATACGCCGCTTGCTCAGACTGCTGGTGGCCACCAAGAACAAAGAGTAAGTCCACGTTCATTGCAGAAATCAGATACTTATGCACAGACACACAGACGTGTTAAATGTAGCTGGGTACAGTGTAAAAGGACACTACTGGTATTAGAGTTACATGCAGGAGAGCAGCACACTGCAAAACACTGTTGTTTTCAAAAGAGTGTTCATTAATGTTTAAGCATGCCGGCACTTCTTGTTCCTCAGTGTAGACACAATGATGTTCTTAAAAAAAAGATATTCTGCTAAGTAACACAGAATACATGCATTACTGCAACACTCTTGCTCATGTCATGTTGCTTAAATAAAAGAGACAAAAGAGCCTAGCTTATGTGCTTATCTCATGTCTTTGTGTGTGTATATGATAGGATTGTGAAGATCCCAGATGTTCATGGCACTCTTCCTTTTGTTCTCTGCGGTTCTTGTCCACCTTACGTTCATGCAGTTAAGAAAGGTGAGTCCTCATTGTTTGTAATGATCAAGACAAGCATGCACATCATATCACATTCATATGCGAGCAAAGTGATTATGGCCTCAAAACCCAGAGCCATTCTGATTTTTTTTCCATAAAAATTCACACGTGTTATTCTGAATCGGGGAATGCATTGCATCTAACCTGCCAGACAGATGTTAATGTGCTATAAAAAGCTTTCAAATAAAGCAAATTCATGACACCAGGCTGCTGTGGTCATGTGATCAACGTCTGGTGCTCTTCAGCATTTGAACCCAAACTCAGGATCCCTGCACATGTTTCTGGATTTAAAAAGCGCACTCTAGGAGCTTTTTGAAGTCAAAGCCGTTAGCTCATCTTCACGGCACTTAGACAAAAGTAGAGATTTATGATGTGCCATTATGGGAGCTTTCATCACTTCAAGTGCCCCTGAATGCAGGGGGTGTAAATTCCAGAATAAGTGGTCTATTCAAAGCAGAGGTAAGAATATGTGAAATCATCCTGTTAATAAACAGTAATCATAAGTTCTTGTCTCATAAATCTTTTCGTTGCTGCAACTTGTTTAAATTTCAAATTGGAAATCTCTACATCAAACGTGTTCTTTTATTAGCACTCAAGTGAATTTTTTCTTTGTCTCATACGCTATCATTATGAACATAAATTTATGATCTGTCTTGCTTGATTAAGCTGATATATTAGGACAGGTACCTGGGAGTACATATAAAAAGATACGCTCTTAAAAATAAAGGTTCCAACAGGAGTTGTTTTTATTTTTGATTCCCCAAAGAACCTTTCAATAAACTTCTTAAAAGAACCAATTTTTCTTAGTTTGAATGTCTGAAGAACCGTTTTCCACCATGAAGAACATTTTGTGAAATGGAAAGGTTCTATGGATGTTAAAGTTTCTTCATGGAACCATACTATAGATGCCAAAATTATTTTTCAAGAGTACAGATGTCAAAAGTCCAGAAATAAACAGTAAAATCAATCAAAAACCCACAAATCATTTCAAATGCATTGAAGTACAACATGCATATGCATGGCTATGTTGTTTTGTACAAATATAAAATTATGCATAATCAACGCTATCATCACATCAAACAGATTTGGGTTAGAAAGGGTCTAGACTGCTTTGGATTTGCCTACATGTAAAATATACAACCTTCTAACTTCAGAATCATCCGTTTGATATCTTTCATTTGTTTGGTTATGGTCATTGTACATTATAGGCATATTTTTGTGTGTATACAGGCTCTGAAGCGGCAGCAGCGGGTCTTCAGCCCGGTCAGTGTGTCCTTAAAGTCAATGGCAACAACATGAACCAGAGCAGCTACCAGGAAGTCCTGGAGCACTTTAGTGGCCATCAGCCTGTCCTGGAGCAGCAAGACACTGTGAGAATCAACACTGCATTATGTTTAACACTGCATTATGTGTTCTTTTTATAGGCTGTGTGGCCCACATATGGTGATCCCAGAGGTTATTTGCTTCTGACACTCTATACAGTACCTGTTTCCTCCCTTTGTGATATCGTTTTTTTCTTCTGCTGCAGAGCTGTGGTCAGTGGGCGTACCGTGTGTATGAGGATGTGGAAGAGCAGATGTCTTTTAGGGGGTGTGAGAATGGCTCAGATTCAGAGGACGGCTGCACTAATGGAACAGGTAGTGTGTGTGTGTGTTTTTGTGTGTGTCTTTTTGGCAAATGACTCTGTGACAGGTGTACCCAAAAAGTTATTGTCGTTAACGGAAATTATTATGAATACAAAAGCCATGGGAACTTTAGATCCATTGTTATACGCATTTGTGAATGCAAGCTTGTGTGAAGTCCTGGAGCAGCAAGACACTGTGAGAATCAACACTGCATTGTGTTTAACACTGCATTATGTGGTTTTTTTTATAGGCTATGTGGTCCACATATGGTGATCCCAGAGGTTACTTGCTTCTGACACTCTATACAGTGCCTGTTTCCTCCCTTTGTGATATTCTTTTTTTCTTCTGCCGCAGAGCTGTGGTCAGTGGGCGTACCGTGTGTATGAGGATGTGGAAGAGCAGATGTCTTTTAGGGGGTGTGAGAATGGCTCAGATTCAGAGGACGGCTGCACTAATGGAACAGGTAGTGTGTGTGTGTGTTTTTGTGTGTGTCTTTTTGGCAAATGACTCTGTGACAGGTGTACCCAAAAAGTTATTGTCGTTAACGGAAATTATTATGAATACAAAAGCCATGGGAACTTTAGATCCATTGTTATACGCATTTGTGAATGCAAGCTTGTGTGAAGACATTTTGTCCTCGGCTAAGTACCAAAGTTCATGTGTGGTGAACTTGTGCAAAGACATTTGACCAGTGGTGGATCATTGACGTCATTGACCTCTTGTGTGAATTCACATAAATTACAAACAGATTAATCTCTCAAACCTGACTAAAAGTAAAAGATGCGAAAAGATGCAAGAGGTTATATATATGCAACTATTTATGAATAATTTAAAATAAAACTTAACTGAAATTAAAAGTAAAACTGCACAATGAAATAAAAATTAAAAATTAACCTTTTTAATGTCATTGTAATGTCATGCGATGTCCTGTACACATTTATTTGTGTTTCCGTTTGATTCTTTACACTTGTGTGTTCTTTGGATTTTCTAGGCTCTGTAAGAAGGCTGGAACAGTTGTCCATCTCTGGCGATGTTGCTTCAGTCAGTCTGAATGTGGATAATGTTCATGTGGAACATGGGGTTGTGTATGAGTACGTCAGCACAGCAGGAATCAAACACTGTGTGCTGGAGAAGATGGTGGAACCCAAGGGCTGCTTCAACCTTGCTGCAAAGGTCAGACCACGGTTTAACGCTAAATGTTTCATTTCTGAATTTTGTTTTTTGATGACCCATAATTGTGCTTGTGTGTATACTGTGTATATTAGATTTCAAGATGGACATTCCAAGGAAGTTGTTTTCTCTAACCTATCACATGTTCTTGTGTGTATTTTAAATGCTCTCAGATACTGGAGGCCTTTGTGAAGGACGACAGTCTGTTTGTGAAGAGCTGCCGACAGCTAATGGCTCAGAATGAGAAGGTGGTGACCATGCCACAGTTTGAGTTTCGAAACATCTGTGACACCAAGCTGGAGAGCATAGAAAAACGCATTTGCAGCTACAAACAGGTGTGACATCTGTCTTGCTGTTACTACTTTATCGTATTCCCTAGTGCACTATGGATTATGCGATATCACAATGTTCCGAGACATGAATGACCATTTTTTAAATCTAATTGATATTTAAATATGGAATAAAAGGCATTAAAAACTATGCAAATGCTGTCTCATAGTACTTTAATATTCTTTTCCTATCAGTTTGTGGAGGAATTGCAGACGAAGGCCTGGCCCACGTTTAAGCAGGCGAGCACTAAACCTCATGTTCTGGGCTGCATGGACTTCGTCCCCATCAACTGTCATCTGAACCTGATGCAGGTGTCCTGCCCGAAGAACACCTCCTCAGCAGGCCGAGCCTTCAGCATCCGCTTCGGACGCAAGAACTCCTTCTTTGGCCTTGATCCTGATCAAGGTACATATAGTTATGTTACCATTTATAACTGAAGGGATTTATTCTAGTGCTGTCGGGCGATTAATTGCGATTAGTCGCATCCAAAATAAAAGTTTTTGTTTACATAATATATGTGTGTGTACTGTGTATATTTATTAGGTATATATAAATACACACTTGCATGTATATATTTAAGAAAAATGTTATGTTTATATATTAAATATATTTATATATAATATAAATTATATGAATATAAATATATACATGCAAATACATGTAAATATTTTCAAAATATAT
>NW_015665129.1:153813-169451 GCF_001515625.1 Sinocyclocheilus rhinocerous
TTTTTGCTATAGAAACACTTATACATCCACTGAAATACAGGTGCATCTCAATAAGTTAGAATGTCGTGGAAAAGTTCATTTTTTTCAGTAATTCAACTCAAATTGTGAAACTCATTTATTAAATAAATTCAATGCACACAGATTGAAGTAGTTTAAGTCTTTGGTTCTTTTAATTGTGATGCTTTTGGCTCACATTTAACAAAAACCCACCAATTTACTATCTCAACAAATTAGAATATGGTGACATGCCAATCAGCTAATCAACTCAAAACACCTGGAAAGGTTTCCTGAGCCTTCAAAATGGTCTCTCAGTTTGGTTCACTAGGCTAACACAATCATGGGGAAGACTGTTGATCTGACAGTTGTCCAGAAGACAATCATTGACACCCTTCACAAGGAGGGTGAGCCACAAACATTCATTGCCAAAGAAGCTGGCTGTTCACAGAGTGCTGTATCCAAGCATGTTAACAGAAAGTTGAGTGGAAGGAAAAAGTGTGGAAGAAAAAGATGCACAACCAACCGAGAGAACCGCAGGCTTATGAGGATTGTCAAGCAAAATCGATTCAAGAATTTGAGTGAACTTCACAAGGAATGGACTGAGGCTGGGGTCAAGGCATCAAGAGCCACCACACACAGACGTGTCAAGGAATTTGGCTACAGTTGTCGTATTCCTCTTGTTAAGCCACTCCTGAACCACAGACAACGTCAGAGGCGTCTTACCTGGGCTAATAAGAAGAAGAACTGGACTGTTGCCCAGTTTCACAATTTGAGTTGAATTACTGAAATAAATGAACTTTTCCACGACATTCTAATTTATTGAGATGCACCTGTATTATGTAAACAAAAACTTTTATTTTGGATGCGATTAATCACGATTAATCGGTTGCCAGTGCAAATTATATCAAATTTAAATATTAGATATTCTTTTATAATACATTTTAATATTTCGGTTTCTCACAAAAGCTAAATAAAATACATTAAAGGGAATATGTAATGTTTAAGTCTGAAAAATTACTTGATTAAATACTACGATTCAGCTCATTGGCTCAGTTAACCAAATCTCCATGTTACAATTATTGAAGGTTGTAAAAAAGTAATTAAGCTTTATGGTGAAAACCTCCCAGGTCTTGTAAAAATCATGGCCTGCTATTCCCAAAGCGATCCAGAACCTTTTAAAGCACCTCCATCAGACCTCCATTAAGACACCATTAGACCATAATAAGTAGCTTTTAGTGATGTCATCCCCACTGTCCCATAGGTCTATAGTCATCCACTCCCTGCGGCCTAACGCCCACATCTCTCTCTTATTATGACTGTTTGCTTTTTGTTTATGAGGCCTGATGCTTTATTTAAGAAGATAAACCTTAAGACATATTAGCTTTATTATCAAATACAACAAATTGGCAAACTCAACACATCAGAGCTCAACAATAAAGCTTTCTGTTTCTGCTGGCCTGGTTGAAGCAATTGTTCAGATTTGTCCAGATTCTTCTTGGAGCAAAACAATTATAAAATTTATTTATAGCCATTTTTAATATCATTTTATTTTATTTTTCTTATTTTATTTTTCTTTATTTCAAATACATTATTAGCAACAATACCTGTAATGATACAACTTTAATGAAACTGCTTTACATCTATAAATTATTATTATTTTCTGGATTTAGCTGATTGACTTTCAAATCCAAGCCATTCTGCACTTGTCCAAAAATTTCAAGACCAGTAACATTTAGCTAAGTTTTAAAATACAACTGGGCATCCCTAGAACTTAGAGGCAAAGCATCTGGCTTTCATTTTTGGCTTCACCTGCGCAGATTGCTACGTCCCAACTTTCTGTCTAGCCACCATGTGTAGCTGGGGAATGAACCACATAATGCTTTGTTTCTTATGCTCCGCAGCACGAGAGCTGAGAGCTTTTTATTTTTCAGTTTCTGCTACACATCTGCTCTGCAGTTTGTCTCACGGTCAGAGATGTTTAAAATTCCTCCGGTACACTCCTCTGCAGCCTACAGCCTCATGGTCCATGGCTTTACCACATGCAAGTGTATGCCTCACTGCTTTTCAGTCATTCAATTCTTCTGTTTTATTGAGTCACAGAAACGCCAAACTTAGTATGCTGCATCCCTAGACAGCATTTTAAGGCATGCGCTCAGCATGAAGGCTGTTGCAAACTCTGAGTACCATAATTATGTCTTCTAAGATGCCTTCTTTAGGCCAAATTGTAAGGTGGCATTACTTATATTCCCAGATTGCAGACTCAGTGACAAAAGAAATCCAGGATGCTGTATGAATCAAGAAAAGTGACACTCTTTTGTGATGTTGATTAATGTCACTTATTTTCTTCCTGCAGCCAATTTGAATCCCATGTCCCATGCCGTGCATTGTGTGACCAGCATGGCGGCCCCCTCCTGGAGTTGCCTGAGTTTAGATGAAGAGACGGAGGAGGGTGAAGGGAGCATAGAGGACGGCAGGAAGCATGTAGAGGGAGGTCTCAGCTTCCTCCTCAAACAGGAAGACATGGAGAGCCAGGATAATTACATCTGCCTCTATAACCGCCTGGACATATCAGTGCGAGAGATGAAGCAATATGTGGCCCAGATAGATGTGTAAGTGGTGAAGTAATTTAACAGTGTTCAAAGTAATGTTTAAAATAGATTTAACATTAAGTGATGAGTTCTTGAAATTTTAAAAATTAAAAAAAAAAAAATCTATAGTTAATATACATATAATCTAATCATTAAGCTCAAATATTTAATAATCTACAAAAATACGTTCTCAAATTCTCATCTGATAGCTCAAGAGTAGGTTTTAGTAGCCTCCTCTTTGAGTTCTTCGAGTTCAAAACTTCAGGATGTTCTTTTATGACAGTCTAAAAATATTTATGGCTTAGACAGAAAAAAATGTAAGACTGAAGCCATAACAGACGACTGCAGAGAAGACATTTCAACAGCCTCTCAGGAGGAACAAATGTTTGTTATTCAGTGGCTAGCATGTGCTGATGTAGAAGTTAATTGTCAGTGAAATGGATTTCATTTCCCAATCCCATTCCCCCGTCTCTTTCCCAGTGCCTTTCTGTCAGTCTACACTTCCCTGTCCCATAAAAGAACAAAGATCATTAGTAAAATAAAAGGGTGTTTCTTCAACTAGAGACTTCAACTAGAGTTTTGTCCTTATTGTTATAAAATACCCTTAAATAGGCTAAGCTCTCTTATGACGTTTCACACTCTCACTAGTTTAATTTGTCCATTAACGTCATTTATTTGATCAAAAATAGAGTAAAACAATAATATAGATAAATATTATTGCAAAATAAAATAACTGTTTTCTGTTTTTGTGTATGTTTTAAAAATGTAATTTATTCCTGTGAGATCAAAAGCTGAATTTTCAGGATTCTTTAAAGTTCTGTAGAACTCTTTCATAACAATGTAAAGGTTTTTACTCTTTATTTTGATTAATTAAATGCATCCTTGCTGAATAAAAGTGTTAATTACTTAAAAAAAAAAAAATCAAATATATGATCCAAATTTTAATTACGTTAAAAAGAAATCATCAGATAATGATCCCTTATTTTCATCATATTTTTTATCTGTTGATCTGCTCCAACATTAATAACATTAATCATTATTGGGCAAATCAACTCATAACTCACACGTTCAGTGTCAAAACACTCTCATAATTCATTGTAACAGTTCATGTCTATCTGTTTCCAAACCTCTCTAAATATGTTTCATCTTAGACTACTGTCATCGATAACTGGACCAACCCCGCCGCAGGGCTCAGAGCCACCCTCGTTTGAGAGCGCCCCCTCAACCTCTCCCATACCGGAGGAGACGGACCAAGACAAGTCAGAGCATGGCGGCAACAAGAGAGTGTGCTTCAAAGTCAACGAAGATGATCAGGAGGACTCTGGACATGACACCATGAGCTACAGAGACTCCTACAGGTGAGGAAAAGATTGTGAAATGATGTTTATGAAACATGTTGGAGCCTGGGGTCTTAAATGAGTAACACAGGTTCAAGTCCAACCTGCAACATGTACTGATCCCTTTAACACACTGTTCTTAATCTAATACGTTTTTAAAATGCCAATATTGATACAAGCACCAATTGTCATTATGACTTTCATAATAACATTTTGTTTTCTGTGAAATTACATATATAAAAGATTATTTAAAATCCCAGTTTTCCTTCAGCACGTGTGAAGCAGAGAGAGTGAGCGAGACGGAGCTTCTGGGCTCCTGTCTGCTCCTCCTGTCAAACAGATGTTGCTAAAACAGACACGTAGGGAGACGATAAACATCCCTTACGAAGAACCTGTTGTGCCACAGCAACCCAGACGCCCTCTTTAACCGCTAAAGAATACATTCAGTCAGTGTTGTCAATGTCATCATTATATGGCGCAAAGTATGTTTGGTTGTGATCTAGACCTGACGGAGCAGGGCAAAGCTGGGGCTGACCACAGCCGAGTGGATTTTATGCTTCTGTCGGGATAAACGGATGCCTGCTTTTGCACCCTCTATCATTATGTGGCGTTCCACTTTAAAATCCTGCTACTCTGTGATGGGGTGAGCTCATGAACAGCTGCAGCCGTCATGTTTTATAGATAGATGCATTTTTTCCTCTATTTAGACTCTTTCAGTAAGTAACTGGATTTGTCTGTGGGATGTAGGTAGGCCGTCTGTTCTTGTTATCGTGAGAAGAGGGCTGGCTGTTAGGGAACATGAACTTTCAAGGGTTCAGGAGGTTGAATGGTAAAATACGAGGGAATGCTCCTTTTCTCCTCTTTCAGCTTCTGGGAGTGTTGCAACCTGCTGGTCATGAGCATGATCTGCTTCCATTCTTGGCTTGTGGCACTAAATTTGGCCTCCCCTCTCATTGTGGGGTGGGGAAAGGGAACTTCTTCTACTCTTTCTACTACTAGTGGGTTGAAGTACAGTCTGTTTTTCCCTCTCAAGCTTTTTGGAGCAAAAAAAGACATTTCGAAAGTTTCATTCTGTCTCAGAATAAACATTTTAAGGATGGCAAGAAGACGTCCACCTAAACTTGTTGATGAAGTTTGTTGATGTTTAAATTGTTTCGAAATTACTTCAGCTCTTATGATCAGTGTAAAATTGTCTTAAAGGGATGTCATAATTTACTCACCTTTATGTCATTCATTCCAAACCTTTATCACTTTTTTTTTCTTCTATAGGAAAAAAAAAGATTCCTCAACATCTTTGTCCATGCAATGCAATTCTTCTACATATCTTTTGTTTCCAGCAGAAGAAAAAATCATAGAGCAGCCCTATTGGTATTTTGCAGTCGTGTGATCATAAGAATTAATGTGAATTTAACCAGTTGAAACGTTTGTGGAAGCTTGCATTTTTGCCTTTTTTGCAATTTTTCTAAAAAGAAAAGCTAATCAAAATGTGTAATTCTGAGCCCAAACAAAATTAATAATAGGTGTTCAACCACTGTCCTGCCACTGTATTGCAGTAAATTTCAGCATAAAATGAACAGGAATGAAACAGCCATACAGAGTTCCTGGAAAGTTGTTTGTTTCAGTGAAGCTTTCCTTTACAATTGTAATTTTTCTTCAGCTTTGAATAATTACTGAACTTCGCATCTGTTTCATTGGCTATGAATCTTTGATAATGGTTCAAACATTTTTTTGTACATGATTAAATATCTTTTTTCTTTGAAATATTGGTAAAATTGGAATTGGTCTCTGCATGCATCCTTTTCATCACATGAAAACATTTGTATCTGTGTGTTTTCACAGTGAATGTAACAGTAACCGAGACTCAGTGCTGTCATACACCAGCGTCCGGAGCAACAGTTCTTACCTGGGCAGTGATGAGATGGGCTCAGGTAACTGTGGTCTATTAGATGCGGTTACAATGTAGAAATTCAGGACAATAACTAACAAGACATCGCTATTTTTATTTATTTATTTTTCAGGAGATGAGTTGCCATGTGATATGCAGATTCCTTTTGACAAGCAGGATAAACTTCATGGATGTCTAGAACACCTTTTCAATCAGGTATATTGATTTCCTCTCATAAATCAAACTTTTAGTCTCTTTTGCCAATTTAAACTTGATATTCCCTTTGTCTGACTCCACTCACCTCCTTATTTTGTCTTCTATTTTTGCTCTTCATCAATACATCCCCTCTTAGTTTCCCTCTCTTCTTCCTCTCTAACTCCCACTGTGTCGTTTATCACATTACCATCATCTCTAGTGAGCACTCTTTGACCTCTGCACCTCTGCTCTTTGACCTCAAAATCTATCGTCTTCTGGAGGTCACCAGATTTTGACCCCCCTCTCAATTTATCAATAATGAGCTCTTTTATCCACTGCAGACAGGTTACATGTGGACTGACTGAAAGCAGCAGGCCTGACGTTAGCAAGGGCGTTAGCCGGTCTTCAGTTAGCGCAGGATGTGTGTGGTGACGGGGTTAACTGTGTCTTTTTCATTCTCAGGTTGACTCGATCAACAGTCTCCTGAAGGGCCCTATCATGAGCAAAGCCTGTGAGGAAACCAAGCATTTCCACAACGACCACAGTCAGCCAGGTACCGCCCGGTCGGGTGTGCGTGTGCGCTATATTTGAATGCTATGTTTGGAAACTCGTTTGAGGGATGTGTGTATTTGGTTCTCTGTTGGTGTGTGGGGGAGACTTTTATAGGTGGGTAGGGGTGTGTGAATGTTTCTTTTTGCATCTGTACGTTATTACCTCTGCTTGCGAGAATACCACAGTAGTTTCTCCTATGTGTTTTATGTATTTTAGGGGAGTAGTATAATTAGCTTGTTTAAATATGGGGTTCTGACAACAGTTATGTATTTTGTGGGTTTTTGTGAGAGTTAGCACTGCCAGCTACATCTGTTAACCTGTTTGTAAGATATTGCACAGCACAATAGTGTGAATTTTTGGCTATTTTTTTTATTTAATCTAAATATATATATATATATATATATATTGTCCCCTATATACATGTATTTATATATAAATCTATATAAATCTATAAAATTTTTTCATACTTTTATTCCTTAACATATAATGTCTATTAACTATAATAGAGTTTCGTCACACGGATGACTGGACTGCACGCTGGCGATATGTCTTGCACAAGAATATCCAGGAGGACCCTTGGAATCTGCCCATTTCAATCAAATCTCTAGTTTAAAAATTTTTCATACTTTTATTCCTTAACATATAATGTTTATTAACTATAATAGAGTTTCGTCACACGGATGACTGGACTGCACGCTGGCGATATGTCTTGCACAAGAATATCCAGGAGGACCCTTGGAATCTGCCCATTTCAATCAAATCTCTAGTTAACAGCCTTCATCGCTTCGTAGAAGGTAAGTCAATATAACTATTTACTTTTTTAACACGTTTTATAGTGCACAAATCATCATCGTACATTATTTTAATGATGATTCATGCAGTAAAATCTGCAGTAATAATAGCAAATAAAAATTATTTTGAAAAATGTTACCATTGGAGTACGTCAAGATACCAGTGGTGTTTTAGGAGTCCTTCAAAATGAACTTTAAACTTGTATTCAGATCTGGCTCCATTCTGTTATTAAATGCACATTTTAAATGTCCTACATTTTTTTGTCTTAAGTATCCTAAAGGGCCATTCACACAGAAAGGGGCAGTGGAATAAAAAAAATCACACGGTCTAGAGAGACTTTTTTTTTTCATTTAACTTGAGAGCCACTCTTTTAGAATAGCATGTTTATATTGAAAAACTATGGAAAAGCAGTTGCCACATTATTTGTGGAATTAAAAAAGTTAACCTGGGAGGGGGGGCAAAAACCAATAATAGCTAAACAAAATAACTATTTTGTGAAATTAAAAACTTTTAAAAAGTTGAACTTTAAGTTAAGATGGCGTTACATGCAGTGCAGTGGAAATGCATAACACATGCTGTGTGAACAGCCCCTACACCAGTAAACTGGATTACAAAACCATTTCACGTTCAAGTTGTTCAGGCTATAATGTCCTGTATTATTGTGCATTGGGTTGTATTCATGTCTATTTGTAACTGTTGCAGATGGAAGGAGTCAACTCTTGTTGGCGTTGCTTAAATGCACTGGTAAGTTACTCTAGATTTGAACCTTTCCCTTGTTGAACTTGACCATTGTATTGTAGATAATTTCAAATAGCTATTGAAAGTCAACCCAGAATGTTTACATGGTCACGAACTTGCGTCATCATCTGTGTGAGACTTCAGAAAGGCAACTGCATTGTGTGTGATTTATCATCCCTACTACTGTTCTGGACTGAGCTGTATTTACAGACACCTCCATGTGCTGTGATAAGGGTGTGTTTTATTGGAATTCTGTAGCAGGGAGTGTGTGCATATGTTTGTGTGCGTGCAGTCAAGTTGCAGTGGGGTGTGTCTGTTTGTGAGCTTCTGAGCGAGCAGTAGACACAGATAAAGTGAGAGAACGGAGAGAGTGGGTTTGTCCCGTGGGGTCTGTGGTGGGAGACATATGGAAGCTGTTGAGCGTTTGCTTTGGAACCTGATCTAGGGCCCTTATCCCTACTGATCTACACAGACAGCAGCTCCAATCCCTGTTCCCACCCAGCGCTGCTGTGAAACCCACCATCTGCTTAAAATATTACACAACATGGCTTATTTTAAAAATATATTAATAATTGTATTAATGTTTCACAATATTGCTGTTTTTACTGTATTTTTGATCAAATAAATTCAGCCTCAAGAGGCTTCTTTCAAAAACATTAAACCATCTTGCCAACCCCAAACTTATGAGCAGTAGTGTATCTCTTCACCAGAGTACTGAATATGAATATACAATAATATTTATAATATTTTATATTATAATTTATATTATAGTTTAAACAAATGATTGGGTCCAAGACAAATATTTTTATTTGTCCGTATGATTTATTGACTCTTAAAAATGTGATACAAACATGTGGAAAAATAATTACAATATTTTCCATGCATAATGAATAAATGTGAGTGTACACACACATATATACATATATTTATACAAATATCATGACTTCTTTTCTACTCTTCTGTCCCAGACACAGAACTCCAGTTGCGGCGGGATGTCATATTCTGCCAGTCTCTGGTGGGGGCGCTGTGTGCATTGGCGGAGCAGCTTGTGAATGCGCTGAACCTGCGTTTCAACAATAACGGAGAGTATGAGGAGGACAGTAAAGAGGTCAGTCGGAAATGGCTGGAGCAGATCGCCACCATTGGAGTGCTCTTTGACTTCCAGTCAACACTTTCTCCACATGTGGTAAGACTATTAGACAGTACATCTTATCATAGCTGATTCAGTGACAGTCATCCCACAATGGCTCAGTGCTTTTTACTAATACACACAAGCATGATAATAAAGTTTTAGAAATGAATCCTGAGACCATTAGGACTAAATACAGAACCAAGGCCATCATATCCTGGATTTTCCTGGATGTGTGCAGTATTATTTCAGTCATATACTCTCCTGCTTCAGCATGAAGGTCTTGATTATTTTGGGCTCACAAGCTGTTTACTTGAACAGAGAGAAGAGCGAATCATGCTGGAAGATACAAAAGCAGCACTGCAAGATCTGGAGAAAGTCACCGTGCTGTTCCGCCCACTGGAGAACGAGTGCCTCGTCCCAAGTATGACACCACACCACATATATTAACACAAACACATCGAGTAATAGCTTGTCAATCACAATGCCAACAGAAAAATACATGTGTATATGTATATACAGTATGTGTACATATATATATATATATATGTGTGTGCATGTATATATATATGTGTGTGTGTGTGTGTGTGTGTGTGTGTGTAGCCTAATTGCCTAAAACTTTGTTTATGAGTCCTCGGGCAACAACAAACTCTAGTCCCCCTTAAATTTATGTTATTTTTATTGTTTTACTGTCACATTATAACCGTTTAGGTTTTTCTGTAGCTCAAACAGTAGAACATGGTGTTAGCAACACTATTTCCAAGGGAAAGCAAGAACTTATATATGTAAATGTGTACTTTGAATGCAATGTAAGTTGGATAAAAGTGTCTGCCAACTAACTACTTGGGTTCGATTCCCAGGGAATGTATGGACAAATTGTATACCTTCAATGTAATCTAATTTGCTTTGGATGAAAGTCTATGCCAAATGCATAGAATTAAATTATAAATTGAGATTTTAAAGAAGCTTGTTGCAGCTTTTTTTTAAGAAGCATTGGTAGACTGTAAGGAAATCTTAACTTCAGATCACATATACTGACAGAAAGACTAAAGGCTCACACTGATCCAACATCAAATGACTATTGAGTTTTGGGTGTTAAATGTCTTCTTATGGTAATCTAATACGGTTTTAATGATAATTAAAAGATGAAACGGTAATACTAAACTGATTTATCGTCAAACCGGTAATCGTTACATCCCTAATACACACACACACACACACACACACACAAGTTAGAAATGGTATAAATATTTTTTAAACATGTATGCTGAGTAAATTAAGGTTTTAAAATGCATTTTGCAAACCACTGAAACACCAGCAACAATGACCACAATTCCTTTCCTTTATAAATAGTTAGATCCAGGGTCCCTCCCTTTCTCTGATAAAGCTGTGTGATTCCACTAAAAAGTGAAAGCCAAAACTCTCATCCTTATATAGCAGATCCCCCTTCCCCTCCTCACAAACATACACACACCCTCCAGATGTCCTCTTCAGGAATGCCAGCACAGTTAGTCGTGATAGGAGAACAGCTTTATCTGCCGTCTTCTGTTTTGGTTTGACTAAATCGGAGGGAGGATGCTCTGCTCTGTGGTTTGTTCCTGCCACAAAGGTGTTTTATTTACAAGGTCATCTCTGTGTTGTACAAATGTGAACAGCTTGGCTTTTTCTCTTTTACACATCTGTGAGGTTTTTGCCTTTACTCATCTCATCAGGCTAATTACAACCTAATTAACCTGACAAGTTTCCCAGTGTGACCTCAAACATAAAGAATACTGTATACAGTATGTACGGGTGCAGACTTTTCTTAAATGAAGTAGTGCAAAGGACAAAGATTTAAATTGTATAGAATTTTAAATATTCTCTCACTGTGACTCATGCATCCTTTATTGCACTTTTTTCCAGACACATCTGTGCATTACCAGGTGGAAGGCAGCCGGCAGGCCATCAGGGTGACAATGTTCTTGGACAGCTGTCATTTCAGTGAGCTGCCAACAAGACTGCAGAACGGAGGCTCTTTGAAGCTTCAATCAGTCCTCTTCACTAGAGGTGGGAGCAGACAAAAGAAACAAGATAAATAACCATTTCCATTCTACATGTGTTTCATTTGTAATTTACAGTTCTAAAACTTTGTGAGCTGCCTACAAAGGTTATATTTTAAGGCACTATAGGCTATTCAAAAAGGTAGCCTTCTTAATTATGCTGCCTCTTAAGATGCCAGGCATGCTTCTTTTGAGGAAACACCTATCCCAAAATGCAATGTGATAAGAATAAATCAAAGCAAGAGAAGTGTCTATTATTTATTTATTTTTAGTTTAGTTTTTTTTTTTACTTTTGCTTTTGTTATTTTGAATATGTCTATATCAGTTTTAGTTCTAGTTGTTTGTTGAGAAATGATTCCTTGGCATCTAGCTGAAATAAAATGAGTTTATTTCAGGTGGTGTTTATTTCAAGTAACAAAAGAAATTAATGGTTTTAATTTAGATTTTTTTTTTACTTAAAAATAATAACCCTGGTAATTACATTGAATTATTTTACTCGTTTTTTGTTTGTGCTGTGTATTTCTATGCTTAGGGTTTTGTGCAACATGCAAGCCTGGTATCAGAAAACTATTGAAATTGTTCATATGAAATATGAAAATGAGTGGTGTTCCAAATCTGTCACTTGTGAGGTTCCATGATGTTTAGGGTTCTGCTTTATAAGAGGCATTTATGGCTCAAATCCAAATATGGCCCTGTTTTAAAACTTTTTAAATTCTAGACATTTAAGGGCAATGCCTACTCAGATGTCACAGTGTATAGAGAGAGTGTTAGATGTGTATCAGAATTAGTCATGGTCCTAATGTGCTCATTTAGAGCTAATTGAAGCCTCACTGTTTCCTTTATGAGTCGTGGTCTCCATCTAGTGGCATGTGGAGAGCACTACAGCACTGGGCAGAGCATGATATTGATCTGCATTTTCTTAATCTTTTTCAGGGCTGGAGAAGCCAGAAGGTGTGTTGTCTCAGGATTTTGTTGCCATGGAAGAGTTTCAGCAGTGCACAAATGCTCTGTCACTGGAGAAGGTCAAAGGTTATTACCGTAAACTCAGGTACATTTGGCCATCATACCGAGTGACCTTTGCTAGATGTATTGATTGATTTTAATTTGGCTGCTAAACTATTTATATAAATTAATAACATAGTTTAAAAAGATAACTTTAAAAATATAAGTTAAACATCTCATTAAGTACATAATGTATGTAATATATTTTAGATTTAAATGGCAAAAAAGTGTTCATTGTTTATATAATGTCTTTCATTTTTTAGGGCTTTTTATCTGGAGAAATCAAATTCAGACTCAAATTCCACTGCAATGAAAATAGACCAGGTAACATCCTTACACACTAACATTCAATTGTTTGGTCAGTTGATTTTTTTATGTTTTTATTCAGCAAGGATGCATTAAATTGATCAATAGTAAAAGTAAAGACATTTACAATTTTACAAAAGATTTCTGTTTATACATTCTATTCTTTTGAACTTTCTATTTATTAAGGAATCTTGAAGAAATATAACAGTTTCCACAAAAAAAATGTAACGTTGATATTGTTCAAAAATAATAATAAAAATACATGTTTCTTGAGCACCAAATCAGCATATAGAATGATTCATGAAGGATCATGTGACACTGAAGACTGGAATAATGGCTGTTGATAATTCAGCTTTGCCATTACAGGAATAAGTTACATTTTTAAATATATTAAAATAGAAAACAGTTATTTTAGATTGCAATAATATTTCACAATATTACTCTTTTAACAATATTTTTGATCAAATAAATGCAGCCTTTGGGATCATAAGAGACTTTTTTTAAAAACAAAATTAGTAAACTTACAGACTGCAAACTTGTGTATGTTTTGGCACTGGGATTCCTGTACAGACCAAACGGAGCACAATCAAAATGCAATGAAATCAATGCGTAGAAAAGTTTTCTTAAAGTTTAAAACCAAAAAGTTTAATTTCATCATTTTAATCTCCAGCTCCTCCGGCCGCTTAACACCTTGGATGACCTCTGTCGGCTCATGCAGAAGTATATGAATGTAAAACCCGGCTCTGCGGGTCAGCCCTCTGGAGTCAGTGTTCTTGTGGTGTCCTCCGAACTCTGCAACCGGCTGGGAGCCTGTCACATCACCATGTGTGCCACTGGGATGCAGAGGTATCTGCAGTGAAATGTTGTTTTCATGTTGCTCTAGATCCAATAGTCAAGCATGAATCCACAGATGGGAATAGAGTTTTATTGAGTGACGGCTTCAAACACACGCTTCTTATCTTTAAGCCTCTTACTACTGAAGTGGAGCCACAGTCAAGTTTCTACTGTAAACTATATTTTATTTTGACTTTCATTTATTTCTTGCTCAAATGTGCATCGAATCCAGGTGATTTGTATCCTAGGTTACTGCTACAGTGAGATAAATCTATAACAGATTGTCTAAACTGCCTCTTGATTAAGGTTTTTTTTCTGTGTTAGATGTACTCTGACTGTGTCACTGGAGCAGGCCGTTACTCTATCCAGAAACCACGGCCTCATGCCCCGCTGCCTAATGCAGACCATGGACATCATGCGAAAACAGGTACAGCTTATGACATATATCTCAAACTGCTCACCTTATGTCTTTAAATCTTACAAAATCAATGCTGTGGTTTGGTAGAAAATGTTCTACATCTATACCTGCTGCCAAATAGGCCACTCCAGACTAACTCTAAGTAAGTTAATTCTTTAAAAAAAAAGGTTTTTAATGAAGTGAGGCCAGATTTATTTTAAATGTTTTAAATAAAAGATTATTGTATATATTTGTTTTATGTACTTTTTTTCTATTTAAATTATATTTCACCCAATCCACATTAATGGCAAGAGATGAGGAATACAACTTAAAGGGATAGTTCACCCAAAAATGAAAATGTTATGTTTATCTGCTTACCCCCAGGGCATCCAAGATATAGGTGACTTTGTTTCTTCAGTAGAACACAAATTATGATTTTTAACTCCAACCGTTGCAGTCTGTCAGTCGTATAATGCATGGCAATGGTAACAAAATCTATGAGAGTAAAAAAAACATGCACAGACAAATCCAAATTAAACCCTGCGGCTCGTGACGACACATTGATGTCCTAAGACACGAAACAATCGGTTTGTGCGAGAAACCGAACACTATTTATATAATTTTTTACTTCTAATACACCACTATGTCCAACTGCCTTGAGCGCGCGCACGCCATCCGATGCGTGAGGTGTGTACGCTTTCTGGCGTAGTTTACGCAAGCGCCGAAAGTGATCTCTCGCGTATACGTCACTCGTTGTTTACACAGTGCACAAACATTGTAGGGAAAAGAGAATATATATGCACAGACATTATAAACAAATAAACATTGAAACACATTATAGTTGCAAGTAGGAACGTCTGGGCCAATCACATGCATGTATGAGTGAATAGATTTGTTTGGCCATAAAATGTCTAATTTTGTAATTAGAAAACAAACATAGTTTTGAAGTTGATATGTGTTATGATATATCTTTTGATTTGGCCAGTAGGTGGTGCTGTTGCATACTTAAGGCATTACGGCAATGACACATACAGTAAAAAGTTGTTAAATGAGGGCCTCATACTGGATATTTGAGGTGTAGTTTTTTCAGTGTGAATAAACTATTTATCCAGACTTGTACTGTATGGAGTGAAGAAGCATGGCTTACCGTGGATCACTGTATGCATTTTGCCCAGTAGGTGGCCACTAAAATGCTTCTGTACACTTAAAGGACAACTTCACAGGTTTTCAACCAGCTTTGTATGTTACCTGCTCTCAGATATCCATTTGTATTTGTCAGGAAAATCTGCCAGATGGTGCAAAACACTGACAGACTTTTGCTAACAAATAAACTGAGATATTTGGATGCATGTAACATAGAAAGAGTACACATTGTTTATTTACATATACTCCTGACTTTATGACAATTAGGGGTTGAACAACTTCGGATTTTTTAACTCGACTTTTATGTGATGATGATGTCATTAATGAACAAATAAGTCTGGAGCTGTGATAAACACCTTGTGCACAGCTATGGCATATGACACAGCGCTGCCCACGTGGCTATTGCTCCAACAGCTAATTTTTATCAGTTCTTTTGTCTTTGGGTCGTTATATTTCTCACAGATTTATGCTCGTTCTAAATCAGATACAGATAAAGTAGCACGGTAAAGTAGCACATATTATGAATGCATTAGTGTGAGCAATTGCGTGTGTGAATTAATTTTACCTGGCAGCGTTTCTCTACTAGTAGTGAAGCTGTGGGATTTAGTTATAAAGGAATATATGCTTGAACTTTTCAGTTTCTAAGCTATTTTATTGAAAAATCACAGAACAGTGTTGACAATACATTTCCGCGCTGAATGATT
>NW_015665129.1:169497-177458 GCF_001515625.1 Sinocyclocheilus rhinocerous
AATATAATCACACGTCTTGTGGAGCGCTTTCAGAGTATGCATTTATTTGTCATTTTAATTGTTTGGAAATGGAGCGTAAATGTGGAAGTCCTTCAAAGATTTCTTATCCTGTTGCGCCCTCTATAGGACCAGCAACTAGTTGACGTCAAGCTTAAAGCGTCATGGCAGAGCATTGAAGTCGATTAGTCGGTGCAACCCCTAATGACAATAAAAAGTTAGTTAAAAATTGGTGATGTTTTCCCTTAAAACTGTAATGGTAATTATATACAGCAATTTTTATGTCAGTATGAAAAGATATGCATTTAGAAGTAGTGCTGTCAAACGATTAATCGCGATTAATTGCATCCAAAATAGGTTTTTGCTAGAACAAAATTTTTGTTTACACAATATATGTGTGTGTACTGTGTATATTTATTTTGTATTCATAAAGACACACACATACACTATATATTTTGAAAATATTTACGTGTATTTACAGGTTTATATTTACATTAATATAATTTATATTATAAATATATTTAATATATAAATATAACATATTTTTCTTAAATATATACATGCATGTGTGTGTATGTGTATATATACATGATAAATATACTCAGTACACACACATATATTGTGTATCTTTGCGTGCTCATTTGGGCGGCATTATGCAAATATTTTCACATAGTGAGGTAGATATGTGGGGCGTGTTAGAACGAGCCGTTTTAAGGGGGGCGTGGCAGAGTCTAATCTTTGATAAAGTATATCTCTTTGGTTTTGAGACTTTAGTCTTTGCAACTTCAGGGATCTTATCTATGCACAATCAGCTTGTAACACTCCAAAGAGAAAGGAAAACTTGAAATCGCATCATATGACCCCTTTAAAAAAATTACAAAATCTAGTTTTGAGAGACTGACTCCAAAACTGGCAACAGATATATTGAAACTCTGCCTAATCAGTGTGCTACATTTCACACCTTTTAGCATACGGTTCTATAGGTCGCCATATTATGCGAGAAGTAGAATAATAAGAAGAACCTTAACAGATACAATACGTGCCTACACACCTGCAGTGCTTGACATATGTGTGGGCAAGTAGTCTAAAGGATAAAAGAGTTGTTGGTAATTCAAGCAACAAACTAGTAATATACACTCAGAAACAGACGAAACCAAATATTCTGATGAAACTCTTTAGCATGTTTTAGAACATGAAGACTGACATTTATGCTATTCTGATAGTATTCCAACCATCAATAATAACTGTCTTTATTTATAGGGCACCAGAGTGGAGATTTCTGCCAAAAATCTCAGAGTAATGGACCAGATGCCACCGTGTGCTCCCAGGTATCACTGACTCTTGCTATTTAACTTTAAAAATGAAAAGTGATTATTCCTGGTTTGGCTTTGGAGTTGAATGAAACTTCTACAGTAACCAATCTCTTTTTAATCCTCATCACAGGCTCTTCAGGTTGTGTTTACCCCCCTCCGATGGAGATCTTTGAATGAGGTGATGTCTGTCTCTCAGACCTTATAGATGCTGGGAGATATCAAGACTGGCTTATCATTTTGAGAACATGCCTCAGCACATCTCAACTCCTGGCCAGCCTCATCCAGAGAGGTCTGGCTGAGGTCAACACGACGAGGAATGAGAACTGTCCGACCACTTTTATCTCCTGCTCTGGCAGCTGAGAAAATCACTAATGCTAACGATGCTAATCTTGGCTAGCAGTGTCTGCCCACATTGCTACATTGTTTGGTCTCCTAATGGATCTGGACTGGCATGTGAATGGCTAAATCTAACTGTAAAAGGCTGTATTATCTCTTCCTTTCGCCTCTGACTGCAATCTTGCGTCAGCAAGTAGGGTGGTTTGGTCTGGATGGCGACGTTAAGTTCAGATACGTGGTGATTATGTGCAATTACTGTAGCTTAGCATGCATGTGTCTGCACTGTGTCATGGGAGGTGGTACCCTCAGAGAGCTGTTGCGATTCTCTCACTCATATCAGGTATTATGAAAGTACTGAAATCATTCCAGCCTACATGGATCAGTTTCAAAATCGTCATTGTGTTTAAAATTCGCTTGATTCTGTTCTATCAACGGCGCATTTTAAGAATAACCGGGAAACAGTTGGAGGCTATAAGCTTCTCAAACAATACAAAAACATAGGCCCGCATACAAAATACAAGATTTCACTGCAATCAGAATGTTGATATTGAAGGTTGAAACCATTATTGATCAACTGGGAGAAAAAAATGGTGTATAGCACTTTTTAAAAATGAATCAGTGCTGTGTTACAGTGCGTGACTGTCCTGGGGAGCTGCTTTGGGCGGCTGTTTGGAAAAGCACAATAAAAAATGCTTGTGTTCTTCAGTGTTTATTAAAAGTACTGTACATTTTAGAAGATAAAGAAACGCAAAGGTATCACGTGAAGAATCAATAGATATAGTAGGATTTTATTGAAGTTTTGTATTTAGGTAAATATATATGTATGTATCAGAGGGATAAGCATATTCTCTTTGGGAACAGCAGTGCTATAATTTAAAGAGTATTAATAATGTTAAAACATATAATATTGTACATCTTTCATTTTGTATACTTAGTGTATATTTGGATAGGAAACTTTATCGTGCTTTTACACAATGTATTATACAGTATATGTTACCTTCAGTAGTCCTGACCGTTGACAGTATTTGCTCAAATTTGACACAATTTTAAGGACGCAAACAAAGATTTGAGTAAATAAGGTCACTTTAGTGACAATAATGCAACAAAGCATCATGTCTTAATGAAATCTTAATGAGACGTTCATTGTGTTTGTATTGTAGCTTGTAACACATCACTGTCTGTTACATATCAGCATGGAAGTTAGATGCAGCAACTTAAAACCCATGATAATATATTTTAAACAATACTTGAATTTATGCTAATAAATAGTGTTTTTTTTCCCTCCTCGTATCTATCTAAATTAAAGCCTAGTGTTGGTAAAATGCTGATTTATTTTTAATTGGATTTTAAAATTTTATTTGGTCCTCAAAGCAAATTGTTTTTAAACTGGAAACAAGTGTTTTTAATCCACAGAATCTGTGCAGTGTCATTATTGTATGTTTTGAAGGGCCTTTTTGTTTCTTGTTATTATGCTTTATAATGTAATACAAGATTTCACTGCAATCAGAATGTTGATATTGAAGGTTGAAACCATTATTGATCAACTGGGAGAAAAAAATGGTGTATAGCACTTTTTAAAAATGAATCAGTGCTGTGTTACAGTGCGTGACTGTCCTGGGGAGCTGCTTTGGGCGGCTGTTTGGAAAAGCACAATAAAAAATGCTTGTGTTCTTCAGTGTTTATTAAAAGTACTGTACATTTTAGAAGATAAAGAAACGCAAAGGTATCACGTGAAGAATCAATAGATATAGTAGGATTTTATTGAAGTTTTGTATTTAGGTAAATATATATGTATGTATCAGAGGGATAAGCATATTCTCTTTGGGAACAGCAGTGCTATAATTTAAAGAGTATTAATAATGTTAAAACATATAATATTGTACATCTTTCATTTTGTATACTTAGTGTATATTTGGATAGGAAACTTTATCGTGCTTTTACACAATGTGTTCGATATTTAATTTTCTAACTTCAGCTGTGTGGTCAGTAACCGAGAAGGCCTGGAAATTGAACAGTGATCCTGGATTAGTTAAACTAGTATGTACACTAGTATGTGATGGCTTTTGTAACATGCAAAGTCTGCATTTCATTTTATATATATATATATATATACATATATATATATATATATATATATAATTATACAGTATATGTTACCTTCAGTAGTCCTGACCGTTGACAGTATTTGCTCAAATTTGACACAATTTTAAGGACGCAAACAAAGATTTGAGTAAATAAGGTCACTTTAGTGACAATAATGCAACAAAGCATCATGTCTTAATGAAATCTTAATGAGACGTTCATTGTGTTTGTATTGTAGCTTGTAACACATCACTGTCTGTTACATATCAGCATGGAAGTTAGATGCAGCAACTTAAAACCCATGATAATATATTTTAAACAATACTTGAATTTATGCTAATAAATAGTGTTTTTTTTCCCTCCTCGTATCTATCTAAATTAAAGCCTAGTGTTGGTAAAATGCTGATTTATTTTTAATTGGATTTTAAAATTTTATTTGGTCCTCAAAGCAAATTGTTTTTAAACTGGAAACAAGTGTTTTTAATCCACAGAATCTGTGCAGTGTCATTATTGTATGTTTTGAAGGTCCTTGTTGTTGCTTGTTATTATGCTTTATAATGTCCACATGAAACCTATCATTTCTGTATGATAGACCTAAATCTAGTAAAACCCAAAGACTTAGCATTAGCATGTTCCTATCTCTGTATATTAAAATCTCAGGTTTCTGCACCATCTCGGTCCATTATTGTGCGATTAGCTTCCCCTTTCAAAAGTTATGACTGAATAATTTAACATCACTAATCAGCCAGCTGGAACATGGTATGCTTGTATTCAAATGTCGATTTTTTCTTCTTTTTTTTTTTTTTTTACTTTAAACTCATGTCCTGTTTTCAGTACTATCTTATGTTTATTATTGCCAAGTTTTAACTTCCTGCCTCAATTTCAAGTGTACTTTTTTAGCTCAAAGAGCAAAAAAATATTCAATGGTGCTTACAAATCAAGCCTTTCTTTTGAGGGCCTTATAGTTTCTTGGTCTTTACCTCTTATTTGTTTTTTCTTTCATTTCAAAATTTTCTTTATCTTACAAATTCTGCTGGTTTCTATTAATGAGAGCAGTTTAATCAAAACCTCACTGGTGGAGTGAAGGAGTAGATCTAATCTGCATCTGTAAATATTTAACTTTAGATTAATATTTGACTGTGATGTCTCTGTCTTTATGCTGTCCTGAACTGTTAATGATAAATACATTAAATGGCTCTTAAACTTACCTTGCTGGTAATGTAAGCATGTATCCAGTTGTTTTTAACTCGGTGTTGAATTAAAAGCATTGTTTAAGCTCCCCTTTCTGAAGTAATGTAATATCTATATTCAGATCCTCCAAGAATGCACCTTCAGGTAACTAATGACCTGCAGTAAATCCAGGGGCCTGAAGCCTCAGAATTGTCTAATTAGGGATGATGTAAAATTGCCTTACCCTAAAGCGCAGTGTCACCCTGTCTGACAGGAGTAAACCATAGGTTTGTCTTTATGCTGTATTTAATGCATTGCTAATATCAAACAAATTAAAAGAGTATCTGTTTATACATTACTATTGATCTGTCATTGTTAGAGATTAACAGCACCGAACAGGGTACATAACTGTTATAGTATATATAAGTGGGCATGGAGAGAGGTTAAGAACAATGAAACATCCTACAGTTTATTGCACTTTCAATTAAACCACAACTTTTGATTGGTCTGCCTTAACCATTTTCCCCATTATAGACGGTCTAGTTGCACACCTGTGCAGAAATCAGCCCTTTTATGAGATTTTATAATGTTTTACTTAAGGTAAGCATCACCCTTTTTAACATGACACCAACCTGGAATAACCTACTGCTCGTCTCCATTGTGCTGTGTGGAGGCATTAAGATTTCAGCATTGCAAAGTTCTATTTCCTTTTCTTCCATGAATGATTTAACTAGCTTTCTAATTATTTACTACTTGCAACAATTTGTTACATCAGCCCCTTCATCCAAAATCCGACAGCTGAAACATTAAATATAGAGGCTCGTGCAGGAGCCGGAAGGCGTAAAGATAAAGGACTACCCATTGCAGTTTCGCCTTAGCGTTTCAATTGGCTTTTAGTACGAGACCACCGCACTACAGAACACACCCCGGTTCGGCAATGTCTGCCCACGACTACTTTATACACTCGTTTGGATCTGTCAAACTGTAAGGATGGTGAAAGAATCCGCCAACGGTGAAGTTTATCACCCTCCGGCAGGGGAGAAGAAACTGAAAGTCGGATTTGTGGGACTGGACCCCGGGGCTGCGGAGACGAGCCGAGATGGGGCACTTCTTATCGCCGGTTCCGAGAGCACAAAACGGGGCAGCATCCTGTGCAGACCGAGGTCCAGCATCTCCAGGGGGAGCATCGCTCACAAAAGAAACGCGCGTTATCGCAGACTGCAAAATTTCCTTTACAATGCGCTGGAAAGACCCCGCGGCTGGGCGTTCATTTACCACGCTTATGTGTGAGTATGTGCTCCGTGATTTGCGTTTCTGCGTGGCGTGGGAATCACCCACATTTACCGACAGAGATGCTGCTGTGCTGCACCGCCCAGAATGCTGAAAGTTTGAGATGTTGTCGGCCGGCCTGCCTGCAGCTTTTGTCGCAGAGCGTCAGTCAAACAGTGGGAAAATATGTAAAAGTTTTGTCTGTGTAGCAAATGTCAATATTCATTCAGAGCCAGGCCGCCAAATGAGCTTTTCACAGTTGTGCATATTTCATAAACTGAGTCGTTGGAAAGTGTTCACAGATTATTACCGATGCATATTGTAGACTCAGTGCACAGGGTATCATTAGGCAGCGGTTTCAGCACCGGTCAGCTCCTATAGTAGGCTACCGCGTCAGTGCGCTCGATCGTGTTGGCCGCGGCAACAAATCCGTGTTGCTTGCCAAGGGGGAAAACCGTGCCAGAGGTTCACGGCTACGCCGGTGGCATGCAAACGGGGGTGTCGCTGGGTTCTTTGCTGTGGCACAGGGGTGTAGGAACGATCTGGAAAGTGAGGGGACCCATTTTCAGACCTTCTTAGTCTGGCTTATGAATATTAATTGAGTGACGTAACTTTCGCGTAAATGATTGGCTGAAAGGCAGTTCATGATCCGAGCCTTGTCAAGGGTTGTCTATACAAGGCGAGTTTTTGCTTTCAAAATTAGCTAGACAACGAGAATGTTATATCGATAATTTAAAAAAAATTTTTTTAAGTGATTTTACATTGTCCTGGCGACTTAAACGTGGCGGTCAAGGGCGAGACCGTCAAAAAAGCGCATTTGTCTGTTTGCATCAGAACAGACAGACGCAAAAATGCCTTTTTTTACAATATGTTTTTTTTACAGTATGTCATGTGTATTATATTATGTCTACTGTTTATATCAAAACCATGGTTGTCACTATTTTGGGTCGGTTTTGTATAATGAGCCGGAAGTAAGTCTGAATCGGTTCGCGATTCAATCTAAATTATTCGAACTAGTGATGGGAAGTCCGGTTCTTTTCCGCGAACCGGTTCATTGGTTCTTTTACGCCCTAACGTAATGACGTAATTCGCGATGACGTAATGATATCAAGTCTATCGTCCCGGGCCGGGGATGAAAATACACGTTCAAATATATAAAGTCAGTAATCATAACTTCAGTCAGTTAAAACATCATAATCATGATCTGAAAAGTTTACAATTAAGTTTTGCGATCATCAGTTCTCAAATCGGACGTGTCTGAAAGAAACGGTTCTCGGTCAGCGTCTTGAAATTAGCTGGTTTTTAAACATTTAAGGAGCCAAGCTGCTGTGTAAAGACTATAAATGGACATTACTCAAGCACAGGATTCAGAAAAAAAATATTTAGTGTTGTTTTAGGTGAACAATATCTATATGTATTGCCTGTAAAGTCCATTTATAGCCTTTACACAGCAGCATGTCTCTTTACATGTTTAAAAACCAGCTAATTTCAAGACGCTGACGTCACGTCTTGTCGTCACGTGGGTCACCCGCAGTGTAAGACGCTCAAAGCCCAAGACGTTCGGTTTGACATTCGATCGGTCGGTCGGTCGTTCGAACGTTTGATTTTGTCACGGAGTGCGCGCCATACTGGTGATCCGAAAACCGATGCATCCGGTTCTTGACTCGAGAACGAGAACCGCTCCAGCAGTGGGCGTGTACGTTCATTACCCCGCACGCTGCACACATGCTGCTCTGCTCGTGTTCATCTTCAGTTCTCTCTTCACAGCAGTTCAGTCAGTGTACTGTTTGCGTA
>NW_015665129.1:177471-211640 GCF_001515625.1 Sinocyclocheilus rhinocerous
GAGGGAGTGTCAGCCACGTTAAAAAAAAGTGAACAATTTAAGTAATTTGTGGATTAATGCTTACTGGAGACGCGAACCGTTTTAAACGATTCAGTCCGATTTGGTGAACTGGTTCAACCGGTTCACTAAGAAGAACCGGTTAAATCGAACGATTCGTTCGCGAACCGGACATCACTAATTCGAACAGCTCACTACACCGAATCGTGTGCTGAGTCTTTTTTTCGCTCTTAAAAATACAGGATACAGTCAGATAAGAGAAAAGAGCACTGGATGAAGAGGATATTTACCTAAAATCAACTGAAAAGCCTACTGTATGCTTGCCAGAAAGTCTTAATTCACTCTAACCGCAGGTAAATGCATTTCCAACCATGAGTATCAAAACAATACACAAAACGGAAGTACCAAGTACTACTACGATTATTGGACATGTAGCTTTTATTGTAAATACTGTACTATGGTACATTAATGTAGTAGGGTTAGCCTACTGTAGATAAGATTAATCCGTGGAAAGTAAATCACTGTACTGTTTGCTAACAAAATATGAGCAGTAGGCTACTGATGAAATGCTAGAAATGCTTCTGACAAAGACTAGCCTACCTACCTTTTTTCTGTCCAAATAATGCAAGTTATGAACTACTGTGAATCCTTGTTAGGCTTAATTTTATTTCCCACTGGCCTGTATTATATTTCTCCATCATTATCTTGCTGAGCTGTCCCTAATCAAAACTCTTTACAGATGAAAATTTATGTAGTAATTTGGAACCTGTCCTCAAGGATTCTAATAGGAATTTAAAGAGAATCAAATAAGATCCTATAGGATAAACTGAAGTTCTTGCATGAAGTTATTTATAATTTTTTGAGCCTGATATTGTGTAATCATTATAACCCTAAATAATGTTTTTTCTGTTTGGGTAGGGAGCTTAAACAGTTTAGACCGTTCAATAGGAGTTATAAAGATTTTCTTTAAAATTATTTTTGATGTCCTTCAGGTACAGGATATTCCTATAGACCTATATTTCTAAATATCCTATAGGATTTGTTTCAAATTATGACACTTACAAACCTCGGTATTTTTTGGTTTGAGAGATGAAATTGGTCCTGTGGTTGAATCTTAAAGCAAGGCGTATACAGCATCACTTATTCTGTAGCCTTTTAGAAACACATAGAGCTCCATTACCTCAAATGTCTTTGAGATCCATTAATCTCTTATGACGCCTATAAACCAATCTGTCATAATGCAGCATCATAACCTCAGACTGTATCATGGCTGTATCATTCTGAGTGGCTGTAAATGTATTTGTCCGCTCTGCTGGTCATGCAACCCTCATAGAAGACTCCCACTTCAACCTGAGACATGAATGTGAGTTCTGAAGATACATTATTTATACAGTCACCATTCTTATTTTACTCTGTCTAGTGTGCGTACACACACACACACACACACACACAAACACAGAGTGCAGTGCAGTGTGCTGACTTTGGCCTCTTACTTTAAGTGTTTTTTTCTCTCTCTTTCACAAGCATTAAATGCAAAGATAGCACTTTGCATGCTGTACAGACTCAGCTAAGCCTTTATTTCTCAAGCTTAAGGAAAGGGGTACAAGGAGATATTTAGAAGTGGTGAATGCTTTGATATGCGAGTGAGTATTTGTGCCTTATTGTATATGCAACTTCATTTTGCTGCTAGTCAGTTGTTGGTAGCTAATACAATCAAAAGGGCAAGAATATAATATTCTATTATGTAATACACAACAATATACACTCACAACTCAAAAAATTGGGGTCAATAAGATTATAAAAAATTCATATGAATAAAAAAAACGATTAAAAGTGACAGTAAAGACGTTAGTGATCTTACAGACAATTTCAAATGAATGTTTTATTAAAAAAAAAAAAAAACCAAAAGGGCAAGAATATAATATTCTATTATGTAATACACAACAATATACACTCACAACTCAAAAAATTGGGGTCAATAAGATTATAAAAAATTCATATGAATAAAAAAAACGATTAAAAGTGACAGTAAAGACGTTAGTGATCTTACAGACAATTTCAAATGAATGTTTTATTTAAAAAAAAAAAAAACTAATAAAAAGTGTTTTTGTGCACCAAATCAACATATTAGAATTATTTCTGAAGGATTATGTGACATTGAAGACATACAATTTTTACTGTATTTTTAATTAAATAAATGCAACCTTTGTGAGCATAAGAGACTTCTTTCGATAACATTAAAAAAAATCTTTCCAACCCCAAATTTTTGAACGGTATTGTAAACTTTTAAGACATGACTTAATTGTTATTTAACGTGAATTCCGATATAATGTCACCTAGTAACAAATCATTGTATATGTCCTTGGTTCAGTCTGGAGAGTCTCGTTTTGAGAGAATTGTACTAATGGGGTGAATAAGGCAAATCGATTTCTCTATTACCTTATTCACTGCTGACTCAAAGAATGTGTCCTTGTTGTCTCTTTGTTTGACAGGCCCGTATAGTCTTAGTCTACAGGTGCATCTCAATAAATTATAATGTCGTGGAAAAGTTCATTTATTTCAGTAATTCAACTCAAATTGTGAAACTCGTGTATTAAATAAATTCAGTGCACACAGACTGAAGTAGTTTAAGTCTTTGGTTCTTTTAATTGTGATGATTTTGGCTCACATTTAACAAAAACCCACCTTAAAATTTCCAGATTAGCCGTGGCAGGTGCCAACATCAAGAGCAATAACCAGCCTGACAAAGACAAAAGGGCTTAATGACTATTTGTTTTTGTGTTTATGTCACTGGTTTGTACTGTAGGTTTTTACATTTGATGTTCAGATATTCAGCAGTATCACAAATAATGAGTGTCAAAATGCTATATTGTTGCTGAAGTAATTGCAGTCTTGCTTGTGCTTGATGCCTCTGTGGTCAGTTTGTCTGTTTGTGAAAATCTTATTAGATTTTCTTGGGTCGCACTTTCAAAGCACAAAGTTTGTAAAGCACCTTACCTGAAGGCAGTACATTCAGATCTTAGAGGTTTGCATGTCAGCAATCACCAGCATCAGTGAAGTATAAAACTCCAGTGTAGCTGTATTAATGTCAAGTTCGTAATAAATGACTTCCTTAGCCACTACAAGTCCAAACCATCTGAGAGCAGGAAGGTGAGCAATCATTTCTCATAATGTGATGTGTTGTCAGGTGTCTGATGTCACTGGTTCTGCACGACTCAGCATTTTTTGTCAATGCGTAATGAGTAAAGATTAGAATTCCTGTGAGGATTCTCGTTTGAGCTGATTGATTTACCATTGACTTTCTAATCCTCGGTTTCCCACCTATATTAATGCAGCCTTCATTTATTCACCTCTGGCCTCATTCCCTTTAGGACCAGTCTGTTTTACTGCTCTCCTTCTGTTAGATTGTTCCAAATGAGCAGATTAGTTTCTGTTATGGCATATAATATTAATACCTGGGGCAAGAAGCAGCTTATTGGGGAGGATGTATTTTATGCCTGACACCTTTACAGTCATTCAACGGCAACTCAGATTTGATCTTCTAGAGGAACAGCAAAAGTTTGAAATCAATACTGATCTATTGAAAATTAATAGCTAGCATTATAGCATACAGGTACAGTTTCTTCATCATAATGTTTTTCTTTGCATAATGAAGAAGTCTGGAATCCTGCCTAATTTATTACTCTCACAGGGCTTAAGTCCAAAACTGCAGATTCAAATAGACTCAGGGCCAATGACTAAATATTGTCTTTGTAAAGTGAAACTGTCCACTGCAATGGAATAAAAAATAGATAAATTGTTAAAAGATTACATTTTAAACAAATGTCAACTAAAATGAACAAAAAGGAATGCAAACAACACAAGAACATGTACACTACCGTTTAAAAGAAGAATGACGCCAAACTTAAAAAAAAAAAAAAAATCTTACTGACCCCAAAGCATATTATTCACAAGAATTTGTAGGTGCACCTCAGATGGAGCTGCAAATTATAAACATGTTTCAAAATAATTCAGGGATTCTCAGCAGCTACATCTGCAGTATTTTAAAATTAGTATGTTATAGATCAAATAACAGTGAACAGGGTTTTGGTTTTGTTTTGGAGAAAATAGAATGAAACGGGGACCTTTATTTTCTTCTCTGAAGGTATTTTTTTCTACTTATTGAAGACATTGCACCGGTTATTTGAGTGCCTTCATTGATTGTGTGATGGTCGAGATTCCCTGACATTTAACTTTATCACACAGCGCCGCATCTCGCAAATCATTGTTTGTTGCCTCTCTAATGGTGTGAATCGGGGCAAAACCACTGCAGGAAAATGTTTTGGAGTCTCCAGGTAGCTTTGGATGTCAGTTCAGAATATTTCTGGTTCCCCCCAAAGTTTTCTGTCAATGTTTTTATCTGTCATTGTTTTTTTCTCTCTCTCTCATTGTACATGGGTGTGAGGCCCAGAGAGGTTTTATGCTAATAAGACTTTCAGCTATTTAGTCTCATTTCACTTCACTCTCCTTCTCTCTCTTCAGGGATTTATCTCTGAGTTTAACTGCAGAGTGTCAGGAACTCTCCTAGGATTCTTGCCTCTCTCAAGCCAGTATTTTTCCTCATAGATCACAAAGCCAACGATAGGCCCAAGAGTGCCCAATTCCAATTAAGTGTCTAAGCTCAATGTCCTTCATGAATATGCATCAACTGCTTTATCCAAAACAAATTATATCAATGAATAACTTCTAATACTGAAACTTACTGTATCAGTTGGAGCTTGTTCAGTTGCTTTGATATCTCATGTGAGAGAGCAAGCCAGCGTTCCATTATTGGTTTGATTTACTGCTGTCCTGTCTTGCAGGTTTCTGCTGGTGTTTTCCTGTCTGGTTCTGTCAGTGTTCGCAACGATCAAAGAATACAAGAAAAGCTCTGAGAGTGCCTTGTACATCCTGGTTTGTATCTGATCCTCGTTTAACATGATTTACTGGCAGAAGCTGATACATGGTAGTGATGCTGTCAGGTTTTTATATCAAACACTTGTGTGTGCACATTGTAGACACTGTAGATCACAGTAGATCCTGTTCCACATTCTAACAGAACATGACAAGTTGGACATTATCCAGTGGTGATTTGAATTGCTGTGAACATGACACTTTATAGATCTGTTTGGGTCAGTGTAACAGTAGCCATCAAGCACTTACATACTGCTCTTTTAACATAAAAAGCTTGGACGTGGTGTGATGTGTATTTTTGATTTGTTACTATTTATTTTTTTTATTTTTAGGCTTTTTATAGTAATAAGTTTCATATCTATTTGTTACGTTTTGTTTATCTCATTTGTTAACAATTTTACTTTTATATTATATTATATTATACAACTAGGTTTTAGAATTTCTGTCAAATACCAAATTTGAAACAATTCTGTTCTTGACATGAATGATCATTTATTATTTTATTATTTTTTTAATTTAATTTTATATCATTGGGCATTATATTACATTATAACTATATGACTGTATATATAAGGCAGCACAAATAAATGTCAGTAAGTGGATGTGTCCGCTGTCTGTCCAGGAAATTGTGACAATCGTGGTGTTTGGTGTGGAATATATTGTGCGGATTTGGGCAGCCGGCTGCTGCTGTCGCTACAGAGGATGGAGAGGAAGGCTGAGATTTGCACGCAAACCATTCTGTATCATCGGTTAGAAAATCATTTCAGTGTTTTGGTCTGTTCTGATTTTCTTCTATAATGCATGTTTCCTCTTCTCTCTCTCTCTCTCTCTCTCTCTCTCTCGCTATTCTTTCTGCTCAAGAGACAATAAAATCTGCTTTGCCAACTTCTACTGGGGCAGTAAATGAGAAAACTCTCTGAATTATGGCACTTGATAGACTGGATGCCAGTGCTACAGCAGAATAATGTAAACTCCATTAGTGCATGATTTAAAAGAATACATAATGCCAGTGAATATGAGACTGATCCCAAACACTTTTTGCAGTTTGTTTGCAAAGTCCATATGGTCCAGTATTTGATTTTCACAACATCTCAGCTGAAAGATAAAGTCCAATTATACTGTCATCATCCTTGAGTGCATTATATGAAGGATGAGGAAGAAGGAAGAGAGAATTAGAAACATTTCCTTTCTAATGTCTTAAAGGATGACAGTCATTTTGGGGAGTTCATTTGATAATTAATATACACTCTTGTTCTGCAGATATCATGGTCCTTTTTGCCTCGGTGTCTGTGCTGGCCGCTGGCTCACAGGGAAATGTTTTTGCCACCTCTGCCATTCGGAGTTTGAGGTTTCTTCAGATCCTTCGAATGCTGCGAATGGACCGCCGCGGTGGCACATGGAAGCTCCTGGGATCTGTGGTTTACGCACACAGCAAGGTGACCAGTAACATGTCTGTATTCTTATGAGAGAGTACATTTTTCTGTCCACACTGAAAGCAGAAATTCTGTGCAGTGCAACAAAAACTTTTATATTATATTATATTATACAACTAAGTTTTAGAATTTCTGTCAAATACCAAATTTGAAACAATTCTGTTCTTGACATGAATGATCATTTATTATTTTATTATTTTTTAAATTTTATTTTATATCATTGGGCATTATATTACATTATAACTATATGACTGTATATATAAGGCAGCACAAATAAATGTCAGTAAGTGGATGTGTCCGCTGTCTGTCCAGGAAATTGTGACAATCGTGGTGTTTGGTGTGGAATATATTGTGCGGATTTGGGCAGCCGGCTGCTGCTGTCGCTACAGAGGATGGAGAGGAAGGCTGAGATTTGCACGCAAACCATTCTGTATCATCGGTTAGAAAATCATTTCAGTGTTTTGGTCTGTTCTGATTTTCTTCTATAATGCATGTTTCCTCTTCTCTCTCTCTCTCTCTCTCTCTCTCTCGCTATTCTTTCTGCTCAAGAGACAATAAAATCTGCTTTGCCAACTTCTACTGGGGCAGTAAATGAGAAAACTCTCTGAATTATGGCACTTGATAGACTGGATGCCAGTGCTACAGCAGAATAATGTAAACTCCATTAGTGCATGATTTAAAAGAATACATAATGCCAGTGAATATGAGACTGATCCCAAACACTTTTTGCAGTTTGTTTGCAAAGTCCATATGGTCCAGTATTTGATTTTCACAACATCTCAGCTGAAAGATAAAGTCCAATTATACTGTCATCATCCTTGAGTGCATTATATGAAGGATGAGGAAGAAGGAAGAGAGAATTAGAAACATTTCCTTTCTAATGTCTTAAAGGATGACAGTCATTTTGGGGAGTTCATTTGATAATTAATATACACTCTTGTTCTGCAGATATCATGGTCCTTTTTGCCTCGGTGTCTGTGCTGGCCGCTGGCTCACAGGGAAATGTTTTTGCCACCTCTGCCATTCGGAGTTTGAGGTTTCTTCAGATCCTTCGAATGCTGCGAATGGACCGCCGCGGTGGCACATGGAAGCTCCTGGGATCTGTGGTTTACGCACACAGCAAGGTGACCAGTAACATGTCTGTATTCTTATGAGAGAGTACATTTTTCTGTCCACACTGAAAGCAGAAATTCTGTGCAATGTAAAACAATCACTGTATCAAACTGTGGATAGTTAGGACAAAGTGTTAAACACCAGATTTGTTAAACTCGTGTATTGATTGTCTATCAATACGCATACTGTATGTATAGACCAATGTTTATTTATGTTTACATATGGATTTGTGTGATGAATGGGTAGTAAATGTGTACTAATTGAACACAGAGATTGCTAAAGTTCACATTAAGTAGGTTACTGAGTGAGCATATTTCCACCAGTCTGCCATTTGGGTCAGTGGCCAGCAAATTCATTACTATTCATTAGTTTCTATTACTGGAGAGACGATATCACTCCGTTTAGTCTGCAGCTATTAAAACTATTCAGTGGCCTTAAGCACCCCGTGAAATGGTTTGAAAGCAAATTTCTTTGCTGCATTCAGAGATTTGGACAAAACCATTTAAAGTAGTCTTTTAATTTACATCATAACCATAGCTTGCTACTTGCTATTGATGGTCGGTGAAAGATTGTATTGTGTAACAGGACATTATTTATATATTTTAGAGAGCATTTTATTTTGCAAAATGTAGTCTAGAATATGTTACAAAATATGACTTTTTAAGTAAATGCTGTCTTTTAAACTTTTCATTCATTAAAGAATCCTGAAAATGTATCACAGTTTCTACGAAATTTTATGCAGCACAGCTGTTTTAACTTTGATATAATAAAATAAGTTTCTTGACCATCAAATCAGCATATTTGAATGATTTCTGTAGAATCATGTGACGTGAAGACTGGAGTAATTTATTTATTTATTCCAGGAATCCGCCATTACAGGAATGAATTACATTTCAAATATATTCAAATAGAAAGCTATTTATTTTTCCAATTGTAATAGTATTTCACAATATTACTCGTTTTACTGTTTTTATTGATTATTAATGCTGCTATGCTGAGCACTGAAGACTTTTTTCAAAAACATTTAAAAATCTTACTAGCCCCAAACTTCTGGTCTCAAAGTAAAAGATGTGGACTAAAAGGCACAGGTTAATTCTTTTTGATTTAGGCATCCATGGAGCAGGTTGAAAAATAATCTTTATATGGCATTGCATGCAGTTAGCATGTTTTATTTTAAGTATGAAATGCATCACATGTTCTTGATGTTCCTAACATTTTTGAATCCCTAAATGTAGGAACTCATTACGGCGTGGTATATTGGATTCCTTTGTCTTATCCTGGCATCTTTCTTGGTGTACTCGGTGGAGAAGGATGAAAATGCAGAGATGTTCGAGACCTACGCTGACGCCCTCTGGTGGGGGCTGGTAAGTGCTACAGCTTCATCCAAGCCCACAGTGTCTGCTTCCGCCATCTAATCAGATAAAATGAGAAGATACGACATAGTGAAACAAGACGCTGCTCAAAAATCCATTTCACAAATGGACCAGTGCCCTAAAAGAACTGGCAGCTCCTCTTAGGCTCCTTTGGCAGATCTTTTCACTCCAGAGTAACTTAGAGTAAACTAATTGTGGACATTACTCCATAAACTGGGCTCAAGGATACAACAGGATCCCAACATGGGATTGAACTTATAACCTCTACATGACCATCCTAGAGCCTTACTAGAATATATTATTAGTATATACACATAAGCTATGCCATTGTTAAGCAAAATCATTTCTGTTCTCTAGATCACTCTTACAACTATCGGTTATGGGGACAAGTATCCTGTCACATGGAATGGGCGTCTAATTGCTGCCATGTTCAGTTTGATCGGTGTAGCTTTTTTTGCTCTGCCTGCGGTGAGTTTAAACCGAAATGATGTGTTGAGCATCTCTAGTGCCTGACTTCAGTCATGGCTCACAAACAGTTGTATTTCTGCACTGTTTTCTCTGTTGCAGGGTATCCTGGGCTCAGGATTTGCTCTAAAGGTTCAAGAGCAGCACAGACAGAAGCATTTTGAGAAGCGTCGCAACCCTGCTGCAGCTCTTATCCAGGTCAGACCTGTAACTCTAGTGTAATTCACACCACACACATTTCGAGTAAATCAGCATTTGTAGGCCTTTCTGGTGTCTATAAATGTGCTTACTAATATAATACAGTTGGACTACTAATACCATATTTAGTTGATGTTGACTTTGCTATGTTAAAAAAAGATATATTGAGGACCATCTTTCAACTTTCACTCTCATCAGGTTTTCTTTGATTTAGATGGCTTGAAATGTTGGTGGTTACTGCACACAGTTATGTATTACTATGGAAGTCATTTGCTACCTTAGAAGTTCATTTCAATGATTTTTTCCGCACATCAGGCAGCTTGGAGATTTTATGCCACAAATCTTTCCCGGACAGACCTGCTGTCCACATGGGACTTTTATGAGCAGACTGTGTCGGTCCCAATGTACAGGTAGTCAGTCATCTTGTAGACCACTGTAACTGTAGATACTGTATTTTAATAACCCATTTCTTGTTTGTTTGTTTGTATGCTGTTTTTCTATTTATATTAATTCTCAATAGTGTTTTTTTATATTTTAAAAGTCTTTTCTCTGTTCTGCCTCTACCTAAAGACTCATCCCTCCTGTAAATCAGCTCGACATATTAAGAAGCCTGAAGGGAAAATCTGGTTTCAGGTCTGGTAATTTTGCTAAAGAGCATTTTAAATATTAAAATATCGTTGTAAATAATATTAGAATTATCATATCTAAGAAGGGTCTAAAGTCTGAGACCACATTGAAAATCTGTAAATAATCAAATGTTTTAAATCTTGTGCAACAAAGAAAAGTTAATGACTTAATGCAGAAGAAATTCTTCAGATTCAGCACTATTTCTAGCTCATTAATCAAAGTGATTGATTATGTGACTCTTTGTACACATGGTCAGATGTTTTTTTGCCTCCAGTGCTCTTTATATCACATCATGCTTGAGAACATAAGGCTTTACACAAACTTGTAGTTTATGCAGCTGAAATGCTAATAATTTTCACTCAAATTGTTATGCTGATAATATAATAATCAAAATATATTAGAAAAGAATGGAAAAAATGAAAAAAAGAAAGGCAGAATTTTCATTAAATCGCTCTGCCTTTCGAACTTCACTGTATTTGTGAATGTTATTCCTGTTTAAAATGTTTGTTTGTGGTGTTGCCTGCTTTAATCTCATGTCTTTATTGCTTCTCTCTTTCTAAAGGAAGGACTCACAGCTAGAAGTGACTCCAAGGTTTGTTGTCCTGGATTTTTCCATAGAAACTTGACTATTCCCAAATCACGTCAGTCAAAAACTCATTCAAACACATAGAGAATCGTAGTTTCAGATCACCATAATCGTTCTTCAAATGAGAAAACAGCCCGTATTGCTGTATTTGCAATCATTTGAAATAACAAATGTTATTCAAAGACAACCTGGTTGCACTTTATACTACAGTATCTTCAAGTGGTATTTACAGGGAGATAAACTGGCACAACATAATCAATGCCGTTTAAAGGAACGAACATCTCATTAAAGAAAACAATCACACTTTGGTGTTCTGCTCTGTAAAAGACCTGCTATTGCAATCCTGTAAAATCAAGTGCAACCTATGACTCATTCAGTTCATTTCATTCAGTGTAACAACACCTAGGTCAAACTCTGTTGGCTGTTTTTGGGTGGTTTAGGGGGGGAAATACCTCTGATTTTAGGTCCCACACTTGGACATGGCCTAAACCATTTTTGACCGCTGCTTGTATAATCTTTTCTCTCTCATGACCCACTCCAACCACATTCGCAGTAGTGAGATTTCACACAAAGACACCCTGTGTGGGTGCTGCCCGAGAAGCAATAGGTACCGTTGCACACAGATACTAACGTCTGCACGCCCAGATCTCTCTCTCTCTCTCTCCCTCCAGCATTTGAATTTGTCTCTTTCCTTCCTGACTTTGATTTCCCCCCTATTTCTAAATGTATTCCTTCAGTGTGTACCATCATCAGCTCAAGTGAAATATTTCAACATTTTTTGAGACATACAGCATAGTGCACATTCGTATCGGTGTTGAAGTATTTTAATCTCTCGTCAGCTCAGGTGGGCTGAGAAATGTTCTGCTCTCCAGCATCAAAAAATGTTGTCTTGTTCGAACCAGAGAAGCAGACATTTGTTTCGCTTTGTGAGAGAGTTTTGCCTGCGGATCAACTTTCCCACTTAGCACCTGGAAGCACTTCCCATGGCTTTGTACCTCAATCCCACGAGACCATCCTCCTCTGCAAGCTGCCTTGTGTTGTATTGGGGTCTCTCACTTTTTCATTTATTAATTTGGCTGTTTTTTAAAAGGTGTTTAATATAACAGTTGTGTATTTTTTCAGCATGCCCGACAGCATGCATGTGTTTCATTGCTTTGTTGTTCAAAAGTTTCCGCTGTGGCAGCATGTGGGTCTGCTGTTGCATCCAGAAGTTATGGATTGCATTGCATGACTGAGAAGCACCATTATCCATATCTTTGCCCATGTAAGTCTGATCTTTATTAAAATAGAAGAATGCAGAAACGATACATTCAGTGTTTGCTAAGGAATTAAAATGTTTTAATGTACAGTTGTGAAATTGCTTACAGGTTACATGTTTCAGTCATTTTAGAAATGTACAGAACTGTCTTTTTAAGCAATTATTTATTACATTTCAGTGTTTTCTTTTTGGTGGCTTCAGCTGAACATGTCTATAGCAACATTTAGATATCAGTAAATATGTAACTGTGCTGTTCTTTTAATAATTTCTATAAGCTGTAACATGCAAACAAGAATAATTATGAAAATAATAGATCAGTAAACAGTAATACGTTTTCTAGTAAAAATAATTTTAGCTGTTTAACCATTTGTTTTTGATGAAATCCATCTGCACTTAGTTTTAGTTTTTAATGTTAATTTTTTATGTATTTTTGTAATGTATTTATTTGTTTGTTTATTTATTTTGTACTGAGCGATGTGCAGAATGGACTCATATTTAGTGACGTAAATTGTCAAGCAAAAACAAATGCATATATATTTCTGTATAATAATATAATTTAAAAAAAGGTATAGATTTATATACAGTGGAGAATATGTCCTGAATTAAGTTTTTTTTTTTTATTAGCACCAATTTATTTTATTTTTTTATTGTTTAATGCATAAATCTTACAAAAATGTATTAATTATTAATTTCAATGCTAGAGTGCTAGACATACGAAATAACTTTTTTTGCAGTGTATGGTCATTAATATAATTTACTGAGTATTTTCTTTTTAGCACTGGATGGTTTCTGTCCCCACACTGGAAAAATACTTATAAGTGTGGGCTCAGGATGATTTGTCTGTTTCCTTTGCTTTTTTTGTTTGTCTTTTGTGCTTCATTGTGTCTGCTGTGCAGTCGTAAGCCCAGCTTGAAAGAGAAAGGCAGTCCCTCTAAGAGCACCGGGGGGAAGGAAGCCAAGACCCCCAAGCCAGAGGAGGGAGTCAAAGAGAGTCCAAGCAAAGTGACCAAGAGCTTGAGCTTCACAGAGCGGAACAAAGCAAAACACGCTTTCAGAATGAAAGATGGAACTTCTCGGCAGAACTCTGAAGGTCAGAGAATGTTGTTATGCGCACACACACTCACAAATATTGGAATACACACTCGGTTATTCTGAGTGCAAAGTATATGCTGCGTCCAAACGTACATTCACCTGTACATTACAATACTTGCTTTGCATAGGTTTCTTTTCTTCTTCTTTTTTTTGAGTGAGACTTCAGCAGCTAGCAAGCATAGTTTGTAATTTCCTGGCACAGAACCAGATGCCACACTAGATTGCTTAATGTGTCATAGCACAAAAGATCAGTAACAGTCCATTCATTAGAATTCATAAGACGGCAGGTGTGAGTTTCTATTTAAAGAAACAGCCCAAAAGAAGAACTGATCTGTGTTTCATAGGTTTAGTCCCCTTGCTGAAACACGTGAAAGTGGCATGTTTTGCATTGGAACATTGTATTAATGTCTAAAGATGCTTGTTGATGCTGTACCATTTGTGACTTTTTAGTTGCAGTAACTGTAGGAGCGGGTTTATATGCCCTTAGATGCTTGATCCCCACAAAATAGTTAATTCACGGTGAAAATGCTTTGGGGGGTATTCACTAAGAATGAATTGCATCTGCTGATAGTGTTGTTTTTTTGCACATGCTACTGCATTTGTATTGTTTAGTATCTGATTCACTACAGGAACTGCAAATCAGGCAACAGTGTAAACGCCTGAAGATTTCACGCTAAATGAAATTTGCACAGGAGCATTTGCTGATTTGCCCTGGAAAGACTGTCAGTTAAACTGTATTTTGGGTGGTTAGTGAATGAGATGTAGTTTTTTGCGCTAAAATACAGCTCGTTACAGTGTCACAGTTGTTTAGTGAATTCGCCCCTTTGTGTTACTCTCATCACCTGTTTTATGCTCTTGGCTCAACTTAAAAAAAAAAAATATATATATATATAAATGGATCCATTTTCTGTATTTCACTTCCTGCACACTCACCGGTTTCTCTCTCATTTCTCTCTACTGGAAAAAAATAAAGTGCTGATTGAGTTGCAAGACGAGGACTTCGCCATGAAGAGTTCTCCAGGTTAGGCCATGATCCAGAAATATGATCCAAAAAGTACAGAGATGACAGAGCAGTTTCTCTTAGAAGTAGACTATATTTAATCAGAATCTGTAAGCACGGCAATGCAGCAATAACTGCTCTCGCAAAGGCCACCTGGTAGAAATGACAAAATATTATGTTTGATAAATAACAAACAGTATCAAAGACCTCAGCTAAATGAATTTGTATAAATATCTTATGTAGCAGTGACACCACAGCATAAGCAATACGAGAAATAGATTTCACTTCCTGAATCATACAATTTTGGGGGTTTCCATGAATACGGTATAAAAAAGCCAAACAACATATTCTGTCCAATTCAGTTTCTATAAGGTTTGCCATTTTGGCAGCCCTAATATTAAAATTTAGACATTTAAATAAATAAATAAAACACTTTTTAAAATTCTAAAATGTGTGCTTTTGTTATTTACTAGCAACAAACATAAAAAAAACAAATACATTTATATATTGATTGTAAATAATTGATTAAAAATAATAATAGGTATGCCACAATGAGTATTTGAACAAATAACGGTTGAAAATGTAGCTTAATTAAAAAATGTTGAATGCAGTCAAAACACTATTTGCAAAATTGAAAAAAAGCATGAATCATTATTTATTTATTGTCTTCTTACCTTACCATAAATGGTCCATATAATATTATTTCTTGTGTTCCCTAATTTTAAGAAATAATATATTTTTTTTATTAAATGTAATAATTTAAAATTATTTAATAGTTTATAATACTAAATTAAAATAGTTCTTTACTACAATAAATTGAATATAAATTCAACAGATTGCTTAAATTAGGACATTTTTGTATGATTTTTATTGTTACAGTCAAGACATTTGAGGTGGGCTAAAATCACCATTTTAATGGAGGGTTACAGATATTTGATATGTTTACAACTTGCTTCTTTTCATGCTAGATTATCGTTATGTTACTTGATAGTTTAACTAACCTATCTAAAAGTTCTTTAAAAAAAAACATGGGATTTGTACCTCTAATGTTTTTTTTGTTTTTTTTTAAGTCATTGGACATTGAAGTATATCGTTTTCATGGAAAGTGCTTTATAATGATGTGCAAGCAAATATCCACCATTTATAATGTAAAATAAGCCTAATATAAGTGACACCATGTGTTATACAGTTGCATGGTTGAAGTCATTGTCATCTTTGACCATCTCTCTCTATTTCTTTCTCTCTATCTTTCACATTTTCTCTTTTTCTCTTAACATTTTGGCAGCGATTGAGGGCTTAATCAGTAAGACAAATTATGTTGTCTGGGGCTGCATCTCTTTAGCACTAGTCCAAAAAAAATCTCAACACCAGTCTGCTAAAGAAACACTATGCATGTTTTAAAAATGGCTCCTTAATTACCAAGCTGCAGCATATCTTTACAGATCTGCCCATCATCCAACACTCTCTGTCATGAACGCTTGGCTGAAAGTTTCATCTCACTTGAAGCATCACGCAAAATATGAATTCCTTCACTGATGCTTGGATAGTTTTTACAGCAGCTATATTAGCCTTATCTGTCAACCATATGATGGTGAAGTGCGACAGTAGAGCAAAGAAGATGTTACTCATTTGTCTCAGCCTGGATATCGGTCTCACGCTCATCCCATGACAGAATGTGTTCCATGAAGGTGTTAATGAAACACTTTGCAACTTACACTTTCCATCAAGTACTTTGCACTAACTTGCATGAAAGAATTTCTCCGCTTATGAAGGAAACAAGTTTGTTTCCAGAAATCGGTCTTGTGCAGTTTTGACTAGCTGGTTGTTACTGTCATTTGAATAGGATATGCTTTTTCGGCTGTCACATCCTCATTCATATGGCATAAGGATGACACATGTAGTACTAATATTTAAGCTTTTTTGTCCCAGCTTTACATGTTAACCAGCATTTTTCAGGGGGTTGAAATTTGTTAGATTTTGTTAGGTGCACAAACTTTTCTCTCACATGTGCTATTGCAGTAAATGCTCAGGCTAGCAGGTTCTGGTAAGTGCTTCATGCATGAGTAGCACTATTGTTTCAGCTCCAAATGTACATATGCACATAAATATTAAAGCATGTCTGAAGCTTCTGACTAATGCTGACATATTAGGAGGGATATCAGTTTCACAGCCGCAGAAATTTGACCGTGCTCAACAATTCTTTTTCCCTGAGCACTTCTGAAGTGTGGAATAAATTAATTTCAATTTTTGGAAAATCTCACTAGTCATTTAGCATTTACTTTTTTCCAAGGAAAGTCACTTTGGGGTAATTTGTGATTTAAGTGCCTTACTCAAGGGCATACTCTGATTCCATGTGCTTTTAAAAGGACAGTTCTCACAAAAATTGAAATTGTCGTCATTTACTCACCCTTATGTCGTTTCAAACCTGTGCGATGATCTATGGTGGGTTTTACTCTAGCAATATCACATGAGCAACTATTGTACTGCATTTCAGCATAGCTGGGCAAAGTCTCATTCCTACAGTCATGCTGATATTCAGAACAACATCATCATTTGCAAGTGTGATATTGATTTTATACAACAGCTCTGTAAATAAGATGTTAGTTCAAGAAACTTCACACAACTTCAACTTGATACTCTGGTTGAGAACGGTGGGAATGCAGACAGGCAGAGTGATACTAACAGTGAAAAGTCACAGTGCTGTTGGACTACTGTAAATATCACTCTTGGAACACTGCTCAGCCAATCGAATTCAAGAACTGGAACTAACTGTTGTATAATGTGGAGTGCAGTTTATCGAGCATGTCTGGCATGGCAGATGTTTTCTGTAATCTTTGATCTTGTCACAGGACTGTTCTTTGTTAACATTAGGACTCTTTACATTGGGAGCAGCCTGTTGTTTTGTGTGTTGTAGAGGCAAGTCTTCCAGAAGATTTTGGGGATGACCGAGGTTTCCACTGTGAGTTTGTGCCAGATCTGTCTCCGGGACTCAAGGTCACCATCAGAGCAATCTGGTAAGAGGCACCAATCTCTGGGCTAGAAAAGACTAGAGGTATAAATATTTGCTCTCACAACAATTCAGTATAATTACAAGTATTGTTAAAAACAGAATAAAACTTTTTTTAAATCACAATTGTTAAATAATGAAATATTTATGCATATATTTTATTTTTAAATTAATAATAATTATTTAAAAATGCTGAAAACAATAATTTAACTGCTGGGACTATCAAATGTTTATTAAAGGGCTCATGAACTGTTCTCAGATGTCCACTTATGTTATCAAGATTTTTATATAAAAAAACAATCATAATTTAGAAGTAATAGGCTATTTTCTGTACTGTTTTTAACCCCCCTCATCAGAACGTTCTGTTTGAATAGACGTGGCGGATTGTAAACTCGGAAGTAAACGCCCACTGATATGATTGGTTAAAACTTATACATGTTTGACCATCTTCATCCTTCTTAGATGAACTGCTGTGTTTTAGGTTAAAAACGCATAAACACACAAGTACATATCAAATGATCTGTAATATCAGACAATAGCAATAGTGATCACGTAATAAAACAGTTACTAACTCTTGTGAGGTGCAACATCAGATCCAATATAGTTGGCACAGTATCGTCTTTTAGTTTCAATCTTACTGAAAATCCTGTGTCGAATTGTGCCTTGTTTGTAAGCGAATCTGCGGGAATATGACGTAAACAAAGGACCAAGTTCTTACTGGTGCAGTATGGCACTTCATTAAAAATGAAGTTCATCAAATAAAGTTTATCGTTTTGTTTCTGCTTAGACCTGCGTTTGCTACTCTTGTCATTTACCTATTATGCGCATGAATCGGTGGGCGGCGCTAAACAGACAGTGATGTAGAGGCAGGTGTTGATCTTCTGTGGAGGCGGTGCTTATCAACACTATTACATCATAAAGTGGCACAACCTGTCATTTTGGCAGATTGGCTTCAAAATAAGCTGTTTTTAGACTAACGAGAAAGTTTTGAGTTCTGAAACTTACAGAATGTTTTTATTGCACAATGACATCTCGAAAGATCAAGGGAATTTTGATTTCTCAGTTCATGACCCCTTTAAATTCTGTAAGTATTGCTTTGAATTGTAATTGTCAGATATGTTACACCCTAATTAAAGTCTTATTCGGTCTTCCCCAGTATTATGCGGTTCCTGGTGTCTAAGAGGAGATTTAAAGAGAGCCTCAGGCCTTATGATGTGATGGATGTGATAGAGCAGTATTCAGCAGGCCATCTGGACATGCTGTCACGCATCAAAAACCTTCAGTCCAGGCAAGACTTCAGTCTGTCTAGAACAGAAGAATCACATCACAAAGTTTTCACCATTGCGGTAACCTAACAATGACAGGATCCACCTGCTTCAGTAGTCAATCGGTATTTGGCAAGAGCTGTAGCTGAATTGTGAGCAGTACCCTCTGGTGGTCACTATTTGATATTACAGAAAGATTAAAAGGTCTAAAGCAGGATGAGATTTCAACACTGCTCGATCAAAATCACATTCACAGTGGTTTTATTTTTTGTGTCACATTCAAAATTATTTGAATTCAGATTCACTCCTTTTCTCTCAAATAAGCCTCATATATGTTGTGAAATTACATCCACACATATACCAATATATTCCAACAGCAAAAACCATTTCTGTCATACATGTAAACATGAGACACTGTTCCTAGAAGTGGGTGAGAACAGACATGTATGGAATATATTCTTTCTTATTTGTCGACGGTCCTCACTGGGGTACAGGGAGTGGTTTCCATGTGTTGCTTGATGCTTGGTATCCATGTTCTCTCTGTGTACTTTGCCAGGATAGATTTGATTGTGGGTCCCCCTCCCCCCTCGACCCCTCGTCACAAGAAGTACGTAATCATTCACCATTAGCTTTCCCAGGCTGAATGGGTTTATTATTGGACAGCATTGGATTAAAAACTGACAATTAAAGGGGTCATATGATGCTGCTAAAAATAACATTCTTTTGTGTATTTGGTGTAACGAAATGTGTTTATGCGGTTTAAGGTTCAAAAAACACATTATTTCCACATACTGTAAATGCGTGAACATTTGGGTGGCGTTATGCAAATCTTCCCACATAGTGATGTAGATATGTGGGGGAGTTAAAGTAAAGTGTAAAACTGAACGAGCCGTTTTAGGTAGGCGTGGCTGACTCTTAACTTTTATAAAGAATATCTCTTTGGATTTGAGACTTTAGTCTTTGCAACTTTACAGATCTTCTTTATGCACCAAGAGCTTGTAACACTCAGAGAAAGTAAAAATTGAAATCGCATCATATGACCCCTTTAAATGACTGAAATCATGAGGGGAAACTTGTCACTAACTGGTTGGATTGTTTCTTGATTGGTTATTCTATGTTCACCTTGAGAAAGATTTACATTTTGGATAGATATAATTATCCATAAATAATACACTGCTTTAGAAATGAGCATCTGAAAAGTTCATTTATGATTAATAAAAAGTGTTTTTGCTGCACAATAATTCAACACACTATGGTGTGACCATGCAGCCTGTTTAACGGGGGACGGATGCAATTGTGCATGTTGTCCCAGGGTTTAAAGAAGAGAGAATAACTTAAACGTACAGTGTGTAACACACAAAGCATCATAAGGCATGGAACCCGGTGACATTTTTGGATTATTTTTCATTTGTTTCCCCACATTATTTATTTTGTAAGTCAAATTCCCTGCCATTGATGCAGTATGTCTGACTAACATTGTTGGGAAGCTACTTTAAGGGCGCAAAATCTTTCTGATGATATAATTTATAATTTAATCTGAGATATTTTGAGGATTTTTGAACAAATGAATATGAATCTCAATTAAGATGGCAGTACCAAACTATATTATTATTATTATTATTAATTTATTTTGTATACAAATAATAACTAACAACAGCATTTAACAAAATATTCTGTTATAAAAAAGTAGACCAAATATGCAGCGCAGGCACTTGAATTGATGAAGCTATTTTATTATTAATTTACATAAACCAACTAATTGAACAGATTTTGCTTGATAGATTGAGACAGTGTTATTTTACTATTAGTTATTTTAGTATTTATATACTATTGTAGCTTTAAAATTTAGAATTAGCTTTTATTTTTATATGTTTGGTTTAACAATTTTTGTTTTGTAATTTCATTATGTGCTTTTTTTATAAATGTAATTAAATAATACATTTATTTAAATTTTATTTTTATTTCATTTTCAGTTTTACTAAAGTTTAAGTTTTAGTTAACTATAACAAAACAAAAAGATTCTGACCAATGCTATATAAGGCATAAAGGGCTGAAAAGGGCAACATATATATATATATTAGTGCTGTCAATCAATTAAAAAAATAACTAATTAATCGCACATTTTTTTCTGAAATTAGTCACGATTAATTGCGATTAATCCCATCTAAAGTTAAAGTTTTAAAATATACTTTTATATTGCAATAATTATACAATCAATCTTCAAATTAATGTAGAAACAACATAAAGACATTATATTTTTAATATTTGTTTAGTGGCATCTTTTTATGACTGAAGGAGAGTATCACTGATACCAACACTACTCTTATTTCTTATTTCCCTAATATTTAACCATTGATTATATGTAATGTTGACTATACGAACATTACAGTATAATTTAGATTTTTTTTTTATTTAAACTTATAATTTAAGTGAACTTAAAACAATCTTCACATAAACCCATTATAATAAATGTCATATTTACCTGTGCCCTTCAGCAAGTAGGAAATATACAGAAATTTAATAAAGGTATCAACACTAAATTCTAAATTAAATATAGATGAATCCTTAAAGCTACAAAAGGTATTGATTTGCTATTTTTTCTTTTGTTCTTGATTAACAGACGTCACAGCAGCTGGGTTATTAGGTTATTTGGCTGCTATTACTTAAAGAGCTGCCGCTGCTGAATGTGAAGAGCTTTAATATAAAATGATACAGGCTACAGTGCGTGCCGCCATATTTGAAAGAATCACACTTGATAGATGAGGCCTTTTAGGATAAATGATTCACTAGAATAATCAGATTTCCATACTGAAAAATGTAGTTAAGTGAGTTTTTTCTTCATTTTTAGTTAGTTTCTCCCCAACACTGCTGTCAATAACTTTGCAAAAACACTCAGATGTGTATTGTGCTACAGTGTACTGCAGTATTGTGAGTATTGTTCATCTTAGTATAATGCTGCAGCTTTGAAAGAGTCACCTTTCCAAGATTCCAAGAGTCATCTTGATTTTTGAAGTCCCAAGTCCCTGATGAATGCATGCTGATTAAAAACTTTGCAGTATTGCATGGAGCATGCAATATGGCATATACTCACTTTCAGCAAATCAGGCTTCAATCATCTTCCCTCTTATTTCAACCCTGCTGTCCTATGTTTGCATTCGCATGCTTGAGTTCTCCTCCATAAAGCTAATTTCTGTTAACTTGACAAGGTACAGTGCACAGTTAACCACTGAATCTCAGTGTGGATGAGGGTGTATTGACTATGTGTCGAAGTGATGGTCTATTGGATCACTAGAGTGGATCAGATTGTGGGAAAGGGAGCCGTGGCAGGAGAAAAGGACAAGCCCAAAAGCGACACGGAGATGGCTGAGGACCCAAGCATGATGGGACGTCTGAACAAGATGGAAAAGCAGGTGAAGCATGTTACATCAAGTTCATTTGGTGTAGCACCGTACACTCTTAAAATAAAGGTTCTTTATTAGAATCTATGGTTCCATAAAGAACCTTTAGCATCCATGGAACCTTTCCATTCCACAGAACATTCTTTATAGTGAAAACAAAAATCTGTACGCGCAAGTTGAAAAATTTCAACTTAAGTGGAAAATTCGCATGACGTGTTTTCGCGCAAGCCAATCAGCGAAGAGCCATATTTACCTGTGCCCTTCAGCAAGTAGGAAATATACAGAAATTTAATAAAGGTATCAACACTAAATTCTAAATTAAATATAGATGAATCCTTAAAGCTACAAAAGGTATTGATTTGCTATTTTTTCTTTTGTTCTTGATTAACAGACGTCACAGCAGCTGGGTTATTAGGTTATTTGGCTGCTATTACTTAAAGAGCTGCCGCTGCTGAATGTGAAGAGCTTTAATATAAAATGATACAGGCTACAGTGCGTGCCGCCATATTTGAAAGAATCACACTTGATAGATGAGGCCTTTTAGGATAAATGATTCACTAGAATAATCAGATTTCCATACTGAAAAATGTAGTTAAGTGAGTTTTTTCTTCATTTTTAGTTAGTTTCTCCCCAACACTGCTGTCAATAACTTTGCAAAAACACTCAGATGTGTATTGTGCTACAGTGTACTGCAGTATTGTGAGTATTGTTCATCTTAGTATAATGCTGCAGCTTTGAAAGAGTCACCTTTCCAAGATTCCAAGAGTCATCTTGATTTTTGAAGTCCCAAGTCCCTGATGAATGCATGCTGATTAAAAACTTTGCAGTATTGCATGGAGCATGCAATATGGCATATACTCACTTTCAGCAAATCAGGCTTCAATCATCTTCCCTCTTATTTCAACCCTGCTGTCCTATGTTTGCATTCGCATGCTTGAGTTCTCCTCCATAAAGCTAATTTCTGTTAACTTGACAAGGTACAGTGCACAGTTAACCACTGAATCTCAGTGTGGATGAGGGTGTATTGACTATGTGTCGAAGTGATGGTCTATTGGATCACTAGAGTGGATCAGATTGTGGGAAAGGGAGCCGTGGCAGGAGAAAAGGACAAGCCCAAAAGCGACACGGAGATGGCTGAGGACCCAAGCATGATGGGACGTCTGAACAAGATGGAAAAGCAGGTGAAGCATGTTACATCAAGTTCATTTGGTGTAGCACCGTACACTCTTAAAATAAAGGTTCTTTATTAGAATCTATGGTTCCATAAAGAACCTTTAGCATCCATGGAACCTTTCCATTCCACAGAACATTCTTTATAGTGAAAACAAAAATCTGTACGCGCAAGTTGAAAAATTTCAACTTAAGTGGAAAATTCGCATGACGTGTTTTCGCGCAAGCCAATCAGCGAAGAGCTTTTTGACATGTCCGGTTGTATCAGAAAATGGAGGACAGCATTACGGCATGTTTTTATTCACACGGGTGACACAAAAAACATCCCGCAAGTAATCTAGAGCGATAATGCAATGAGAATTTTCGCTTCGTGTTTGGTGTGCACACACCATTAGAAAGAAAATTTTTCTTTTAAGAGCTGTTTACTGAAAGGTTCTTTAAAGGGGTCATCGGATTCCCATTTTCCACAAGTTGATATGATTCTTTAGGGTCTTAATAAAAAGTCTGTAACATACTTTGGTTAAAATTTCTCAATGGTAATGTAAAACAACACCCTTTTTACCCGGTCAAAGACAGCTCTTTTCAGAGCAAGCCGTTTAGTTGCATGCCGCTTTAAATGCTAATGAGCGCTGCTCCCCCCGCCCCTCTCTTCCGAGCCGCTCTCTGAGAGACGATAAACTTTAGCCGCATTTATCGTGAAACTTGCTAACTAGCACATTATTAGGAAAGGCGATTTGCAAAGATTCATATAAAAACCTTATACTCACTTCTTCTGAAGGTGAAGCTTAATCTCAAATGATTTGCACGAACATAGACGCATTTAGGTAGATCGGGGGCGCATTCCCTTCAAAAACAAACATAATCCTCTGCGTCTTCAGTGGCTCAGATGTCGGGAGTAAATGACGACTGCTATGTTCATTATTACATCCAACAACAAAACACCTCAATCGCTTGCGAGACATTCTTGTCTACAACCACTCCGGCATCGAAACAATAGCGGACTGTTGACAGCTCACTCAGGGCGCAGCTGTGATAAAACCAAAGACTGACACCACTGTCAATCAACAACCGTGGGAGGGGCCTGGGTCTGTGTGACGTCACACAGGCAGGAATCTGAGATTGGCTTGATTTGAGAAAGGGGTTTGGATTTATCTATATTTAAAAAATAAAAAAAAAACACTGGGTGGATTTTTATCATTATAGAGTGGTTGTGTACACACTGCCAACACACATTTATGTTCAAACAACATGTAAAAGTGCATTTCGCATCCGATGACCCCTTTAAGGAACCAATAATGGTTCTGCTATGTGTAAACCCCCTTTTAGAACTTTTATTTTTAAGAATGTATATGTCAGTGCTAAAGGGCCTCGCTGTCTCTCCTTGTGCAGGTGGGGGCAATGGACCTCAAACTCAACTTTTTGGTCAGCATGTACACCACGCATATGGGCATCCCACGATCTGAGACCGAAGCCCTCCTAGGCTTTAAAATCCATTACCCTGCTCCTCCCTACCACAGCCCTGACGATAAGAGCGAGAAAGCACAGGACGAGAATAAAAAGAGTGTGTCCCCTGTCCATCTTGGTCCCAACGGGACTCCCACCGATAGCCAATGTCGGCCCTCTACCTCATGGCATCAGCAGGATGACCATCCCCTCAGTGTGCCTCTCTGGAACAACAGCCGAGGAGTTTCGCCAATAGGCACTGACGTCCCCTCGCTGTACCGCCTCCCGCCTCCGCCGTTCCATGAGATCGGGGACAGCAGCCGCTCACGTAGGTCCAGAAGACCCGTCCAGCAGCAGGCGGCCGTCGAGAGCGACACGTCCTTTTCCATTCCCTCAGTGGACCATGAGGAACTGGAGCGCTCTTTTAGCGGCTTTAGCATTTCTCAGGCCAGGGAAGAGAATTATGTGCCTCCGGTGAGTCTGGGGCTTTTTGGTGGAGGCGGCGGGACACTGTGCACCCGTCTCAGGCCTTATCTGGCCGAGGGGGAGTCGGATACGGACTCTGACCTCTATACGCCGGGAGTGCCGTCCCCTCTTTCATTTACCGGAGAAGGGCCTTTCGGTGACAGGATGTGGCCTGGTCTGAAATAGTTTGGAGTTTGTTTAACGGACCAGTTTCCTGGATGTAGCTGATGGATGTGTATGTGGCCATTTGGACTTGATAGAGTGAATCGTTTTCAATGTCGAAAAACAAAAATGTGGGAGTGATTACCGACTGCATTGATGCCACAGCAAGAGAAAGAATCATAAACATTAAAATAACAACAAAAAAAACAAACACTGAGGCTAAGGATGTGTGCGTTCACAAGCGGAAAAGATTGTGTGTATTCAATTACTGGCATGGATCTTCAAATCAAAAAAGGCACCTCTTCTTTATTACTTTGCATAGTCACCACAGCTCAAATGCACTTTACCTTAAAACTGTCATTTTAATTCATGAGATATTTATTTATTTATTTATTTTACATTGTCTTTGCCTGAAATGCGTTATGAGACTGTTATGAAAATGAGTAGTTAATCAGGGCATGTGTTCATAGTAAGCATTTTTAATGAACATTTTAAATTGAATGGTTCCTTTGGAAAAAATAATTTTAGCCAAAGAAAAAGACGGCAGAAAGCTGAGCATGCCTTACAGGTACTTTTTCCCTCTTACATTTCTTATCTGTAGGATGGAAAGATGAATTCATTTTTTATAGCTACAATTAAAGTCAAAACACTTACGGAGATAGACACATACTTTTGGAGGAACTATTAATATCTGCAGGAACCCGGGTGATGATCAGAGGAGAAATATCCATGCTATTGTATGCAATCAGTTTTAATTTTCTAGAATTGGTAACCTGCACTATGATATCATGTTTTATGCTGTAGTGAAGAAGGCACTGAATAATAATCAGACCTAAAAATACATTAACTGCATGGCATGTTTATGGAATATAGCTTGTTGACAACCTAATAGGGTGACAAATGAGATAGCAATAAAAGAAAGTCCCTTCAACTGCAGTCAGATATAGTCAGGGATGAAGGAATTGAAAATGTATCAATTGTATTTATTTGTTTTGTTTTTCCAGGTCAGTTTTACATTGAAAGCACTTGTTTGTACAGGTTTCCTGTAGGGCCCAGAGACCACATATATCTGCAAATGTATCACTTTTCCTAGTAAAAAAGGAGGAAGATTAATCTATCTAGATGTGGTTTACATAAGAAAACAGGGATAACCATGTTAAAAGATATAAACATTTTTCAAAGCTGTATTTCAATGCGCTGTTCAAACATTACAATATTAGGTTGCATACTGTAAGGAAATAAAGTTGGTTTTGTCTCAGTCTGCTGGTTTGTCGGTTTCATGAGATTTTGCATGACCTTGTGCAATGGTTTCTCTATCACACTTGCAGAGGCCTTGATTTCTTTGTGTGTGTGTGTTTAATCATGTTGAATATCCAAGATTCATGTGAATTCAGTAGATCCAGTCCAGGCTGTCTGTGGCCCACCAGTAAGACAGAACACCCACCGCCGTCGCTAGACTCACTGCTAACACTGAACGCAGCAGGACAAGACACTATAGAGACGTCAAAACAGAGTTCGGTCACAGTCTGAACTGTTAGGCTAGATTATTGGCTTTATTTATTAATGACTTTAATGCTGTTGTGCATGAGGCTGATACAGGAACTTGAATTGTACATTAATAATGGCAGCATCAGAAGTGACATTTCTATGACAAATGTTTACACAATTTATACATAACTTAAGCGTACCATGAGCATGTTGTTATTTACTCCTTTAATTTCAAGCCAATTAATTTTTACCTTATTTCTCTTGGGTTGTTCCTTCAGCTGCTTGTCTGCCTTTTGTAACCCCTTTGGTAAGACTTTGTACCTTCCTGTGTACAAGCGTCTCTCATTTGGTTCATCAGAATCACTTTGGTCCTGAATCTTGTGGATAGCAGTAAGACAATGACTGATTACTATTATTTGATCATTTTATTGTTTGCTTGATGATCTGATGTTCTCACCTCAGTCCTCGGGATGCTGGCAGTGTCATCTTCTGTGTTTGATTCCCGTTCACTGCTGCAGGACAATATAAAATGCAAACTTACGAATCTGAAATATGAATGATATTTAAAGCTGAATGAAATCCATCTTACCTATCATTATCTTCCTCATTTTGCGAAGATTGTTGCCGAAATCTTAACATAACTTTGTGGGTCCTGTCTGTGACTGTTAAGAGAGATGTACATATTTATTCATTTAGCAGGCATTTATATCTGAACCCATGATCTTGATACTAACACCATGCCCTTACATTTGATCTACAAAAACTATTTTCCCAGCAATACATTGGGATTTTCCATTTTTTATAGGGGACTTGAAAGTGAGTGTGTGTGTGTGTGTGTGTGTAATTACATTTTTGAAAGAAAATATATTTGTATTTATTTGATCATAAAAACCATATTGCTGTGAATATTAGTTTAAAATAACTGTTTCCTGTTTTAATATGTTTTATAATGTAATTTATTCCTTTGATGGCAAAGCTGAATTTTCAGTCTTCAATATGCTAATTTGGGACTCATTTCTTATTGTCATCAATGTTGAAAATAGTTAAACTGCTTAACTTAATCAAAATAATTTTTTTCTGGATTCTGAAAGAATAGCATTTATTTGAATTCGAAATCTTTTGTAGTACTATAAATGTATACTGTCTCTTTTGATCAACTGAATGCATCCTTGCTGAATAAAATATTCAGTATTAATTTCTTTTAAAAAATCTTACTGACGCCAAAGTTTAGAACGGCAGTGGGAAATTTCAGCACTTACCCTCATTTTGGTCCTCTTCATAATATCTGTTCGATGCGTCAATTCTCGCTTGTTCCTGCTTCATATCCCTCTCTATTTCAATTTTCAGCTTCTCCAGGAAATCGCGATCATCATCACCTATCATTATACTTGAGTTCATTTGAACTTCTTCATTAATATCACAGTCATAATCATCAAGTCTCATGTTGTCCTCATCCATCAGAAGGGTGCTGATATTTTCTCTGATGTGTGAGGGTTCACGGCTGTCTTCCTTGTTGCTTTGGTCTTGTTTGATTGAACTGGACTCTGGAGGATGCAACTCACTGATGCAACCTATTGTGCTCGGTTCCTCTTCACTGCTGTGTGGAAATATCACATGCAAATCAAATTTATGAGCTTGTATGGTGCACTAAAGTATAACACAAAACACTTTCCTTTTGAAGTGTCAAATGTTGAAATTGGTCTTACCTGTAACTATCCTTCTCATACTGAGAGGATTCTGGCTCCAAACAAAATGTCACTTTGTGGCTTCTCCCTGTTGTTGTTGTTGGGTAAGAATTTACCAAAATTAAAAAATTGTCCTAATAAAAATGTGATAAATTAAGACGTTAAGATGGTTCACAAATGAGCATTTACCTTTGTTTTCCTTGCCTTCGACAGACTCGTAGTATCTGTTAAATGCTTCAATTCTTGCCTTTTCTTTCTCCCAGTCCCTCTCGGTCTCCTCCCCATCGTTCTCCAGCTCTTCCAGGTAATTGTCCTCTTCATCACAGATCAACTCTTCTCCATTAATGTCCCAGTCATATTCATCAAGCTTCAGAATGTCCTGGGACCAAAACGTCCCAGGTAACAAAGTGTGGACATTTTCTCCAGTGTCTGAAACTTTTGAATGTTCACTGTTATGTTCTTTGTTGTTCTGGTCTGTTTTCACTGATGGATGTGACTCACCAACACTTTCAGATGAATCAGTCTCGGAAGAAGCTTCCATTACAGTTCCATGAGATGCTGGAATGCTTGATAAACCTGCTACATTACACATCTCTGGTTTCAAGCTATCTTTGACCACCCCATCCACTACTTTGTGCTCAATACTGTGCCAGTCTGTAGCAAAGTCCTTTGTGAAGGTGTGCTCTTGTTTCTGGAGAGCTGTGTTTTTGTCCTCTGAGACAGTACGTGAAATGAAATCAGGTGTATCTTCTTGGTTTTTGCAGTAGTCGTCACCATCACTGCTGAAATCACTGTCATAGTCAGGCTGCTCATTCATGTAGGATTCATTGGAATTTGATTGGAAATTCTCAGAGATTCCATAATCAGAACTTTCCCCAATGTTTGAAATCTCACGATGATATTCAGCATCTGTTTGGAACAATATGTCATCATCGGATTTCCCAGTTGTTGTCTCCACATACAGGTCCTCATTCTTGACATAAGTGAGCATGTCTGCAGGATCCATACATTCATCTTTCTTTTGGACAACATCATCTTCCCTTGAAGTTACAACACTGTAAGGCAGGAGAGGTTCTTCTGGGCCTACAGTCTGCACCTCAGCTTGCTTGGTGTCCATGTGATTGGGTTGTCCACCCTCGGGACCTTCACTGCTGTCCCCACTGTCACTTTGAGACAGATCAGAGGAATACTCTGCTAAACCTTCCTCGTCTCTCTCATGGTCCTCACGATCTTCTTCTGTAAACTCTTTTATCTCATCCATAGACTGAACCTCCGCTGATGCTACTGGCCAGTCTTGCAATGTTGATTGTTTGGCACTAAAATGATTGAGCTGCTTATCATCTGGTGCATGCTGAAGGACATGCTCCTCAGTGCTGTCAGGCTCCATTCTTTCCTCTTTTAATGTTGAGCTCTCATTTTCAGATTTGTCCACCATCTGGTAGGACAGTAGATGAGATGTGGTCTCCTCCTTAGTCCGTGCGCTCATTGTATCCAGACCATAGTGAGTTCCTTTTGGGAGAACCGTTTCCAGCACATTGACATCTTCAGATTGTTCCTTGCTCATTTGATGGATACCTTCATGTATCTCAAATTCATTCTCTCTGCAATCCTCTTCATGGAAGCTTAATTGCTGGTTTTGAGTTTGTGTCTTATTTTCGACTGCATCGTTGTCGTCCCGTGAACCACAAAGCGTAGATCCTGCCTTCATGCTTTGTTCATCTAAAGAGAAGTTCCTATTGTTCTCAAAACAGTGCTTAGTTTCCTCTTCCCTATTCGTCCACTCTAAATCTATGTCAGAATCAGATCCACTGGATTCTCTGTGACTGTCGTCCTCCTCCATGTCCGGCTCATTTTGAAGCACATTAATGCTGTGTGCGGTTGCTGCATCATCATCAAAGTTTAGATGCTCAAAGTTTGCCTCTGTTTCTATTAAAAAAAGGAGTACACACATCAGTACTAATTACACTGTAAGAAAAAAAGCAGTAGAAAAACAGATCACGTCCTGGCAGAAAATACCAGTACATTTTCTGTTAAGTTCACAGACATTTTCTTCAACTTTAAACACATCTCATCAATGCGCAATTCAAAATATGGGATCATATGATATGATATGCGCAAATGTACATTAAACACAAAGTATTATACAGAAATCTTACCTTTGAATGCATCGTTCAGAATATCAGCAATGTTTTGATCCATCTTGTTTTTGACACAGCAGGAGGTGTAAAGTGTTTAATTTCATCCCATACAGACAAAATCAGATTCAAACATGACAGACACTCTGAATGTTTTACCACTTGACAAAATGGTAAAGAGTGTGTGTTGCGTACCGCTTTGTGTCATAGCTGCTTCCTGTTCAAACAGGGTCATCATGACAACAAGAACATCAACGCAGAATTTAAGTTACTAAACAAAAAACAGTCACATGAACATGCGATTTAAATCAACATTGTTCAAATATCAAAAGTTAACATCAAATATGTCAAGTTATATTTGCTTGATTACTATTATTTTCGTCTTTTATGTGTGTGTGTGTGTGTGTGTGTGTGTGTATGAGTGTGTTAGTGCAGCAGGAACACAGCCTTGTATGACATTTTGTAGGTTGTGGTTTGAGAAGCACAACCACACCACACATCTCTAAATTGATGCATCCGCCGCATGAGTTACACAGTTATTTTATTCAAAACGCTGCTGTGGCTTTCCATCAGATAATGTAAAACGTTTTTAAAATTAACAAGATGCTCGGTATCCAATCTGAGAGGTTTCTTTTTTAGTGAGCCACTGTAGAGCTGCGTGTTTTAGTCGATTTTAAAGTGTGAATTATTTAGTGACATTACAGAATGAAAGAACACAAAGCATAGCTTCTACTCCTCTTGATCAAAACATGCAACATGACAAATCATAATCCTTTCATGTGAATATATGACAGTATTGTGGCTTTTAGTCCAGTTGTATAATATTTTTATAGAATTTCAGGTATAATGGCGAGACTGGCAATATGAGGACATTGTGTTTATTATATAATCTCGACTATTAGCGACTTCAATACAGGACACTATAGCAGAGCACCAAGCCACCATAAATCCAAAATTTATTTTAAAATTAATTTGTGTATATAATATTAATGAATGATATCAGAAATGGCTTAAATAGTGTAGTAAACAACTTGTTTTTCCTGAAACGGCATAATAAAATATAAGATAAAAGCTTTTATTTTCCATTATCTGTTCACATTTTCTATCAGTTCAGCGCCTCTAAACATCATCTATGTTTTCAGCCACTGGTGTTTTCTTGCATGACAACATTTACACAGTAAATGTGTGTAATAATTCTACACGCTGCACATGTAGTATTGGACATTGAACCAGTAAATTATCACAGTATCAGGCAAATAATTATATACTATTAGAATTGATACTTTGTAGGTCATATTCGCAGATATTTTTCATTTCACAGTTCATGGCGCAGGAGGTAGCGATGGTTTGCTTTCAAATCCACCTCTACAGGATAGTGGTCACTGACTTCCAAAGCCTAGGTGCAAAAAAAGAAAGAAATTTCAAACATTTTTAAAGGGGTCATATGATGCTATTTCAGTTTTTTGTTACAAGATCTTGGTGCATAAAGAAGATCTGTAAAGTTGCAAAGACTAAAGTCTCAAATCCAAAGAGATATTCTTTATAGAAGTTAAGAGTCAGCCACACCTACCTAAAACAGCTCGTTCTAACATGCCCCAACATGTCTACATCACGATGTGGGAAGATTTGCATAACACCGCCCAAATGTTCACGCAAAGAAAGAAAGCATAACTTTTATTCTCGCTGTAGTATTGTAGTTTCAGAAAGGCGGGGCATAGAGGAGAAACAATAATGTACAGTATGTGGAAAATAATGTGTTTTTTGAACCTTAAACCGCATAAACACATTTCATTACATCAAATACACAAAATAATGTTCTTTTTAGCAACATCATATGACCCCTTTAATACATTTTACACAGTTTTATGAATGAACTCTGTTTTGCAATACTGTTTACCTCTTCCTCAGATAGATTGAATTCTTCTTTGAAGTTGAATGGTTGAGCAGATTCCGGAACTATTCCAGAAATTAGTTCTTTGCCATGAATAATAATCCTAAAGCGGGTTTTCACAAAGATTTTACTATTAGACTATCTAACATAGACTGGTATGCCATTGTAAAATTGTAGTTTAGACTGAGAATGCTATAGAGTGCTGCAGGAATGAGTCCTAAAACCTGGAAACAAGCAACTTTACTAGTCCACTTTTAAAGCCTCTTTGTGTTTACAATCACACTCTTGCAAACCATTCTCACGCAAACTTGTAGATGGTGGTGGTGTTGTTTGTTTATAGCCTAACTTTAGCTTTTTACTTCTGGTGACTGTATTTTTCTGTGATCAAAACGTGAAAGAATCATTTTTCCCCCTTCAAGTCATAGAGCTTGTTTTCTGGAATAATCCAAAAGTCAATAAAAAAATCGTAGGGAACTGGTGTAATGGTGACTTCTGGGTTGGCCTTCAAAATTATGTCATCCTTGTAGCACTCTATTGTTCCTGTGGTTACTGTGTTGATTTGCTAATAAAGTAAGACCAGACCTGTCATAAGCGCAGCGTGTTTTTTCACGCACTGTAGTGTCTTGTTCATCTCTAATCAACCAGTGGAACTTTGGGTCACTCCTGAGACGAACGTTTTTCAGTCCTTTATTGGTAACATAGCTGCAAGCTGCATTTAAGTCCCCCAGAAACATCACATTCTAGATAAGAAAGGTAAAAAAAAAAAAAGAAATTATATACAATCTAGGAATGAATATACAATCTATCATTCTATCTAATGAGTTCTGTGTACCTCAGTTTTCCATTTCTTCCTGATTGTTTGGAAGACCTCATACAGTGCCTCCATTTCTTTCATTGCACTCTTAGGACAGGTGTGCTGACCAATAAGGACAAAGTTCTTCACCACTGTAAGATAATGCAACCAGTCAGATTCAATATGAATGTATCTGAGAAAATGATTGTGCTATAATGTGCTATTTTATTTGGTGGTACTAGAAATGCTCTGTGGAACGTTTATGACGTACAGGTTGTGGGAGAACGGATCCATATGATGAATGGCTCTCTGGCGAATACTGTGCTCTCGTTGAACTCTGGGTGCTGGTATTGCTCTTGCACCTGTAGCATGTCTTTTCTGTGAACACAGAAGTTTATCATCATCACTCCTAATGTTTGCAAAATTCAGGTATGTTCACAGACGATCATACGCATTATAAAAGTTTCATTACCTGTAAATGTACACATACTGCTCTTTATATGTTTTCTTCCCCATTCTTTTACTCTCTAAATGTGTGTAAATGTGAGATTTGTCAAATCTGGAGGAAGGAAAATTAAAACATTATTATATTATACATTAATTCAGATTCACGTGTGTCCGTAAAATGCTGTGAATATACCTGTTCAGGTTCATCAACAGTGCAGATACAGCTTCACCTCTAGAATCTCGAACTTCCTGAATCAAACTCAGGTCACAGCGAGAAATGATCTACAAGTTCAAAAAAATGTTTATACGACATTTATAGATAGAGAGATGCATTTAATTTTTTATTCAGATTCTCAAATATTCTTTGTATCTTTGTTAAAATAAGCCATTTTGTTCATTGTATTCATAGGACAGGTATGCTAATCAGTGAGGACATTTCATTTTTAGCCATATTCTCAAATAATCTATACCTTTATCAAAATCTCCATAACTCTCTTATTGCTGGCCTTTGCTTCTCCATAGCTCTGGATGTTGAAGGCACAGATCTTCAGTGAAATTACAGAAGTCCAAAAACATAATCCAACAAAACATACCAAAAGAGACGACCTCATTTATCAGGACACCTAGAAATACACAAAGTTTCATTAATCTAACAAAACAACACGACTTATTTGTCTTTTTGGATAGTGTAGTAGTGTATATATATATATATATATATATATATATATATATATAGGGGGTACGGA
>NW_015665129.1:213675-234632 GCF_001515625.1 Sinocyclocheilus rhinocerous
TTTTGATTAGTAATATGCATTGCTAAGAACTTCATTTGAACAACTTTAAAGATGATTTTCTCAATATTTAGATTTTTTTGCACCCTCAGATTCCAGATATTCAAATAGTTGTATCTCGGGCAAATTTTGTCCTATCCTAACAAACCATACATCAATGGAAAGCTTATTTGTTCAGCTTTCAGATGATGTATACATCTCAATTTCGAAAAATTGACCCTTATGACTGGTTTTGTGGTCCAGGGTCACATATATCCCAATTGTAAGTCGCTTTGGATGAAAGCGTCTGCTAAATGAATAAATGTAAATGTAAATATAACATATACTGTAGGATATAATTTAATTTAATAAAATTAACGTAAATAAACCCATCTTCTTCTTGTACAGCCCATGTCTTTAGCCAGCTTGTGTTAAAACACCCCAGGCCTACAGTACATACTGTATGTGTCACACTGTGGCATTGTACTTCCATTTTTGCATCATGTTAAAGCTGTAATTCATCAGAAAGTTCCTCTATAATTTTAAATCTACGAGACAAATGCATTTCCGTAAAAGCGTATAAAATGACTCACCCTGTATGACGACTGTCAAGCTATTATCAGTTTTTGGGGCTGGAGTGAATGTTTTAATGGGCTCTGGTTATCTTTACACAGGAAACCATGATGAAAAGCAGTGTTGGGCAAGGGGAGGGGCAGTGTGTGAATGTGTTGAAACAAGCTGTGTCAGATCTCCATTAATGTGTGGGCCAGTCTGGAACGCTAAAGAGAGTGACCTGTCATGACAATGTGCTTTTTCAGCCATTCAACACGACAGTATTGTCCTTTTATCTTCAGTGAGTGCTAACTGAAAGAAGTTTACGTTACTCTATCTGGAAATTATCTTCTGAAATCGTTAAATCAGTAAAAATAGAGATGCAGTTCAAAATACAAATATTACATGTTTAATACTAATGTCAAAATGCAAGTCTTGTTGTACACAGTAAATTTATTTTAGGCTTAATCTAAAACAATTTTTTAAAAGTACCGTTTTGAATTCCAATAATCAGTTATAAACTGTACAATACAGACACAGATGTAGGTATTAACACAAGAAATTCATTCAAACATCTTTGTTTTGTAACATGATACTAGTATTTACACAGGCAGTTTTCCATACTAGTACAAAGAACCATGAAAATTCTTAGCAAAATAATAAAGACATTATATGTGGTTAACTTTAAAAAACATTTATGTACAAAAATCAATGAGAAATGTAAAATAACAAAATAAATATAAACCAAAAAATCTCTGGAAGACTCTTGGTTTTGCTATTTGCTCTTATCACACAGGTCTAAAGCAGGCTCCATGCTGCGCTGAAGCTGTCTGGATGAGGTAGTCCTCCATACGCTGCTCCAGGATAGAGTAAAACTGGCGGAGCTGCTCTCTGGCCGGTGGATGATACAACCACAGGGCTGCCACCATCACCACCATCAGGAGCAGTACGAAGAGAAATAGACAGAGCCAGGACCCACAGCTTCGACTCTGTTCAGGGAGATGAGGGTGGAAAATGATTTATGGCATTAATGGAAACCAAATGAAAGTGGGGAGAATCTTGATCTTAACCAACTTAATTTTGAAAACAGCTCATTGCAGCTGTCAGAATATGTGGTATTCAAAAATATATTCATCTGACAGACTAAAAATTCAAAGTTATAAGAAAACCAGGCTGAAACTAGACTTCTAGTCATGCATGGATGTTATGTTGGCAGAATCTCACCCTGCTGTTGTTTTGGTGTGTCGTCAGTATGTTCAGTTCTTCTCTGCATTGGGTCAGTCGGGACTGATAGCTGTAACACTCTTGCTCCAGGGCCTCAAGATCCGCCTGCAGCTCCATGCACTGCCACAGCAAGGGGGCAATCAAGACAACACTATGTTAAACTATGTCTTATATTAATGTATACAAACTTTTTACAATAATTGATTTGTTGGTTTAACTTTTTATTTTGTTGCCCCCCTAAAACAGTCCAAGTATGATCATCTTTGTGCACTGAATTTCACTGCTACTCTACAGCTTATAAAATGTTATATACAGTATATATCATATATAAATTTAATAATTTATTAGTCATTTATTACATTTAAGGCAAGACACCAAAGGTGAATAGGTAAAAGAAGAGGAGAAATAAAGAAGTAATAGATATCACCATACGTCCCTGTGTTCATTAAATTAGTCATTACAGTACATTAAGGTACTGTTTTGTATTACAAGTTTTATAAATGTTTAAATGCAAATGAGGCATTACTATAATGAATAATTGTATTATATATTATCATACATCACAACATAAATCTGAACACTGGATAAATCTAGGCTCAAAATTTTTTCCTTTTGTTGATATATTAGAGTTATGTTTTTTTTGCATAGAAATTCATATTATATAATATAATATATACTCCATAGAAATAATTTTTAATTCATTTCTTGGAATTAAATATAAAAATCAGGCAAAGGGTATATGAACAAACCATTAAGTTTGCTTAATGCAAAAATGCCTATAAAGATATGTATTGTAATATCGAAAGATGAAAATAGTTAAAAGGTAATAAAATAAACACTTATATGTGTATTTCATTCCATAATATGTGTGAAAGAAAACATGTTACGGAAGCAAAATCCCCAAATTGACCAATGGTTTTGCCTGTAGTGCCTTATTTTGAATTTCAGTGATTGCTCTAGCAGATCTTTACCTTTTTTTCTTTCATTCTGAGTCTATGTTCAGTCTCTCTCAGTTGTCTCGCTGTGCTGTTATCTGTCCGCAGGAGCTGCTCCAGTCCTGAAGCGTCTTCATGTATTTCTGTGCTATTGTTCCACCACTCATGGTTGTGTCCTGTGAGTGTGAATAAAGAGAGACAGATAAAGAAAGATATCAAACTGCAAGAAATATGAGAGCTGAAAGAAATACAGCTTGTTAACTCCTTAACAGTATAGTATATTCCAAAAATTCTAAATATCTGAATGAATGTGAAGTGAAAGTCAGTTTTCCCTCACCTGTGAGTTCCTGTAGATGTTCTCTCAGGTTGAGGTTCTCGTCCTCCAGCTCTGAAATGAAGGAATGAAGCTCTGCTCTCTCCTGCTGAAGAGATTCAGAATGTTTCCTCAGCATCTCCTCCTGCTCCACAGAACGCTGCACAAACACATTCTCAGTTACACAACACATATAAATGACATGCTTCCCCCCCCCCATACATTTCAGTGTAGTTATGATGGGGTCTACAGAAAGCAGGGTCCTGTGGTTTGTCAGCTTTTGCAAAAATCTGTGATGTGTCACTCAAGTCCTTCGATACTCTGGTGATGGTTTCTGTTACAGTGGCTTTGGCGTACCTCCAAGTGACCCTGCAGCTGAAGCATCTGATCGGTGCACTCATCCTGCCTTTTCTTTAGCTGACTCGAACCCTCTTTCAGCTCCTCACACAGCCTCTGCCACTGCTCAGACTCTGCCTGTGCTGTCTGCAGCGCCCCCTGGTGGAAGGGAAGAGTGGGAATGAAAACTGGATTCTTGGAACACAGCTAGGCGTTCTAAAAGAAAAACCCAGTGCGATTCACAATGATAAATATGGAGGTAATGTTGGTGATTTGTATTACATTTTATAATTGTTATTACGACTTTGACCACGGCATTTGCTTACTTACCTGTAGGTACTCCATCTTACTCTGAGCGTCCGCCTTCTCATTCTCCGCCCTCTGAATAGCCTTCATAGCCTGCTGTTCATACTCCTCCCTCTGTTTTTCCATCTTTAACACCACTTTTTTCACTCCATCCTGAGGAACCTTCTGAAAAAGACAAATTGCAGCATTTATCTTTCTATGTCAAAACGTTTCTCAAACTCTTTGACCTGTACTTATCAAGGGCCAAGTTAAACCAATATGCTATTTTACAAATTAAAAGCAGAAAAATATACAACAAACCACAGCTTGGTTTGGTGTTGTTGCAGAGATGCAGCATTGCAAGTCTTACCTTGATGCAAACCTGCAGCTGAGCCTCCAGAGCTTTGATCTTATTCTTCAGCAAGTCCTCATCACAGCGTGTCTGTGGGAGGAAAAGGAAATGAGTGAGAGAGATAGAGAGAACCACTGAAGCAAGAGTTTTCAGTTTCTGTACATGCATTACATCCTGTCTTATAACTGCTTCCTTAGCATTTTGTTAAAAGCAAGCAACCTTTATTATTTATAATTCTCGATTGAATGCTACAGTATATTGCCTCTTGAGAAAAATAAAGAATGAGCTCAAAATGGAAAAATGGAAAAGTCTGAATGAGGGGCGAGTTTGAAGCATTGCAAAAGCGCAAACAAACCCCTCTCTGACGCCTACACTGCTCTCCATTACGTGTGTGCGAGCTAGTTTTTTTTTTCAGAACGAACCATATAGAGCTGGATGTTGGCGAACACAAGACCATCCCCCAGCCTCTCTCTGTATTACTGCTGTGACCAAACCAGGAAATTCAGCAACTGATGAAGCCAGTATTATGCAGAGTGACAGCATAGCTAATGTATCAGTAATGACCATGAATTTCAGAATGCTTTTGAATATGGTTTGTCTCATTTTGATTTAATAACCACAGCTTTTGAGCTGTATGAACTCCACAAAAGCCGATAATCATGTTCTTCAGCAGATTTACGAATGATCCAAAGATCGTCTTGTGCTTCAATGGAAGCAAGAACATCTGACAGTCTGTATAAAGGATTTCACATGGTCAGTGTGTTTGATTAGATTATATAGATTATACAGGATTATACATAATGTACAGGTGCATGTGTGCCTCTAAATGATGCTCCAGGGCTTCAGCAGGAAGTAGTTTACTAATGTACCTTCCACAGGAGCTCTGTAGAGTGCAGTAATGTGGCGGCGCTCTTCTGGAGGTTGGAGAGCTTCTTTTTAAGAGCCTCTTCTCTGTATAAGGCCTCCTGCATAGAGATGTCACATTTCACATCAGTAACATATTTTAAAATCAGTCAGGAAGAGCTGGTGTTTTTAAATATAAACATAATGGGTTGTCATACTTCTAAATAGTCAGCCAACTGGTGTACATCCTAAAAACAAAAGGAGAGGGAAAAAATATTATTTTTTTTTTTTTAAATAAATTACACAACATTACCATATTTAGCTATTTGTTTTTAAACAAGCATCAAATTTCTTACTGCTTCTTTGACGGTAACAAATCCAGACCTGATGGAAGAAAGTTCAAATGCTGCATTAATATTTACAAAGCAGGTGCATTATGATTACATTTTTCATTTTAAAATATACAGTAAATGTAATGTGACTCACTCAGTCTGAATGCTGGCGGTTTGCAATGTCTTCTGGGTGTTTGAGAGCTGAGTCATGTCTTTAAGCAGAACTGTGTGAATTATAAACACAAAACAATATTTTTAATAGTACTAATATTATAATATTTTGTCATGTATCATTTTGTCACATCCTGCAGTGCATAACACTGGTATGTTTTGAAATTTTAATCTCACTATTACTTATTACAGTAAGTAGAACTTAAGTATTCATGTCTCTGATTAATTTAAAGTAATGTTAGACATGACTTGGTTGGACCTATGGTTATTCATCAGAAAACCCACTAACCTCGTTCCTTTTTCATTTTCCCATGAAGCCGAATAGAATTGAGGACTGGTACGTCCCATCCATCTGATTTCAGGTCATGTTCATCATTCATTGGAGATGTGGAGACTGTCTTTGGGATTTGGACATTTGAGTTCAATGTTATTATAGAGGATCAGTGTTATTATAGAGGATGTCATTAAAGAATATAAAACAAATCTTGAATTTAATAAATTAATTTAAATATTTAACAAATATAAAACTGGTGAGCAATCAGTCACAGGCCAAAGACCTGGTTAATAATCTCTCTACCTGCTTTGTAAAGTTAATGCCATCTCTCTGGAGCTTTACATTTTGACTTGTTATCAAGGGCTGTCTGATTGACGTTAAGGTTTGCGCCATATGCTCTGGTGCATGCAGGGTTTCCCTTGAGTATCTGTGCCTTGGCACTGCAGATAACAGTGCATATGTGCCATGGTCCACTGGTCTTCTTTTGAAGAACTCAAACTGTCTTTTGCGATGCAGTTCATTTTTAATCCACCTTGTGTCCAGATCTCTCGTGGGACTGCGACATGATGTCGTGTTATTCCGATGGCTGATTTCTCTGTGCTTCACGGCACGCTGCTCCACTTTATACTCGTAATTTGCAGCTGGTGACCTTCTTTTGTCGTGAGCACCCTCCATTCTGTCCAACTCTGAACTTTGTGGGATATTTCTGGGCACTGGAATGTCACCTCACAATGTAAATGTATGGTCCTTGAAGTGGCAATTTCCTGTAATTGAAAAACAACATACTGTATATCCATCCTTTAGTGGTACTATATCATTAGATCTCAAAAATAGACCATCCAAAATTATCTAAATGACACAAAATGAGGATAATCAACAACAATTGCTGTAATAAAACAAGCAAAAACTAAAAAAGCAAGTTATGCTGTTGGGGGTCACACTTGTGTGTTCTCATTCTTTTCTGATCTAAAATAAATTCATGTTTATAGTGGTTACATATAAGATAATAAATGCTTATTTAAACATACTGTGAGATGGCGTGTGTCCAGTCATTCACTTCTGTTGTCATATTGTTTCAAAACGGGCATGAACTGAGCTACATGCAGCTGAAACAAAAAGGTTCAACCGTCAATGATTCTTTAAAATGCAAACGGTGTTCATATATATGCAGATATCTGCTTAATAATGACTGAAAAATGTCTCTGAGACACAGCATGCAATGCTCCCATATAGAGATTTGCAACAATTTTAGGCACTACGTTGACTGAAAATCTACATTAACAAAAAGTTTTTCAATTTAAAAAAATATATATTTTAAAAAGCAATAAATAAAAATAAATTCTGAAAGCATCATTTAAATACATTTACCTAAAATGTCAACAAGTTGGAACCAAATATCAGGTTGCAACTGAATAACAAGCCTGCATTCATACAGTTACACCAACATCTTGTATGTTGTGCAAATGCAAGATAAACTACAACAAGTTTTAGCATATTTGTCTCTTTACATCCTTTTAATGAAAGTACCTGTTCTGAGATGAGTCCCTGGAGTCAAAATAATTGGGAAAGCCGAGTCTGAACACTTTGAAGCCTACATGGCACTTGAAAACTAGTTCATTCAACAAAGGGCGGTCTACTTCGTTTGCCTTGCTTGCTTAACAGGAAGTAAGATGAACCTCACAACTTGTATGAGTTCCTCTATCTCAGCAGCCATGCGTACTGAAACTGGTGCCACACACGGATGGTCCCTAAGATTAGGACCGGAGAGGTGGTCATATTGGCTGTTTAAATGTAGCAAAAGTGGACGGGGAGGGACTAGAGAGAAAGAGAAAGACAACATAGAATCAATATTCAGTGCTATATCAAAGCAAGATTTTAAAATGCAAGCAAAAACAATTATAAGTGGACTCATGTTGATGTTCCTATATGAAAACAAATTAATTTGAGCTGAAGAAAGAAATAAAGTGGGTGTAGAAACAGATAATTGTTAAAATGCCAGATTGTTAGACTGTAAATCCACCTATGTTCAGTGTATAGGGCCTACTATACATTTTAATATTGGGCAAATTCCCATTGAATCTAAAAAAGAATCAAAATGAACAGTGTTTATCTATTTAAATACGTATTTAAATGTTTATTGGTGTTAATTATCATCGTCGATATGTTCAAATAGGCTATTTATGTTAGCAACAACTTACAAGTGTCAACGTTTCTTTTATTGTTTTTATGGTGAACTGGCGCCACATGCTGGCTCCTTCTCAGAGTGCAGAGTATCCCGGATGTGACAGAGCGCTGGTTTTTGGAACATCTCGCGATATCTGAGGCGAGAGTTCCTCATCCTTGGTCTAGAAGGGCACAGAGAGCCCGGTACAGAGACGTTTTGGCCAGGGATCCTGACATTGACCTGTTAAAACATGTTTTCGAGACTGGTGCTCGTTTCAGGTGTGTGATTTATCTAATGAACGGTACTCTAATAATTCGCGTTGATTGTGTGGATTAAATAGACGGTTTTATGAGGGAATGTGAAGTTGAAGGGTAAACTTAGGCCGCACGGTGTGAATGGCCACACATGAACCTGCAGAGAAACGTGTTTATCTGCTCTAATGAATTTATGTTTTAATTCTAATGATGTTTAAAATGCAATGAAGTCCAGCAGTGATTGCTGCATGAGAACGATCGTGGAGTTAATGTGCTTTCAGTATGTCCTTGTATTGAGTTGTTTAGCTGTTAGCTGAAAGCTAATGCCACATTCAAACTTTACCACTTATATTAGCTGCGTAATAATTTACATTTAATGTATAATAACATTTATTGAATGTTCATTTAGGGGTGCAAATTAATACATTTTATCTCCGATTTTTGCTAACCTGGTAAGATTCACAACTTGTAACTTATGTATGCAAGGACGTTTATTTTATTATATCTGCACTATGAACCAAAATCATTATGAATCAAAAAACAAAATGTGGAGTTTTATTTGCAGTCTGTTAATATTGTTGAACTAATGACATGTAGACGACAGGTTTCAGCCCTCTACGATCACCTTGGCAATTGAATCGCCATTGGCTAGTAAATTTTTTAGTTTACTCGCCAGACTGATAAATAAATAAATAAATATATATATATATATATAATTATGTTTGTTTGTAAAAGGGCACACTTTTATAAATATCTGAAAGTACACTCTTAACATCAGTCAGTCAAGCATTATATGATAATCAAGTATTATTTAATGGTAGAACTTTAGTAATTAGAATTAAAACCGGAGAGTGAAACTCTGATGCGCTCAGTCAGAGAGTGTTCGGCGAGTGAAAATATATCTGAGCTAAACTTATACTTAGCCTCCAACTCACACACTGGCGAGTAAAATCTGAGAATTTATTAGCAACTGGCTAATATTAGACATCATTTAGTCGCATATGCGAGTGATTTACTCGCAATGTAGAGGGTTGGGTTTTAGAAGTGACAGCTGCAAAAGATAAGTTAATGAAAATGTTTTAAACAAATCATTGATTCTTTAGATTAAATCACAGCTGCATTTAATAAAACATAATTACAAGCAGTAATGAAAGGTGTCAGTCTTTTTAAGGATGACATTGAGATTATTTTCAGTCCTTTTCTAACTACTGTGTTCTGTTTCTTGTAGGTCATACCCTGAAAAACAGCGGGTCCTTTGGCGCTTGGTATGTAAAATCTTTCATTGTTGTGGTCAGTGGTGTGTATGTCTGTCTGGGATTGAAGAGAACTGGAAAACAAATGATATCCATAGACATCTAACCCTGTGCTGCTTTTACTCCTCAGCCTGGTTCAGGCCTCTCGTTCCTTTCACCAGTCCTCCCAGAGTCTTGCACCAGTTCCCCCTCTGCCCGAGAAGGGAGGAAAGGTCCGACATGGCATCTTCCCAGAGGAGCTTTTCACACTGCTGTATCCCAAAACCGGTGTGACAGGTGGGATTGTCAGCGTTATTGCCTCCTTTCTTAGCGTTTCCCTGTTATCCAGATTCCTGTTTGTCTTTTTAAAAGTTCACTCTAAATAGAAGTATCGAAGAATCTTTATGCAGAAGTTTACCAGAATCATTCATAATCTATCATGCTCCAAAATGAACATTCACTTGTTTTGCTAACTGCATATCACAATTCCGTCTTATTTAGATGCAGTCCTACCTTATGACACCTTTACGTGATGAGTAGATTGATAATAACATTGTTATTCATTAATAATCTCTTCATCCAAAAGATCAGATTATTTTCTGTTAACAGTGAGCGAGAGCCAGTACATTGATACACAGGTTTGTGTTCTCTTCTGTTTGCAGGGCCTTATATGCTGGGCACCGGTCTGCTCCTGTACATGCTGTCTAAGGAAATTTACGTAATCAATCACGAGACCTTTGCTGCCGTATCAATCGGTGCAGTCATCATTTACGGCATCAAGAAGTTTGGGCCCAGTGTAGCCGCCTTCGCCGATAAAATCAATGAGGTGCAGAAAGTGTTTAGTGTTCAACAGAAGTGAAATTGTGTAGATAAACAGTGACATTTTATTGAGACTGAAATATGATCTGATGATAAATTTAATGTTGTGAGCAATTACCCTAAAGACTGTAACTAAGGGTTCTGTTTGACTAATATTTTGTTCTCTCTCTTCCTCTGCAGGATAAAGTGACAGAGGCTCAGGAAGTGAAGGATCAGGCCATGGGTAGCCTAGCTCAAGGCATTGAGGATGAGAAGAAGGAGCAGTGGAGAGTGGAAGGAAGACACATGCTCTTTGATGCCAAGAGGGTGAGGAGGACAAAAGACTGTGATGTTTTTCCAGTGACAGATCATCTCTGCCTTCATTTACCATCCATAAATGATGACATCCACTAAATTTGGAATTATTTACAATTAACATTTAGAGTGGCTCTAGGTTTGTGATGCTCCTCTTCCCATCTTCCATCAGAACAATGTGGCTATGCTGCTGGAGACCAATTACAGGGAGCGGCTGCACATGGTGACCAATGAGGTGAAGAAGAGGCTGGACTACCAGGTGGAGCTTCAGAACCTGCACCGCCGCATGGAGCAGGAGCACATGGTGAACTGGGTCGAGCAGAGCGTTATAAAGAGCATCACCCCACAGCAGGTACAGGGAATATGGTCACTCCATTGACGCTTTATTGTATTTATATTATACAAAAGGAAGCATTTGTTTAGAACTAAAGGCCTTTTTTTGTCCTCGGGGAAGAAATGTTGAGTAAGAGTGAGCTTACTTAATATTAGCAAGTATGGTAATTACAGACCTATTATTGGAAAGTTTCTAATTATTACTTTTTCAGGTAGTGTAAGTGGTACTTTTCTATGTTTTCTTATTTTTTTCCAGAATCGTTTATAGTCAACTACAAATGTGTCCAAATATAAATGCTACTTTAGTCTAGAATCTGTATACAAGAAGTAATTTTTTTAGCTTGGCCTCTAGATGGAGACTTTGTACTCGACAATCTCTCAGCAGTTACAGTAACAGTGTAATTGCTACAATATGTGGACAGGAGATTTTGAGGTAAAAGTTTTTTTGTTTTTTTTTGGTTACACTTTATTTGAAGGTGTCCTTAATACAGTGTAATTATACATTTAAGTACTGAGTAATGTTAATTAACTACATGTATTTACTATATGGTTAGGGTTAGGATTGGGTTTTGGCTTAGGGTTACTTGCATGTAATGCATAATTTATTGTTATTATAATAGTAAGTACATGTAAAATGTAACAAGGACATCTTAAAATAAAGCGTTACCCTTTATTTTAAGGTGGCTTAGTACTCGACATTACGCTGTAACAGAGTAACAGTGAGTAACATGCTGCAGGGTTTGGTTTAGGGTTAGTTGATTGTAATTATGCATGCTTTGCTGTTATTACTGTAGTAAGTACATGTGACATGCTTAACAATGGCACTGTAAAACAGACCAACTTTACCTATTTATGCACTTGTACTAACTACAGAATAATTGTTCTGATACTGTTATTACATTTTTTTTAATGCTTATTTCTACGATCTCTCTTTTTGTTTGTCTTTCAGGAAAAGGAAAGCATCGCCAAGTGCATTGCAGATCTGAAGGTCCTGGCCAAGACCACTCAGGCTCAGGCTACAGTATAGGTCTCTGTCAATGTCCACTCCACACTAAAGCCTCTTGTTTTCATTCTAAATGAACCCTTTCCTTGTGAACATGCCAGTCTGGCAGTGTCATCAGAAGTGTACATACCCGTATTAAATAAAAGATTTGGTTATTCACTAAATTCTTTTTCCGTCCTTTTTGTGGGATGATTTGAAGAACTCCAGTTCTTTGCCTTGTAGTTCTGACATTAATAGTTTAAATGTTTTGTTGAGCTGTTAGGTGATATTAGTAATATGATTTAAACTTCACAGATTAAGCCATACCTTTCACATTGCATCTGCAAACAAATGATTCATCTTACTATGGTCCAAATACTTAATTTAAAATGGTTGAAACTAGGGCTGGGTAAAAAAAATATAGATATCTCGATATTAATCGATTATCATTTTTAAGGAACGAAATCGATTCTTAAATCCCAAGAATAAATTAGTCTAGCCTGTTTTCAGTTAATGGACGGAACGTTGAAGGGCACTTACCATCCAATATATCGCAATAAGCATTGTGCTTTGGTACTTTTAATATGAAACAAAGTCTCAGATTTCAAATTCTGTCCATTGTATTGCAGTATTCAAACAATAAATGCCGTTTTGGCGCTGTTTAATGTGGAGTGACAGATCGCTGTAGCGCCTCAGTTCAACAGACTCAGCAGCGCGAGGCGCACGTGAACTAATCATCTCCTCCACATTAGTTTCAGCACAAAATAAGCATGACTAAACATCCGAAGGTAAGTTAAAAGAAAGGGTGCAACTTTACAAGCCGTGTCCTGTCTCATGTAATCGCTCAATCAGTGTTTTAGCTGCGCAAAGACGCCAATATAACGGTTTGTAAACAATGTTACATATGGTCATATTTACCTCAGAAAAAACATATTTGGTGACCATAAACTCATTAGTCAGATAGAAAAATAAACTGTAGAGAGGGGCATTTTGCTAAATATATGCACCATATAACATATTCATTATCAATTTTACTGTTCTTCAATGTTTAATTTGTTTGAATAAATCCATCAAGTTTTTATGAAAGCCACCATTGTTTATATTTAAAAAAAAACGAATCGAAGTAGAAATATTATGTAATTGTACCTTTATTATTAGTGTAATTTTACCAAATCAGTCAATTTTGACCTTCAATATTATTGTAATGTAGTACCAACTGACTCTCATGTATATTTTACAGCATTAGTTGAGAGATTTTTTTCCTTGAGAAAATTTGGCATGTACTGTACCTGATATATATCCAAAATAATCTATATTGAATCGAATCGAATCGCAAGCTTGTTAATGAGAATCGAATCGAATCGAATCGTGAAATTTGTGTCAAAACCCAGCCCTAGTTGAAACATATTCTCATCTTTCTTTTTAAAATATGCTGCTTGGCTTAATGTTTTGTTATGGTAATACAGCAACATACATTTAGTGTGACGAAAGTGTACAAATTCATTCAGGGGTCACTGTGCACCACTTTGTTGTACACATCACAATGGCTGTCTATTAATGACAAAACCTTTGTACTCAAGGATGTAAATGTAAAACCTACCTGCTGCTACCTGATTTACTATTATTCAGGAACTAGACTTTGACCTCAGCTTTTCCAAGCAGGAAGACCAGAATATTTGCTCTCAAGCAGTTCACGAAGAAGACGGACTTGAGGATATGTCTAATTTCTGGAGTAATCTGAACCTACATTTGGAGATTTGCAGTTAAATTTAGAATTTTCTTTAAGGTAACGTATACAATCATTTGTATAATATGGTTGATTTCAGCTATACTTATTTTATAACCGAAACATGTAGAGGCACTGATACATCGTGTTTAACACAGATTGATAGGGCAGTAATTAATTTGAATAATGTAAGATACAAAACACGGTTACATCACAATTATTCTAATTTGTGTTGTCTTTTAGAGGAGTGATATTATTAGTGTTTTTTTCTTATTTCTTTTTCTGGTTTGCTCTGCGGCGTATCACTTTTGCACGTCTGTTTTCTTCTCGCCAAGCCAAACATGTTAAGTTGTTATAGAGAAAGTTCCTGCTTTGTGTTGTCAGCAGTTTTTTCTGTTTATTCGTCAAGCACTTCATGACCAGCCTGGTCTCATGTGTATACGTAGGTATTAATACGTAACATTTACAAGCACAAAACGTACACTTTTGTACGTTTTTATTAATGCTAAAACGTACAATTTAGACGTATTTCAACGTTTAAAACGTATAAATCGCTACGTATTTTTAGCTAAAAAACGTAAAAATATTTACGTATCTTTTATATCAAGATATTCGTATCAATGCATTTTTATAATTTTATCAATAAGCGATTTAGATTTTTAGACCCCTTAACCTACCCCCAAACCTGAACCTACCCATTTTACAGTGAATATGCATTTTTATAATTTTATTAATACGCAATTTAGATTTTTATAAAAACGTAAGTAAATGTACGTTTTATAGTACCACATTTTACGTAAAATACATACAAATTATCATGAGATCACGTTGTCATGACTGGACAGTTCTCGCTTGTTTTTGAGAAGAAGAAAAAAAATCCTTGACCATAAGTTTTTTCATTCTTGTAATTGTCTTATGAAAGCCAGTGATTCTGCCATGATTTACTGACCTTGTTTAAAAAAATCTGACACTGATTTAATATAGAATTTTTACTACTCAAATTTAAAAATAAATGTCAAGTTATGATATTAATACATCAGGCAGTATTCACTAAGTGACTGATTGAAATTATAAGTATATATTTTTCTTAAAAATATCAACATTTGAACATAAAAAGCACTTGTTCTGATATTTTGGTTTTAGGTAGCTTAATTGGTTTTGAGGATGTAATATGTGTTTGCTTCACAAACTTGATGACTACACTTTCACCTCCTTTTGAAAAGTTAAGCGGTGTCAAACCACAACTGATGAACAGATACTTCTTCATAACTAATGTTTCTGCCTGGCATAGCTTCTCAGATGTCTATCTGCCATTTTTCTGAATGGTTTTATGACTGATAACATTATTATTACAGGTGTTAAATATCACAGTCAAGAATGTATGGGGGGAACCCTGTCCCAGTTTTCCAATCAAGGTACATCACCTCCATCAGCGTTATCTTTCACTGTGTGCGAGTGGAATTTGTACCTGAAGCACACAGAAGGGTGTTTCAGTGTAGTACGTCATGTCTCATATCGGTTGTCATAACAGCTGTCAGGCAGGTCGTCGTTACACAACGTTGTGAGGCAGGGTTATTGAAGTTTTGATTTTTTGTTGTGCATTTTATTTCCGGTTGTTTTTGTTTAGTATCAGGATTATTTTAAAAGCTATCTAGTGGCATTTTCATTTTTAAATCAGGCAGTTTTATAATGGGCCTATACGTATAATATACACTGCCGTTCAAAAATTTGGGATCAGTAAGATTTTTTTTATGTTTTTTTAAAGAGGTTTCTTATGCTCATCAAGGCTGTACCTGTTTGATCAAAAATACAGGAAAAAAAATAATTTTGTGAAATATTATTGAATTTAAAATAAGTTTTCTTTTTAAATATACTTTATAATATAATTTATTCCTGTGAAGCAAAGCTGAATTTTCAGCATCATTACTCCAGTTTCAATGATTCTTCAGAAATCATTCTAATGTGTAATAGTGTATATTGTACCACAACATTTCTATTTGGAATAAACAGTTTTTTTTTACTTTTTATTCATCAAAGAATCAAAGAAAAATGTATCACAGGTTACCAAAAATATTAAGCAGCACAACAGTTTCAACACTGATAATAAATCAGCTATATTATAATGATTTTAATCATGTTCATGCCTGGATGAGCACAAGAGACTCCATTAAAACATTAAAAATCTGACTGATTGATCCCAAACATTTGAACGGCAGTGTACAGTATATATCTTAAACAAAAATTAACACTTGGCAATTTTTATTTTATTGTTGTTAGTTTAGTAAATCCTTTAAATATATTTAACCCTTTCCAAGTAATGTCAGTCATTATTTCTAATTCTGTTTTGTTGATATCTGGTGTGGATGAAGTTGACTTTGTTGTCAATCAAAAAAAGTAACCTCCCAAAACTATTGCAACAAAACTGGACACCCAGATATGTCCAGAATCATCATCTGGTGTAGTATTTCATTTCACTGAAATTACAGAAATAGCCAAACTAGTTTATCAGAAATGAATGTCCACATACTTTTTGGCCATATCCTGCATATTGCTATAGCATTGAGCTGACTGTGGGTTTTTGTTAAGAATAGTTCAATTTAGAATAAACTCAGAATTAATATTAGAAATAACAAGAAATGTTACTGATTACATTGTTTTTTGCGGCCATACCTAGGATTTATTGGAAATAAAGGAAATCTTAGGAAATCTGTTAACTTTTAATATTATTACAATTATAAAATGATAAAAATACATAGATATTACTAAATTGACAAGATATATGTACAGTCCATACAGACATATTGTGTTGTGACTATATTACAGAGGCTTCTCACCTGAGCCGCCGTCCCAGGGGCCTGGCATGTCTCGTCCTAGTGCCAAATCCATCTACAGTAAGTACAAATCCCATTTAAACAACATACTAAAATAATACTATATATTTAAGTTGACTTTGATGCAGTGCAAAGGAAGGAGTATGCAGAATCAATCCACAGACAGCAAGACAACTTTCAGTACAGAGTAGAGGTAAGATTAAATCCATTTCATGTGTTTGTTAACTACACTTAATAACTAATCATTTTAAAATGTTCCATTTGTGCTGACTGCATGTTACTGATGCATACTCTTAATCTGTTAAGAGCAAAGCCACCACCCACTTCACTAATGTGTGTTATAGAAAATAACAGACAACCAGTGCTTATCTAACATGTACTGTAGAGATTTCCACACAAACTGATCTGGAAAATTTGATGACGTAAGGCTGAATTTCACAAGGCCTTCTATAACAATAGCCTGCGTGTGATTCATATGTGATCATAAAACAACATAAAATCTCATTCTCCTTCCGTTCCCTAGCACCTGTTCACATGTGTGATAGATGGCAGAGAGGTGAGCAGCATTGATGACTGTGTGAACAGGTTGAAGAATATGGACAGTAAAGGGAAAGTGTGGGGTCAGGACATGATCATGCAGGTCCAGGCGAACCAGCTACAGCTTTGTGACATAGAGACCAAGGTCACTAATCTGTGATACACTAATCTGAACAAATACTTTGGCCTTTTTTAAATGGTTACATTATACAACACTTAATTCCGGTACTAAACATTAAACTCTTCCTCTGTTTCCTGGATTTGTAGGAGGTTTTGGAGTCTGTACACTTGAGTAGAATCAGAGCGACAAGAGCTGTTCTCGACAGTTGTGTGTATGACTCCCTCCTCATTATCTCAGTTCAGGATCCTAGCCAGAGAGCTCCACAGGCCTTCCTGTTCCAGTGTGAGGAGATTGGGGTGAGAAACAACACTCTGATGTATAGTCAAAAATGTTAGATTCATCTAAGGGTTGATAGTGCTGCATCTGCCCGGTATAAATCTGTCTTAATATCTTGTGGATTGATGGGGGAGTTTCCATTCCACTCCCTCTGTCAGTGCCCTGAATTTTTCTATAAAGGTATGTGTGATGTTTTAAATCGCTAGGCTCAGGAGGTGGCAAATGATCTGGAAAAGGTAATACAGCAAGGAGGGGATGCCACACCTCTGCTTAAAGAACCACAAATGGACATCAGGTCAGCTGCTGCCTCGCAAAGAAGTTGTGCTAAGAACTTTTTTCCTTTAAATGTGCTAAAATGTAATGTTTTAAATAGACATCATTGATTATTTGGGATAATGATCTAAATAACAAAGATCTATTATTAATTTTTTCTCTTACACTACAACCTTAGTTTTTATCAGTGCTGTACAGTGATATATTTTCTATTACTCAGGAGCCATCTGGAAAGCATCATTGGTCAGGGTTATCCAGGAAGCATGAAGAGACCAGCTCCCATGCAGCCAAACCCTCCTCCCCCAGAATTCCCACCTCCACAGTACAACAACTATGAAGACTATGGTGATCACTTGAAGAGTTCATTTCACTCAGAAAAATACTCTTTTAAATACCCTAAAATGTCCTGAAATTAACCCTCTGGGTGTTCTCAGTCATTTTAGTCTGAATTTTTTTTTTTTTTTACCGAACAGAATGGTACAAAACGTAATGACTTCTGTTGCTCTTGCTATTTGAGCACACAAAAAATTGTGGACATGATTAGAAATGGCTAAATGAAAAAAAGTCTTTAAAAAAAATAGTCACACTTGTGATCTTCACAGTCAAAAATATTCGCCATATTAAATGGGAAATACAAAAATACAGATACATAATTTTTGGGGGGTACAGTCAACAAATCAGCCACAGTGAAGTAGTGTTTCATAATGTCTAAATATATATCCAAATTCAAAACCTTTTATAATATTTTCCTAGATGATAGATGGCCTTCACCCACTATGCCATTTCCCAGAGAGGAAGCGTCCTACAGGCCAATGCAGTCTGAGCAGGAGCAGGCTCCACCTGCATTCAGTGATGTGGAGAGAGATTCGGTTGGTTGTTTTTACTGACAATTTTATCACACCATGCTATTAATCCATCTAATATAGAAATCAATTTATTGACACATCCTCCATCCATTTACTTTTCTCTACAGGAGATTTTTAACCATGTAGCAGCCGACATTGAGACCTTTGTATATAAAATAGGCTCAGCTTTGCCAAAAGAAGACGGAAAAAAGAAAAAGAAAAATGCTGCAAAAAAATTGGGTGAACAATTTACACCTAGTGCTTGTTTTAATAATTTAATTTCATTTAATTTCCTATAAGGATGTTAAAAAATCTACATGATGTCAACATTTATTATTATTATTTTTGCTTTTTATAGTTGCAAGTATTCCCCCTGTGGAGGAGTACATATCCTGTCTGCAGAAAATAAAGTATGGCTTCAACCTTCTGGTAAGTTATATACATTTAATTTCTTTGATATTTCCTAAGAGTATTAGACTACTTCAATTAATACTTTCAAACTACCACTTTAGTTTTGGCATGTCTCCAAAGTACAATGGAATTAATTATATTTTTAGAGTTTTCAAAAAAAAAAAAAAAAGTTTAATATGAGACATACTGTTTTTTATTTGTTGCATATGTCTGTTTTCATACTCTTCTCTACTTGTGACAGGGGAAACTGGATGGTCACCTAATAAATCCTCCTGTTTCTGATTTTGTTCACAGTCTCTTTTCTTCCCTTGCTTTTGTAAGTATCTGTTTGTTCAGTCTGTTTGCATTGCAGTCACATTTCATACATTTTTTTCATTATGCAATGAAAATGGATGAGCATACTTTCAGAAAAGCTGTTTTGTTCTCCTGAAGCTTCAGAGGGTGAGTCAGTAGGACCCACCTGACCTGTTACCTATTTACAAAACCATAGCAATGTTTTAGAAAGCACAAGTTGTATAAGCATGTACAGTTTTGTATTGGCATCTATGGTTCCATGGAGAACCTTTTACATCCATGGACATTTTCCATTACACAGAAGGTTCTTTATAGTGGACAAAGGTTCTTTAGATTTTCACAGTGTTCTTCACACTAAGAAAAATGGGTTCTTTTAAGAACTGTTCACTGAAATGTTGTTTGGGGAACCCAAAATGGTTCTTCTATGGTATCGCAACAGAAGGTTCCAAAAGTTTCCCCTTTTCAAACTTTTATTTTCAAGAGTGTACTTTTTGTCCAGAGAAAAGGCTTTACTTTTGATGATTTAGCAACTTGTTCACCACTGAAATCTTACAATATATCACACGGTTAAAGGTCAGGAGATGCACCATATCAGCCTTCATCACACTCAGTTCCTGACTGTTTCTTCATGCTTCAGATGGTGAGTCAGTATCCTCCCAACATCCCTCCCACGGTGCTGAGTCCACTGCTCACAGAAAAAGCCCTGCACCTCCTGGGAAGATCTGTCACACCAAATGAGGACGTACTGTGGAGCAGTTTGGGTGATGCGTGGAGCATCCCAAGGTCTTCTATTCTACAAAAAAACGTCCTCACGGATTAGCAAACAAAGGAGAAAAGCTCATGATTTTTCTGTTTTTTTTTAAAAAATCAGATCTAAATGGCCAAACGGGGATCAGATCCCTCCATATTATCCCAAATTTTATGATGGTTGGCAGCCTCTTCCACCTGGCCCTTCCCAGTCCCCTCCCGCCAGCAGGCAGCTGTCACGGAGCAACAGTGAGCGCGTCCCACCCGGGAACGCCATGCAGAGGCCACCTGAACAGGTAAATGCTCTCAGAGGGCAAACTTCAAACCTGATTTAAGCATGAGGATGTCATAAAATGCGTCAAGTGTTTGACATATACATCCTAACCTAAGGTATAATAAAGTGAAATGAGTACAAATTGCTGTTTACCCTCTCTTCAAGGACAACAGACCCTGGAACGCCCCACCCATGCGGTGAGACATATCTTGTGAACTCCCTTTGAAATTCCCAGATAATATAAAGGCAGTTGTGACAGCAATATAAAACATTGTTTATTTCACTTTATAAGTATGTAGCCTTTTAATGGACAGATGAGTTCACTAAAGAATTTAAGAGGTACATTTCAAATCAAGTCTAGTAACATTTTTGTCTTATTTTATACCAGGTCAGCTGAGCCGCCAATCTACATGAGGGTGATCTATGACTTTATGGCAAGAAACAGTCAGGAACTGAGTTTGATGAAGAGTGACATGGTGCAGGTAATCACCTGACCTTTAACATATTGATATTTAAAAACACACCCCACACAAAGGAAGTTGTGCAACTTCAGGGTGAACAAAGTGACTAAATCAATACGTTTTTTGGCAACACTTTTCATTTAAAGTCCCACTCATAGTCGCGGGAAGTGGGGGTGCTGAGGGTGCTGCAGCACCCCCTGTTTTTTTTTCTGTGGGCAACTGTTTAACTGTTGGGAATAAAAAAAAACATTAAGTGCAAATAGCACGCCTTGTTTGCAGAAGCTATTTACACTAACTCCACCCACCAACGTGTGATTGGGTTAGTCAACATTACAAAAGACGGTCATCAATAGTTAGATTCAGTGGCGTAGATGGTAGAGTGTGTGTCATACTCTTTTTGACACGATCGACCCGGGTTCGAATCTGCCTTTTGGCTAACTTTTTTTCTCCCTTTTCAAATTTCAAATCACATCAGAAAAACATTTAATTT
>NW_015665129.1:235172-239931 GCF_001515625.1 Sinocyclocheilus rhinocerous
TTCAAATTTCAAATCACATCAGAAAAGCATTTAATTTCAATAAAAATGAAGGAAATAATCAAAAAGTTGAAAATAAAGTATCGGGTAGGGTTAGGTGTAGGGAAGGGCTTTTGTCCCAATAAGGTGGCAACCATTTAATAATTTGAATTCAAATTAAAATTTATACAAGTTATTATTGCACACTGTTTTATAATGTATTACAATGCTGAGGTGCAGATAATTTACACTATTTGCAATCAGTAATTAGCAGAATATCTACCCGCGCCCCTGGTTCCACTAGTTAATGTTAGTTAAAAGAGTAAGCAATACATTTGTTAAAGCATTTATTAATCTTTGTTAAAGTTAATTGTTCATTGTTAGTTCATGTGTAACAAGTACAACTTTTGATTTTAATAATTTTAGTAAATGTTGAAATTTACATGAACTAACAAAGAAAAGCATTTATTAATCTTAATCTATTGTAACTAAAGTAGTAACTAATGTTAACAAATATAATGTTACCTTTTTTCTGTGAGCAGAAAATGTATACAAATAGTTTGTTCTTGTTTATACACTTCTATGCTTATGTAAACAGGTAACCGACAAGTCTGGGCAATGGTGGAAAGTGAAAAACAGTCGTAATGAGGAGGGTTATGTGCCTCAGAATGTTCTAGAGCCTGCTGATGGACAAAGGCCAACAGTAAGTCATGGCCAATGCACACATTTTCTTTTCTTTCTTTCTTTTTATTTATTTTTACAAATGTATTCTTACTCTACATTTTTATTTAAAAACAATCATTTCAATAATGTATCAAGGACATGCTAAACAATGGCTTAATTCATATTTTTTAACATCGGTCAATGTATGACACCCAATTTTTCATCACTGTTTGGTCAGGACATGTATTGCTGTATATTTAACTAATAGATTTTTGCTATACACAATTCATTGTTTTATGAATGTTGCCCCCTATGTTCTCAGCAAAATATGAGAGGACCTCCATCTCTAGATATGAGATCTAGACCTGAGGAAGTCAAAGCCTGGTTACAGTACAAAGGCTTTTCGAAAATGTAAGAAACCATTTCTATCATCTTTAATTTTATTCTTTAAAATGGTCAAAAATACAAAAAACGTTTGCACCTAAAAAGTTTTTTAATTTGTATTAAATTTTGCGGACCATTTTTCTTGTATTTTTGACTGTGGATGTATTGGTCTTCACACTTAATTAGCTGGAAGAGCACACTGAGTGCATTGATTCTAGACTACACCAAAATGTAGTTCTGACACTTTACAACAGAAATAGCTGAACATGCTCCAAGAAGTCATTTATCAACCTGTTGTCACCCTTGATTCATCATGTATTTGTGTAGGACAGTCCAGAGTCTTGGGGTGTTTAATGGAGCAATGTTGCTGGGAATGAAACAGGATGATATCAGAGCGATATGTCCTGAGGAAGGAGGTCGAGTATTCTTCCAACTGCAGAGCGTCAGATCGACTGTTGCAGTAAGTCATGCAGCTCTATTTGTTCAAAGTAAGCTCCCGCCTATTTATGGAGCACTTTTCATTGTGGTGAAGTGATCTCACAGTATTCAGTGTGGTTTTATACCCGACGGTCATTTAATGAATGAGGCGGCGCTCACAATTGTCATCGGTCTCTATTTCCTTTGCAGCTTGCCAGTGAGGCTGAATACAGCCAGTATGGTGGCCGCTAATAATCTGAGGACACCGGTGCATTTCGATAGCAAGAATCTGAACGTGTCTGGACCTGAATGAACAAGAGCTATTCAGTAAACTCCTCAGCATTTCCATTCATTAGACAACAAGCCAAGGCTAATGCCTACAGACTTGTTCAGTTATATTACCCTTCACACATGCAAATGATGAATACATTTAATGCATTCATTTTATTTATTTGATGCAGATTGTTCCATTAAATTGATTTCCACTGATGTCACTGTGGTGGTGGGCACTTGTCTAATTGTACTGTATGTTATGTAGCTGTTATATGTGTTAAATGAAAATGAATCACGTCTGTAACACTCTGATCTTGACACTGTTTGCTAATTGTGCACTGTATATTAATAAATGGTCAATAATCAACACATTAGTAGCCATAGTTTATTGGTCTTAAAGTAAGCTTTTTATTTTGGGGTTAAATATATTTTTGTTACATTTAATTTCAAGGCAACAATCCAGTTGTGGGTTTGTGTTTTACCTCACAACAGTAATAAAGTGAATTTAATCAGGATGCCTTTGGTTTAAAAACCTTTTTTACATTTGCATTGTCATTCATGACCATTTAATTTCTAATCAATAAGGTTTAAATGCACTGAACTCAACAATGCTCTGCTTTATTGGGTCAAAATTAGGTCCTGAAGTTCATGCTTTTTTACAATTCAAACATTGAAAATCTGAACAGGGAAATATCTAATACACTATATCATTAGGATGTAAATTTAACTAATCCTTTTTTTATTGGGAAGGTTAAAATGTTGTACCAAAAAAATCAAGACAAAATCTTGTCATTTTCACTCCTTCTTGTTTCCCCATTTGGCCATCTTGTTGTTCACAGGTGTTTTCATGAACTTGCCCGACTTCATGTACTCTGCCATCTTCTCAAGGCTCTGACAGGGAACACAATTCATATCAGAATCACAATTTTTAACATTACAATTTATGTAAGAATATCAAATGATACTCTGTATTACAAACTCAATCCAAACCTCAAAGTGATCCAGGAAAGATCTCAGGTTTCTGTAGTCATCCAGGCACTCCGGGTGAAACATGCGATGCAAATCCAACAGCTCATACATGATGAAGTCCACAAATGTGATCTACAGGATGAGCCAAAACTGGGATGAGCTTGTCAAACAAATTATCTCTTTCCTATCACAAAATGGACAAATTAAAGTGCTTCCAAACATTGTGCCTAATTTACCTTGTCCCCAGCAAACCACTTCCTGTCCCCAAGGAAGTCAGAGAACTGCTTTAGAGTTCCTGGCAATTTCTCATTGTAACATGGTTTGTTTTTGTTCTGTGAAGTATTATAAATCACTCGTTATCTTAACAGTTTACAAAAAAAAAAAAAAAGAGTTTAGATTTTCTCCAAATAATCAATCAGCACTTAAGACAGTCTACTAAAGTTGCTCATGGGCACTCACAAAGTCTCCATAGCAGAGTTGGGCAAAACCACTGCGGAAATCCATCGCCTGGTTTTCCAAGATGTCAACTCTCATCTGCTCTTCTTCAGTTTCCCCACCTAGAAACATTACAGAGAGATGTTTTACATTAGTTATTTTCAGTGATGCTTTTTTTTTTAATGAAGAAATGAATGAAGTACTCACAGAGGTTATGTTTGCGGGCGATGTATCTCAATATGGCATTGCTTTGGACCACTTTCGTGTCTCCATCCTCTAGGTAGGGCAACTGGTGAAGGATAATGGTGGTTAGTTATTGCATGTTATACTGAACAACACTATGTGGGTAACTATGTAACTTACATTAGGAAAGTCCATCCCAAGTTTCTCTTTCTCATTAAACCAACAGCTTTTGTCATAATTGGGAGCTGCAAAGCAAGAATATAGAATCAACTCAATGTGCTTTTACATGGACAATCTGACTGTGTCTGCTACTGTATGTTATAATAATCATCACTTACCGTCACCACAAGAATAGAACTTCTCCTCATACTTGGTACCAGTGTATTCCAGCAGCAGACGGATTGGTTGAGCAAGCTTTAATCAGAGGAAAACCATGAAATATAGCAAATTTCAGCTGCTGTGAAACATGTTTTTCTCACTCTTGGAATAATTAACTGATTGTCAAGATATTACACTGTATATTAAAAAACTAAAGTTAATATCCTTATTTGCATATTTAAGAGATGGGCAACACTAATAAACTGGAATATCGAAAGAGAAAAAAAAAGAACGAGGCTTGATTTTTATGCATTTTCTTATCTCTAGCTTGCAGCAGACTGAAAGATGGAGGATGGTTAAGAATGTTTGCTTTTGTGTGTTTTTTTATATATTTAAGTGCATGGAATAATCATAATAAAAACTGCAATATTCCATGAAAAACAGTCTATTCCAATTTCATGGTGACTTTAGATCTTCAGAAACATACAGTCAATTCAAATACCCAGATGATGCTTTTATTTAATGGAGAAAACACAGTGGAAAGTGGAATGCTGAACATTTCATTCTTACAACTCCATGCTGCTTTTCCTAGAAACCATGTTGTATTCATAATATTGTTGGATGATAAAAAAAAAAAAAAGTTAATTTTTTCATGAATATAATGTTGAATCTGGGTAAATTCTTTATACATAAAAGCGTGTAATTAATATAAGATTATAACATGATGATGTAAAGTGTATCTTATTTCTCTGTATTAAAAGTTACTTTCTTTGTAGCTATTTTCCATCTTTAATTTGTATGAAGAGAATCTCTTGCCAAGGGCTTTAAACTCGCGTGAAAAGTTCTTATTAAAATAATGCCGCAGGCATTTAGTCTTAATTTGCAGTGCATGTTGGGGTGTAACCACACCCGAAGAAGCGGCTTCAGGTAAGCTTCAAATTTACATATAGCGAAGAATCAGTGGGCATGGCGAGACAAGACAAAGCATATTAAATTTATCCACAAATCCTTTAAAGACCCCCGACTAGTTCTGTGAAGCCCATGTTTAAAGTATAAAGTCATCGGTACCAAACTTTCCAACTAGTTCAGGAATAGAGTATCGACTTCCGTCCACTAAAAATGTAACTTTAAGCAAGCTATA
>NW_015665129.1:239953-275149 GCF_001515625.1 Sinocyclocheilus rhinocerous
TATATATATATATATATATATATGAAATATAAATTTGTGTATTTTAGACATGACAAACCACACTGAGCGATATTCTAATCTTCTGTGACGTAGTTACGCAGTAAACATTTTGCAGATATTAAATAAAAATTAATTAAATGTCTAACCACCTTACGCAAATTTTGTACAAAATATTTCCTACCCCGCGTATATCCCAGTATGCCAATTTCATTGCCATCTTGCCACTTGCAAGGAGCGCCTCTGTGCAGGAGCAGAATAGAAGGAGAGCGGATGGCGGAGGCGCGAGCGCGCCAGAGTGCAATGTGAACGACGGGCGGGGCAAAACGTCACTTTGGGGCGCGTTCAAACCTCACGCAAATTCTGTCACCCCCTCATGTTGTTCAAACTAAGCTTGTACGAGTTTCTTTCTTCTGCGGAACATTTTTGTGCGGCGTCGCACAATTTCTTTGCAAAACAGTATGCAAGATTTTATCAGTCTTTTTCAGCAAACACATATGCATTCTAAATACAAACATGTTTTAGCATTAGTGAGGTTTCCCCAGTGAGAAAAAAAACAGCCATTTTAAAAATTCATTTAACAAAACGGTGCTGTGCTTTTATTGGGTCAAAATAAGGTACTGCATTTAATGCTTTGTTTTCAAATGTAGAATCACAATCCAAACAGTGAGATCCATAAAACAATGAAATGCTTCTTTTCTTTTCATGGCATCAAACTGTCAAAAATCAAAGGGCGACACTCACCTGAACACTTCCAATTTAAGCCTAAGTGCTTGCACTATGCCTACAGACAACAACTGAGAATTCTGATTGTTTTGTAACGCTTTTGTAATCAATACTAATGATAATGGTCTCGCTTTGTTAGTTATTGAAAGGTTTAAAATAGTGGTCCCCAAAAAAATGATCAGTGTGCAGTTCAACTGCATTGAACTTATAACCAAAGCAGATGATGTTGCACCTTATGATGCTTTATCAAGACACAATCTTGTTAGTTTCACTCCTTCTTGTTTCCCCATTTGGCCATCTTGTTGTTCACTGGTGTTTTCATGAACTTGTTTGACTTCATGTATTCTGCAATCTTCTCAAGACTCTGATAGGGAACACAATTCATATCAAGTCACAATATGGTTTATCTTTTATCATTACAACTTAGGTGAGACTATCAAATCATTCCGTGTGACAAAAGCTGAATCCAAACCTCAAAGCGATCAAGGAAACATCTAAGGTTTTTGTTGTCATCCAGGCACGCTGGGTCAAACATACGATGCTGATCCAACAACTCATACATGATGAAGTCCACAAATGTGATCTACAGGATGAGAAAATAGGATGCGCATGTCAAACAAATTATTTGATTAGATATACTTTTATATCCTGCCACTTTAAATGTACAAACTAAAGTGCTTCCAAACATTATGCCTATTTACCTTGTCCCCAGCAAACCACTTCCTGTCACCAAGGAAGTCAGAGAACAGCTTTAGCGTCCCTGGCAGTTTGTCAGTGTAGCATGATTTGCTTTTGTCCTGTAATCAAGTACAAATGCATTACAAATCATTCGTGTTATCAATTAATAAGTAAATTCATATTATTAGTTGCAAATTTCTTCAATGCTGTACATATTTCGATATATTCAATCACTCACAAAGTCTCCATAGCAGAGCTGGACAAAACCATTGCGGAAGTCCATTGCCTGGTTTTCCAAGATGTCAACTCTCACCTGCTCCTCTTCAGTTTCCCCACCTAGAAACAAGTTAGAAAGAGAAGTTTAACATTACTTGGACGGCTATTTTCAGTGATGCTTGAGAAAATAAAGTTTTGTTTTGTTTTTTTTAAATGAAGGAATAAATGAATGAAGTACTCACAGAGGTTGTGTTTGCGGGCGATGTATCTCATTATGGCATTGCTTTGGACCACTTTCTTGTCTCCATCCTCTAGGTAGGGCAACTGGTGAAGGATGATGGTGGTTAGTTATTGCATGTTATACTGAACAACACTATGTGGGTAATAGGGTTGGGCCAATAGACGATGCCATCGTCCATCGCCGATGGCTGACAGCCATCACGATGTATGGACAATCTGACTGTGTCTGCTACTATATGTTATAATAATCATCACTTACCGTCACCACAAGAATAGAACTTCTCCTCATACTTGGTACCAGTGTATTCCAACAGCAGACGGATTGGTTGAGCAAGCTGTAATCAGATTAAATGATATCCATAACATTCAGTATAAATAATTCCAGCAGCTGTAAAATGTTTTTCACTCTTGAAATGATTAACTGAGGGTTGATATTTCACACAGCATATTCATAAACCCTGGGTTAATGTTCTTATTTTCATATTAGTAAGGTGAATAACACTGATTAGACAAATAATAGAACAAAACCAGTTCAACCCTCTGGCGCTGTTCGGTCTTTTTTTACTGAAAAAGTTTTGTTTTAGAATTTTGTACTTCATTGGAATGGTACGAAACTTGGTAAAGGTTTTGGCACTTGCTATGTGAACACACACACACAAAAAATGGATATGATTCCAAAACATTAGGCTAAATGAAACAAAAAAGTCACACTTGTACTGAGCACATTGGAAATTAATGTGAAGCAAATTACATCTAGTGGAAACGTTTGGTACAGCCTCCAAACAAAATTTTACGGAAAGCTCATTTTTTGAGACATCAACATCAAATTTGGAACACAACTTGTTTAGATTTATGGCTTTTACTTTCATGCAATTTTAGAGTAAAAAATGTTTTGGAAAATATGTATTTCATATAAAAATTGTAAAAAAAAAAAAAAAAAACTTTTTTTAAAAAAATATTAATATACCTAAAATGATATAACATTTCACTCTTTAATACATTTATTTTTTGTTTCGCTTTTTAATAATTTGTCAAGTGTCTTCTGTAAAAAGAGACCAAACTTAAGTCTGCTCCAAAGAATTCAGAATTTACGTCAATTTAAGTTGGATATTTTATTTTCAGGTCTATGTTCAAAAAGTGGTTAACAGATAATAATTGGAGCACAACTATTTCATAAATATAATTTAGCACCATAAAATCCCCAAAAAAGCAAAATATGAAAAACATGATCAGACTAATATAATGTACATTAAATTTCACTAAAATAAAAATAAAAAATGCTAATTTTTGACTGCCAAGCGAGCAGCACCAGAGGATTAATAGCATACGCTTCTAGCTGTGGAAATGTTGCGACATAGATGTGGTCAAGTTGCTTTAAGTCCTCTGAAACATAACTTACAGTAAAATAATATCATCTTAAACACTCCAGTTTAAGCGTTTGTTCGACATTTTTTACCGGTTTCCGTCAGAGTGATAAGGAGACGAAAGAAGAAGCGAGAATGTTCTGCGACTATAGAAAGCTAAACGGTAACTAGCACCGAGGCCGTTTTTGACAACTCGCCGTAACATTCTGGCAAAGTGGCCTAAACCAGCTCTCAATGACGTTTATATAACCCAAAGTTAAAAGTTTTGCCCAATGCTTTAACAAAGCGTTTAATTGTAGCTCTTATGAACTCAAAGAATACCGCACGTGTTTCGTCGTAATTTCGCATATTGGGGTGTAAGTTAACCAAACCCAAGCTGCAGTAACGTTAGATAAACATAACATAATAGTAAAATAGCAGCATATGTGGGCTTGGCGAGCACGATAGGCGCTAAACGACAAAAGCGCGTCCATTCTTAACTCCTACTAATCGCTCCTGACAATCACTGAACGCTTTTTAGGTATAAAACGTTATTTTAAAGAATCGACCATAAAATACCCACAAAAAAATAGTTTTTATGTTTCAGGTCGGTGTCACATCAGACGACCGTTATATCTAAACCAGAATCAAACTTTGCCGAGTAACGGCCTAAGTTAGCTCATTTCTCTCGACTTATCGCTAACCAAAGATGTGAGTTTAAACAAGCTGAGCGTATGCAGATTTGACCGTTTTTAAACATGGCAAACCACAGTGACTTCGATTCTATTCTTCTGCGATGACTGCATGACGAAGTTATGAAACAAAAATTACAACGAAATCAAATATGAATCAATTAAAGGTCTAACTATGCAAAATTAGTATAAAATAGGTATGCAAAAATTACAACTGTTTCATACCCCACGAATATCCCAGTATGCCAATTTCATTGCCATTTTGCAACAAGAGTGCACCGTTGTTCTTCAAAACGAGGTGCAGGAGCAGCGGAATGGTGGAGGGGGGCGTGTGCGCGCACGTGGCTTCTGTGCGGTTTCAAGTTAAAGAGATAGTACACCCACAAAATGAATGTTCTGTCGTGTTATGAGTATTCTGTTCATGCTAAATTGATATATGCTAATAATATAAAAAAAATTCATTTATATTTTCAACCAATAGGTCGATGTGCATTCTAAATGCATGCTTGCATGTTTTAGCATTTTCAAAGGGAGAAAAAATATCTTATTGGGACCAAAAGGCCAACTTGTTCTTGTTATTATATCTAAATGAGGCATTAAATTAGAACTAGTTTAGAACGCATTTACATCATATATACATATATAATGTACCATAATTCAAAACACACTGGTTTGTAGCAAAAATAGTTTCACTAATTACTTTGTTATTCCTCTAGTTATTTCTCTATATCGGTAAAAAAAAAAAAATCATAAGTCTTGCACATTCCTAAGAAACAGCTTACTTCTGCTTTGAAAAATACAGTGAATAGTATCTATGCAATATTAAATACACAGACTCACAGAATTATATTTTAATTTTGATACAGAATACAGCAGAAAAATAAACTTGACTTTGATATTATCATGTCTGATTTACAATAAATAGCACTAATAATTATTCAATTACAGACACACATAAAAATGGCCAAATGACAAAGGATACAACCACTATAAAATAATGATCACAATAATAAACTTATTAGAACAAAACCTGTTAAAATCAAGAATATAGAGGAGATAAAAATCCATTTAAAAATGACAGGATGTTGACGGCTCATAGCAGAGATGTGCGTAGGTACTTGAGCTCACACACAGTAGCCAAAGAACAAATGTTTATGGCTGTTAGTGTTCAGAGCAAGTGTACAAGCGACATCAAATGTTTATAATCTATGATAGTGTAAACCATTTCACTGATTTCATGCTGAACTGCAGGTTAAGGACAGTGTCCACAGTAACAGTGGGGGAGATTTCTGGGGTTTCCTGATGCTTGACTGGATATCTGGAGCCTTCTAGTAGTTCACAGATACTGTAAGTGTTTCCAGTTGGTATTCTGAAAATGTTTATGTGCTTTTGTCAAACACAACATTGGCATTTCCTTTGTGCAAATTCTCTTTGATTCCTAACAATGAGGCCTTTAAACCTGCACTTCACAACCAAAAAAACAACAGTATATCTCTAGCAAATACCTATTTGATATTATCATGTCTGATTTACAATAAATAGCACTAATAATTATTCAATTACAGACACACATAAAAATGGCCAAATGACAAAGGATACAACCACTATAAAATAATGATCACAAACAATAATAAACTTATTAGAACAAAACCTGTTAAAATCAAGAATATAGAGGAGATAAAAATCAATTTAAAAATGACAGGATGTTGACGGCTCATAGCAGAGATGTGCGTAGGTACTTGAGCTCACACACAGTAGCCAAAGAACAAATGTTTATGGCTGTTAGTGTTCAGAGCAAGTGTACAAGCGACATCAAATGTTTATAATCTATGATAGTGTAAACCATTTCACTGATTTCATGCTGAACTGCAGGTTAAGGACAGTGTCCACAGTAACAGTGGGGGAGATTTCTGGGGTTTCCTGATGCTTGACTGGATATCTGGAGCCTTCTAGTAGTTCACAGATACTGTAAGTGTTTCCAGTTGGTATTCTGAAAATGTTTATGTGCTTTTGTCAAACACAACATTGGCATTTCCTTTGTGCAAATTCTCTTTGATTCCTAACAATGAGGCCTTTAAACCTGCACTTCACAACCAAAAAAACAACAGTATATCTCTAGCAAATACCTAAATAGTCAAATAAAAAAAAAATTAGTTGAACACCAGTGGAATCAAACACAGTATGACTGTGCCACATCTCCCTGAATCAACCTTTCACTCACATTCTGTACTGGGTGAATAACTGAGAGAGTATGACACCGCTAACGTCTGGCACCCATGCACAGGGAACCCTGCTCTTCAGCCGTCTCCAGCTCCTCTGACCGCACAGCCTGGGTGATCAGATTCAGCTCCTCGCACAGCGTCTCAAAGCGGTACGCCACTCGGATGTCTGGAACATTAGTGCGTCTGATGTCGTTGCCCTCCTGCCCCTCTTTGAGATAATGCGGCCCCAGCCAATAGCTTTTCACCTGGACCCAAGACATCTGCATGCATTAGTCACATGTTTTTCTCTTTGATTCCTTGTATTTTAATTGTCTTCATCAGTGGTTTGGCTTCAGGATGCGCACTGGACATAAAGTGAGACCAAAAAAAAGTGCCAAAACTGTTTATTGTACCATATGCCATATCCTCAATGCAAAAGAATCCATATATAATGTAAAGTAATCGGAGTCATATTTTTCTTTATTTACTATAGTTTTGGTCAGGGTTTTAGAGAATGAGATCATGTTATGCAATCTGCTTATGTTGGCTTTTAACTACTGTAATTTGACTAGAGACAGATAAACTTGTGCCAATATACTGTTGTGTTTGGACGCACAACCAAATTGGTTGCCACAACAACAAGATATATGAGAACTATTTTATCCTCCCTTTTAAAAGAGGAAAGTCTTAAAAGTTTCATTTCAGTGAGGAATAAAGTATTATTTTTCCCTGCTTTCTATAATTAATTTGTTGGACACGACACACCAGTTGAGAACCACCATTCAAAAGTTTGGTAAGATTTTTAATGTTTTTGAAAGAAGTCTCTTATGCTCACTAAGGCTGCATTTATTTGATCAAAAAATATAGTAAACGAGTAATATTGTGAAATACTATTACAATATAAACTGTTTTTTATTTATTCCTGTGATGACAAGCTGAATTTTCAGCATCATTACTCCAGTCTTCAGTTACACATGATCCTTCAGAAATCATTCTATTATGCTGATTTGTTACTCAAGAAACATTTTTTTTCTTATTATCAAATGTTGCTGTGCTGCTTAATATTTTTGTGGAAACTGTGATACATTCTTTTATAGGATTCCTTAAAGAATATAATTTTTAAAGAACAGCATTTATTGTAAATAGAATAATATTTTAAATGTCACTTTTTTGGCGGTTTTTTGCATTTTTCTTGATAGGACAGTAGAGATCTGACAGAAAGTGAGTGGGAGAGAGAGGGGGACAGGATCGGGAAAGGTCCACGAGGCGGGATTCAAACTCGGGACACCCGAAGCGCAACTGTGCCATATGTCGACCCGCTCCCACGAGGCTATCGGCACCGACTTGAAAGTCACTTTTGATCAATTAATGCATCCTTGCTAAATAAAAGTATTCATTAAAATAACAGTAGTGTATGTAGAAATTAACTAAATTAATATCAAATTTTAGAAAATGGTTCATTTTTAGGCCATGGTACCTTATGCTTTAATGTTAACAAATTTAACCTTACAGTCAAGTGTTACCAAAATAGTGAAAGTAAAATGTGTAGCTTACTAAACAACACAAAACTGACTTCTGCCATTGCTAACAGAGGTGTATGTGTAGATGTGAGCACCTGGTGAGAAAATCCACTCATGAGGACACTGTTTCGGGCCAGTTCACACATGTCACATGAGCTCAGCTTCCACACCTGAGCAGCGATGCTGTACTCCTCCATCAGCGGCTCCTGAACAGCCACACACACTGTAAACCATTTCACTGATTTCATGCTGAACTGCAGGTTAAGGACAGTGTCCACAGTAACAGTGGGGGAGATTTCTGGGGTTTCCTGATGCTTGACTGGATATCTGGAGCCTTCTAGTAGTTCACAGATACTGTAAGTGTTTCCAGTTGGTATTCTGAAAATGTTTATGTGCTTTTGTCAAACACAACATTGGCATTTCCTTTGTGCAAATTCTCTTTGATTCCTAACAATGAGGCCTTTAAACCTGCACTTCACAACCAAAAAAACAACAGTATATCTCTAGCAAATACCTAAATAGTCAAATAAAAAAAAAATTAGTTGAACACCAGTGGAATCAAACACAGTATGACTGTGCCACATCTCCCTGAATCAACCTTTCACTCACATTCTGTACTGGGTGAATAACTGAGAGAGTATGACACCGCTAACGTCTGGCACCCATGCACAGGGAACCCTGCTCTTCAGCCGTCTCCAGCTCCTCTGACCGCACAGCCTGGGTGATCAGATTCAGCTCCTCGCACAGCGTCTCAAAGCGGTACGCCACTCGGATGTCTGGAACATTAGTGCGTCTGATGTCGTTGCCCTCCTGCCCCTCTTTGAGATAATGCGGCCCCAGCCAATAGCTTTTCACCTGGACCCAAGACATCTGCATGCATTAGTCACATGTTTTTCTCTTTGATTCCTTGTATTTTAATTGTCTTCATCAGTGGTTTGGCTTCAGGATGCGCACTGGACATAAAGTGAGACCAAAAAAAAGTGCCCAAACTGTTTATTGTACCATATGCCATATCCTCAATGCAAAAGAATCCATATATAATGTAAAGTAATCGGAGTCATATTTTTCTTTATTTACTATAGTTTTGGTCAGGGTTTTAGAGAATGAGATCATGTTATGCAATCTGCTTATGTTGGCTTTTAACTACTGTAATTTGACTAGAGACAGATAAACTTGTGCCAATATACTGTTGTGTTTGGACGCACAACCAAATTGGTTGCCACAACAACAAGATATATGAGAACTATTTTATCCTCCCTTTTAAAAGAGGAAAGTCTTAAAAGTTTCATTTCAGTGAGGAATAAAGTATTATTTTTCCCTGCTTTCTATAATTAATTTGTTGGACACGACACACCAGTTGAGAACCACCATTCAAAAGTTTGGTAAGATTTTTAATGTTTTTGAAAGAAGTCTCTTATGCTCACTAAGGCTGCATTTATTTGATCAAAAAATATAGTAAACGAGTAATATTGTGAAATACTATTACAATATAAACTGTTTTTTATTTATTCCTGTGATGACAAGCTGAATTTTCAGCATCATTACTCCAGTCTTCAGTTACACATGATCCTTCAGAAATCATTCTATTATGCTGATTTGTTACTCAAGAAACATTTTTTTTCTTATTATCAAATGTTGCTGTGCTGCTTAATATTTTTGTGGAAACTGTGATACATTCTTTTATAGGATTCCTTAAAGAATATAATTTTTAAAGAACAGCATTTATTGTAAATAGAATAATATTTTAAATGTCACTTTTTTGGCGTTTTTTTGCATTTTTCTTGATAGGACAGTAGAGATCTGACAGAAAGTGAGTGGGAGAGAGAGGGGGACAGGATCGGGAAAGGTCCACGAGGCGGGATTCAAACTCGGGACACCCGAAGCGCAACTGTGCCATATGTCGACCCGCTCCCACGAGGCTATCGGCACCGACTTGAAAGTCACTTTTGATCACTTAATGCATCCTTGCTAAATAAAAGAACATTTTAAAACATTATGTATTTAAAGGCATTTTTATTTAAGTATCATTTATTTATATAATTATGTATTTTAAATATGAATGAATGAATGAATGGAGGCTTTTTTGCATTTTTCTTGATAGGACAGTAGAGATCTGACAGAAAGTGAGTGGGAGAGAGAGGGGGACAGGATCGGGAAAGGTCCACGAGGCAGGATTCAAACTCGGGACACCCGAAGCGCAACTGTGCCATATGTCGACCCGCTCCCACGAGGCTATCGGCACCGACTTGAAAGTCACTTTTGATCAATTAATGCATCCTTGCTAAATAAAAGTATTCATTAAAATAACAGTAGTGTATGTAGAAATTAACAAAATTAATATCAAATTTTAGAAAATGGTTCATTTTTAGGCCATGGTACCTTATGCTTTAATGTTAACAAATTTAACCTTACAGTCAAGTGTTACCAAAATAGTGAAAGTAAAATGTGTAGCTTACTAAACAACACAAAACTGACTTCTGCCATTGCTAACAGAGGTGTATGTGTAGATGTGAGCACCTGGTGAGAAAATCCACTCATGAGGACACTGTTTCGGGCCAGTTCACACATGTCACATGAGCTCAGCTTCCACACCTGAGCAGCGATGCTGTACTCCTCCATCAGCGGCTCCTGAACAGCCACACACACTAGGTCAAACACATTACAGACCTAACTCAAGAAATAACAGATGTAATTAAAACCATTTTAATATCTGATGTTATAGTTTGGCTTGTAACCTTTGTGAAGTGGAATTGCAGTGGGTCATCAGTGGACAAAGACACCATGAGGCCCCTAGACAGGTACTCAGGCAGAGGATTTCGATGGTAACTGAGGAAAAGGCTGTTGTTGCTGAGTGGGGACATGGCGATGCCGATCTGAGCCAGGTAATACAGATACTGCAGTACAGGAGCCTGAGGAAAATACACAAACATCTCACTCTAAAGCTCTGGGTGGAACGATAAGCTCTTGACTGTTTGCAGTGGGTCTTAAGATAAGAATATTAGCTCTAAAATATGTCAATATTGTTCACTATAGGTCAAAGCTGAAGAGAGGATATCAATGTTTGAATGGCTGTTGAATACTGGTACCTTTCAAAAAGCATTTGTTATGTTTGTATATGGCCTTGGGCTGATACAAAATCATGAGAAAAAAAAAAAACATTCTTTATATCTAAGCAGAACAGATTTACAAGGACAAGCATAATTCAGTGGAAGTATGTAAAGTTTCTTTACTTTTCTCAGAAGCAGGCCATGGGAAATATTTTCTGACAGCATAAATCCAGACACAAGGTGGTGAATAGGCCCTGCCTCTCCACAGTGTGGACGTAATACAAACGAATTCAAGTTTCTTTGCCTGTTGTAGAAAGAGATGACATTTAACCACAATCCTGGAGCTAAAACATCTTTTAATTCAGTAACCTACACATTGGTTTTAATCCATCTTTCAAAGAAGAAAATCGGAATCGGTATAAAATACATTCATTTTTTCCTTAATTAATATGATGTATTGTGGTAAGGAAAATGTGTACTTGGGTGCATCAAATACCTGCGCAGGTGGTTGAGTACAGTCATATTTGCATACACGTAGTACAGATAATATGAGTATGGAGGATTGTCTTCCTCCGTCCAGTTCACAGGTTTTGGACTGTCCAGGTTAAAGATGTGATGCTCAGGTTTGGACTCATCATCCACACTATCAAACCCCACAACCTAAAGGACACATCAACATTCATTCAGTCTTACAATACAATGAAACTGTGATCATACTTGTTGACAGTCTAATTTTAATACACATGGTGTATAGGGATGGATGTATTTTGTGGAGTAAAGTAGGACGTTTGATTTAACCACAAAGGTTAAACTTTAATGGCATACTCTTTCTTATCTGAAGCACCTTACGAAGCAATTTACAGTCTTTTTATATGGACAGTAATACTGTACATGTATGAGCTAAGGGTTTGAATCTATGGGTTTCCAGGCCAGATCTTTAACCACTGGGAAAAAGGAGTGTGAAATCAAATATGCTTCCACTCCTCAGAAGCACATTTACATATAATTTTACACAAAAACAAGGTTTACTACATTACTAAAAGTTCACTCACATGTTCCAGAAAGAGATGTAGCTGTGGGTGGCTGCTGGGATTGACTGTGACTTCAAACAGAGGCATAAAGATGTTCTCTAGCATCTCCTGGAAGTTAGATAGCTGCTTTTTGGTGTGGTACACATCACTGTAGAGGAAAGAAACAACCTTGTTCTCTCAGTGATGGTTTTAATGTAGTCTCACTTTTATATTTTATGTTCAGTGCAAATATTTGTGTTCATTTCGGAAATATGTCCACTTATTTAGGTGCTTAATTTAAAGTGCTTTTTATGTAATAATAATAATAATAATATACACCACCCTTCAAAAGTTAAGAAAAATTATTTTATTCAGCAAGGACACATTGATAAAAAGTGAAAAAATATATCATGGTTTCCACAAAAATATGAAGTAGCACAACAGTTTACAACATTGTTAATAATAAGAAACGTTTTTTGAGCATCAAATCAGCATATTAGAATGATTTCTGAATGTTCATGCGGCACTGAAGACTGGAGCAGGGGTTTTCAACCCGTGGGGCGCGCCCATTCAGAGACGTTCCCTTGAGAATTTATGAATATGAGTTAACAAATCTTTAGCCATCCACTAGGGGGCAATCTGACTCCCACTGCTAGTTAAAATTGTAAAGCATAAAAAAAACATTAAATAAAAAAATAAAAAAAATCTTAACGACCCCAAACTTTTAAACAAGAGTGTAAATATTTGTATTTCTTAATTTGATCAAAGATTTAGGCCTACTGTAGACATCAGATAATAAATTGCTACCTTACATCGATGCTTCTGAATAATAAGTACTCACAATAACCGGGGTACCTGCACCAGCCAGCGCACGTTATCTGAATAAACTTTGTGTTTGATGGCCCATTGAGCCAGTTTATCCCATTCATCTCGTGAGCGGCCGTAGATGGAGAGTCGCAGCTCCACATTCTGATATTTGCTCTCCTCCAGGTCTGCCATCACCTCCTGAAATGCACCAACATACAACTATCAGCAGGGGGCGCAATTTACTATGTTTACCATATGTTTGTTTTGTTAAACTCAAAGATTATATGGAGTAGATACCTTGATTATGTGCCCGAAGTATTTCCCCTCAACATGGTTGTCAGTCTTGATAAAGATTTCTCGGAGGATGGACTCTCCAATGGGGTTGTATTTGGAGTTGAATTTATCAAAGCGGTGAAATGTGTTACGGTCCTACAGGAAAGAGAGAATATTTTTTATATTTAAAAAAGCTTTTTTTTTCTCTCATCTTCCCTTCCAAAACTATTTATTCAATGTTGCCCAATTATTCCCACATACAATTTAGAGAAGAATCTCTTTTAGTAAAATTTTGATTCTCATGGTTTAGGGACCCAATTAACTGTGTGCAATGTTGTACAGCATTCATGTAGAGCCACAGTTTGCATTCAGTAGAGAACAACAGGTCATTCATCAGCTTATTCAGTTCTCACTTAAGTGTAAACCCGCTGAGATTGTGCGACTGCATCTGCAACTCTGTGCAACATATTTGTAGTGAGAGCGACCTAGATCCCACACAAACTCATGAAGTTTGGAACTCCCACTAAATATTTTCCTTGGCATCTACTGTGAAACAACTTCAAGTTAACTTTAAGTTCTTTTAAAACTATTTCATGGTTCTGTGTTATTTCAGTTTTCTGTTCTTTTATGGTCATATTTTGTTAATAGTCACTTTATTAAGGTTTTAATGAATAATTGTTAAGTCAACAAGATATAACATACCAAGCACTACTATTCAAAATGTGTTTTTTTTTTAGAAGAAATTAATATAACAGAAATTAAACAACGACATTAATTGGACAAAAAGTGACAGCAAAGACATTTATAATGTTATGAAATATTTCTATTTTAAATAAATGTTGTTCTTTTGAACTATTCAATAAAAACTGAACTATTCAATAAAAACATATTATCAACATTGATAATAAAAAATGTTTCTTGAGCACCAAATCAGCATATTAGAATGATTTCTGAAGGATCTTGTGACACTGAAGACTGGAGTAATGATGCTGAAAATTCAGCTTTGCCATCACAAAAATTAAATTGCAATAATAATTATTATACAATAAATTGTATTGTATATTGTATTTATTGTATACAATAAAATAATTACACAATATTACACAACGTTACTGTTTTTACAGTAGTTTTAATTAAATCTTGGTGAACAAGAGATTTTTCAAAAATAAAAGTCTTGCCGACCCCAAACATTTTAAGCAGTGTATTCACAAGTGAAGTGTATATTCAGTTTATTTCTTATTATTATTATTATGTCTAATTGCTGGTGATGGTAGGAGTATTTTTCCAACAACTTATGGCATGTGTATAACTACCTCTACAGTTCTTACCGCATGCATATCCAGAGTGTCTACGCTGAGGTCAAAGGCCGTCAGGTTCATGCTCTCAAACACCTCTAATAGAGTCTGTCCTCGGCTTTGTTCTACATGCACGATTTCACCTGGATATTTCTTCATGGCTCTTTTAATGAAGCGCAGCAGGTGCTTCTGATTCATACAGGATGAGGCATGGATGTGTGTGTCCACCTGAAGGTCAAGATGTCAAAGTTCAATAGTGATTGATCAAATAATCAAACAACCACTAATAAATGTAACGAAATATTTGTGTGGACAGCAGACCTTCCTGATGTTGTAGAAATCACGGTGAGGGACTTTCTTCTGTGCTGCCAACTCTTTCATCTCGTTTAAGAGAATGTGCATCTGGAACTTGGAGCTGAGGTACTGCAGCCGGCGATAGCAGAAAGATTTCCTGTTTGAAAAATATGCAATTAGGAATCCAAATGCCAAACCTAAGGCAGATCAGACCAGTTCTGGCTATTTTTGGGGTCAGATTTAATCAGACTTTTCCACTTCTTCATCTTCGTGACATTATTCAGATTACAAATTAATTACACATCTTTATCTCAGTGAGGATGGCTTTATTTTTACATTTCATCCACAGGTTCAAACTGAGGTCAGTGCGTAAATCAATCAAGCATAGGAGCTCCCTCAGGGATCAGCTCACATTTACAGAATGAGCTGTTTCAATCAGTAATTTGATGATCTTTTCCTGACTCTGCTGCATCAGAATGGAAACAAACCTCACAGTGTTTAGGACAACTTACACTGGCCCGTTAATGATGAGCGCCATCATCATGTTCATATCAGCTATGTATTCCTGCAGGTCTGGGTACGGCAAGTCTAGCTCTGAGGAACTGATGGACATTATGAAAGAAGATATTAAAAAAGAAAGAAAAGAACGACAAAAGGTTAAATAAAAAAGTACAACTACCACCACATTCCAAGGATTCTTTCTAGCGAAACAAAAATATTGAAATTATGTGTCACTGTTGATAATGTTTACATGGTCAGTGGGTAAACAGGAAGAAGTCTTACTTCTGTGTGTACACATGAACAACACCATCCACCATCTTGCAAGTGTAGCCCAAACCTGGGGGCATGCTGGCAGGGTCTAGCACCTCATAGGGGTGGGTTTCTGACACAGGTGGGTGGACCGTCGCATCTATGGAGAACATAGGACGACTGAATATATTTCTCTCTCTTATATCATGTTTTCTGAATATTGATCACCAAAATAAATAAATACACTTACATGACTAAGTTTGGGGTCTGTAAGATATATATTTTTTATGCTTTTGAAAGAAGTCTCTAATCCTTACCAATCCTGCATTTATTTGACCAAAAATACAGTAAAAACCAGTAATATTGGGAAATATTATTACAATTTGAAATAACTGTTTTCTACTAATTTTACAAATGAATTTGAAATATCTGATTTAAAAGAACAACTCTTTCTTAAATTGAGCATCGTTATTTTCCCATGACAATATCAAGTAGAGATGGGACTGATGTCAAGATTTTACATGAAAAAATTTATTTATTTCTGTTCCTCACTTTGTTATATTTTGTAATTGTGGAGGTAATGATGACAAAATTTCATTTTTTATGACTATGGCTTTAATGAGCAAAAGTGCTGTGGTTTGACTGATCATTTGTGGTTCATAAACAGATGCTGAATCTGCAAACAAAACACCTGGTATTAATATTCAGTTAACAGTTCAATTCCATGAAATCATTCTGCTGTAAATTATTCCACTCTCCTAAATGCAGATCAATCCAGTGTGTCTCTATTTAAACACAATCTTAAACTTTTCCCATTTACTGTACATTCTGGCTAAAAGGTCCTGGTTCTTGGACGTAAATCAATCCTCAGGATACATCCTTCAGAAAACTCTGGTTCAACCCACCTGCAGATACGGAGGACTCCGGCATCTCCTCAAAGGTGTTGAGGTCCAGAGGTTGGCCACCTAGCTCCTCCTGCAGGTAACGTGCTGTGGTCCTGCAGAAGCTCTGCATAGACAGAGAGATGTACTTCTCTCTGATGAACAGAGCTTTGACCACACATTTAGCAGCATCCAGCAGGTCAGTGAATGGAACCTGGGGTGTGTGAGAGAAGAAGACTAACTCAAACATTGTCTGTCTGTCCATCTATCTATCAGAGGTGGGGATTTTTCAGTGACCCCTTTCTGCAGGTCAACGATTCATTCACTCAAACGATTTGTTCAACAATACCGATTCATTCAGTTAGGTATGAGTGGGCCAATGATTCATTCACTTAATCATTTCATTAAAAAACACTGAAGCTACCTATTAAAATCATATGCTGTATAATAGGTAGGTAGCGCATTTAGTTTTAAACTAACTTCACAACCGTTACAAAAATGCATTCTATAAAGTATGAATATGGGTATAAAGGAAATTTGGACATACTACATCCACCATGTTGTCGCTGTCATTTTTTTTAATTTTACCTTTATTTAACCAGGAAGTTAACCAGGACTTTTTCAAGAGAGACCTGGCCAAGGTAGCAGCCATACAGCAAGACAATTTAAAAAAACAAGAAGTACACATTACAATAATATTTAAACATCCTCTCAACAAAAACAATCACAAGCTTCCAATACCACTCTCTTTATGATGCCTTTAAATTCACCAATAGACACAAATTTATCTAGTTTTAGATCTTTTTGTAAATTATTCCATGCCCAGGGTGCATAATATGAAAATGCTGTTTTCCCCAGTTCTGTACAAACTTATACGTTAAAAAGCAAACACTTGGAAGAGCGTAGCTGGTAATTGCCAGAACAAAGACAAAGAAGAGTATAAACTGGAAGTTTACCTAACATAGCTTTATAGATAAAAATACCAATGCTGTTTTCTACGTATAGCTAATGATGTCCAACCCACCATGTCATATAGAATGCAATGATGAGTACGGGATTTTGCATTTGTAATAAAACGTAGTGAAGCATGGTATACCGAATCAAGGCTTGTTAAGATAGAGGAGGCCGCATGCATGTATAATATATCACCATAATCAAGCACAGTTAGGAAGGTAGCTTCTACAAGTTTCTTTTTGGCATTAAAAGTAAAATTAGATTTATTTCTAAAATAAAAGCCAAGCTTTAGTTTGAGCTTCCTGATTAGATTAGATTAGACTGAACAAAAGTTTATCATCAATCCAAATGCCCATGTACTTGTAAGAAGGTACTCTTTCAATAATTTTACCATCAGATGTAAAAATACTAAGATTATCAAGTACTTGTGACTGAGCTTTTTGAGCTTTTGTAAACTTTGTTTTCTGTGAATTGTGTTCTGTGAATTCATGGGACCTACCAGTGTCAGTTGTGTCAGTTGTGTGCCAAATACTGTCCCGTCGCTTCATGGGATAGTAAAGTGTTCATCGAATGTGGTAATTTGGCTACTTTTAGAACAATATGAATTCATAAATACTACTCTTTTGGCATACTGTTTTCTGCATACTATATAGTATGGAAGCAGCATGTTTCATTCAGGGAGAAAACAAGTTTAAGCGAATCATTGAATCTTTCACTCAATCGATTAGTTTAAAAACACCGATTCATTCAAAAATGAAACCTCATTTCTTAAAGTCTGTCTGGTAAATGCTTGAGATGCTCAGCAGAATGCTTTGACTTTAAAACAAATTTCTTTGTCAAAACAAAAAAAAAAAGTTACTCACAATATTGTGTCTGAAATGAAAGTTACTGAATATTTACTTCTTAATAATTGAACTCATTTTAAAATAATATCACGTTTGTAATTGTATTGTTGTTCTGAGTATCAGCTGATCTTTTGAACACCAGTAAAATTGCAGGTGATTGCCTAAATCGATTTACATCTTTCTAACCTTTCTCAGGAGACAGTTTTACAGTATAGTGGTTGTAGCAGAAGTCCATTTCTCCTCCAGATACACAGAATTTTAGGTGAAAAAAAGTAAAAAGCAGTTCTAAAATGTTTTATTTATTTATTTTTTTACTATTAACATTCTGTATTTCCCTCTTTCAGCTCCTCTTTTTCTTGTGAAAACCCCTCAGCTGTGTTGCGGTCCCCTCATGCTTCCCTCAAGAGTTTGTGTATTTGTGTGTGGATGTGTGAAACTTGGTTCTCCCTCAGGAGTTTATGTAATGTCTGTAGTGTCCACTTCAGTTCTGTCAACAACATCTTGTTTTTGTATAACAAACAAAACAGTAAAGTGAAAAACAGAGCTGTTGCTACCCCACATTTCTCCTCTCCAGAGATGGCGACTCTCTGATACTCCCTCTCAATGACGAGCTCTCTCTCGGGATAGAGTTCTTTGGGAGCCTGGCTTTGTTCTTTCATATACCTGAGATAGAGTAAAGGTACAGCATGCTGATACTAGTTAAAAAACACTGTGTCTCACATGAATGATCTTAAAGACACTCACTCCAGATCTGTCGCACTGTCAGTTTTCATGAAGTCCTGTTTGGCTCGCAGCAGGATATCAGGCTCAAACCTCAAGAGAAACGGCATTTAATTAACTCGCTGTGGGTCAAAGGTCACATGTGCATACAGAGCATCGAATGTTGGACTAATATTGGCACATGAGTTAATTTTTTATGACACATGCCCAGCTGAAAAGACTCGTACAGTTGGACATCAGCATGTAAGTTGTGCTTCAGTTGCTGGATTACAACATGGGATGTTGATGTTCCCAGCAGGCTATTTAACTACACTAACATTCAAAAGTTTGTAGTCGTTAAAATTTTTAGTGTTTTGAAAGAAGTCTGTTATGCTCATAAAGGCTGCATTTGTTTGATCAAACATACAGTACAACAATATTGTGAAATGTTATCATAATTTTCAACTGTTTTCTATTTTAATACATGTTAAAATGTAATTTATTCCTTTGGTGGCAATGCTGAATTTTAAGCAAATACTTATTCAATTTAGTTTTTTTGTGGCAACAGAGTTACTTTTTTTCCCTGAATGTTTTGATGAATAGAAAGTTCAAAAGTACTTTATTTGGAATATAAATCTTTTTTAACCTTTTACTTTTTTACTTGTCACTTTTAATTCATTTAATGCGTCCTTGCTAAATAAAAGTAATAATTTCTTAAAGGGGTCATCGGATATGATTCTTTAGGGTCTTAATGAAAAGTTTATAACATACTTTGGTTAAAATTTCTCAATGGTAGTGTAAAACAACACCCTTTTTATCCGGTCTAAAACGGCTCTTTTCAGAGCAAGCGGTTTTGTTGCATGCCGCTTTAAATGCTAATGAGCTCTGCTGCAGATCAGACCAGTTCTGGCTATTTTTGGGGTCAGATTTAATCAGACTTTTCCACTTCTTCATCTTCGTGACATTATTCAGATTACAAATTAATTACACATCTTTATCTCAGTGAGGATGGCTTTATTTTTACATTTCATCCACAGGTTCAAACTGAGGTCAGTGCGTAAATCAATCAAGCATAGGAGCTCCCTCAGGGATCAGCTCACATTTACAGAATGAGCTGTTTCAATCAGTAATTTGATGATCTTTTCCTGACTCTGCTGCATCAGAATGGAAACAAACCTCACAGTGTTTAGGACAACTTACACTGGCCCGTTAATGATGAGCGCCATCATCATGTTCATATCAGCTATGTATTCCTGCAGGTCTGGGTACGGCAAGTCTAGCTCTGAGGAACTGATGGACATTATGAAAGAAGATATTAAAAAAGAAAGAAAAGAACGACAAAAGGTTAAATAAAAAAGTACAACTACCACCACATTCCAAGGATTCTTTCTAGCGAAACAAAAATATTGAAATTATGTGTCACTGTTGATAATGTTTACATGGTCAGTGGGTAAACAGGAAGAAGTCTTACTTCTGTGTGTACACATGAACAACACCATCCACCATCTTGCAAGTGTAGCCCAAACCTGGGGGCATGCTGGCAGGGTCTAGCACCTCATAGGGGTGGGTTTCTGACACAGGTGGGTGGACCGTCGCATCTATGGAGAACATAGGACGACTGAATATATTTCTCTCTCTTATATCATGTTTTCTGAATATTGATCACCAAAATAAATAAATACACTTACATGACTAAGTTTGGGGTCTGTAAGATATATATTTTTTATGCTTTTGAAAGAAGTCTCTAATCCTTACCAATCCTGCATTTATTTGACCAAAAATACAGTAAAAACCAGTAATATTGGGAAATATTATTACAATTTGAAATAACTGTTTTCTACTAATTTTACAAATGAATTTGAAATATCTGATTTAAAAGAACAACTCTTTCTTAAATTGAGCATCGTTATTTTCCCATGACAATATCAAGTAGAGATGGGACTGATGTCAAGATTTTACATGAAAAAATTTATTTATTTCTGTTCCTCACTTTGTTATATTTTGTAATTGTGGAGGTAATGATGACAAAATTTCATTTTTTATGACTATGGCTTTAATGAGCAAAAGTGCTGTGGTTTGACTGATCATTTGTGGTTCATAAACAGATGCTGAATCTGCAAACAAAGCACATGCCTTCAGTTCTTTCCACAGTTAAGTCAATTCCATGAAATCACTCAGCTGTAAATTATTCCTCTCTTCTAAACGCAGATCAATCCAGTGTGTCTCTCTCTATTGAGTTTAAACACAATCTTAAACTTTTCCATTTACTGTACATTTTAGCTATAAGGTCCTGATTCTTGGACATAAATCATTAATCCTCAGAATACATCCTTCAGAAAACTCTGGTTCAACCCACTTGCAGATACGGAGGACTCCGGCATCTCCTCAAAGGTGTTGAGGTCCAGAGGTTGGCCACCTAGCTCCTCCTGCAGGTAACGTGCTGTGGTCCTGCAGAAGCTCTGCATAGACAGAGAGATGTACTTCTCTCTGATGAACAGAGCTTTGACCACACATTTAGCAGCATCCAGCAGGTCAGTGAATGGAACCTGGGGTGTGTGAGAGAAGAAGACTAACTCAAACATTGTCTGTCTGTCCATCTATCTATCAGAGGTGGGGATTTTTCAGTGACCCCTTTCTGCAGGTCAACGATTCATTCACTCAAACGATTTGTTCAACAATACCGATTCATTCAGTTAGGTATGAGTGGGCCAATGATTCATTCACTTAATCATTTCATTAAAAAACACTGAAGCTACCTATTAAAATCATATGCTGTATAATAGGTAGGTAGCGCATTTAGTTTTAAACTAACTTCACAACCGTTACAAAAATGCATTCTATAAAGTATGAATATGGGTATAAAGGAAATTTGGACATACTACATCCACCATGTTGTCGCTGTCATTTTTTTTAATTTTACCTTTATTTAACCAGGAAGTTAACCAGGACTTTTTCAAGAGAGACCTGGCCAAGGTAGCAGCCATACAGTAAGACAATTTTAAAATACAAGAAGTACACATTACAACAATATTTAAACATCCTCTCAACAAAAACAATCACAAGCTTCCAATACCACTCTCTTTATGATGCCTTTAAATTCACCAATAGACACAAATTTATCTAGTTTTAGATCTTTTTGTAAATTATTCCATCTTTTTGTAAATTAATACGAAAATGCAGTTTTCCCCAGTTCTGTACAAACTCGAGGTACGTTAAAAAGCAAACACTTGGAAGAGCGTAGCTGGTAATTGCCAGAACAAAGACAAAGAAGAGTATAAACTGGAAGTTTACCTAACATAGCTTTATAGATAAAAATACCAATGCTGTTTTCTACGTATAGCTAATGATGTCCAACCCACCATCTCATATAGAATGCAATGATGAGTACGGGATTTTGCATTTGTAATAAAACGTAGTGAAGCATGGTATACCGAATCAAGGCTTGTTAAGATAGAGGAGGCCGCATGCATGTATAATATATCACCATAATCAAGCACAGTTAGGAAGGTAGCTTCTAAAAGTTTATTTTTGGCATTAAAAGTAAAATTAGATTTAGCTTTAGTTTGAGCTTCCTGATTAGATTAGATTAGACTGAACAAAAGTTTATCATCAATCCAAATACCCAAGTACTTGTAAGAAGGTACTCTTTCAATAATTTTACCATCAGATGTAAAAATACTAAGATTATCAAGTACTTGTGACTGAGCTTTTGAAAAAACTATAAACTTTGTTTTCTGTGAATTGTGTTCTGTGAATTCATGGGACCTACCAGTGTCAGTTGTGATGCTTCATTGCCAAATACTGTCCCGTCGCTTCATGGGATAGTAAAGTGTTCATCGAATGTGGTAATTTGGCTACTTTTAGAACAATATGAATTCATAAATACTACTCTTTTGGCATACTGTTTTCTGCATACTATATAGTATGGAAGCAGCATGTTTCATTCAGGGAGAAAACAAGTTTAAGCGAATCATTGAATCTTTCACTCAATCGATTAGTTTAAAAACACCGATTCATTCAAAAATGAAACCTCATTTCTTAAAGTCTGTCTGGTAAATGCTTGAGATGCTCAGCAGAACGCTTTGACTTTAAAACAAATTTCTTTGTCAAAACAAAAAAAAAAAGTTACTCACAATATTGTGTCTGAAATGAAAGTTACTGAATATTTACTTCTTAATAATTGAACTCATTTTAAAATAATATCACGTTTGTAATTGTATTGTTGTTCTGAGTATCAGCTGATCTTTTGAACACCAGTAAAATTGCAGGTGATTGCCTAAATCGATTTACATCTTTCTAACCTTTCTCAGGAGACAGTTTTACAGTATAGTGGTTGTAGCAGAAGTCCATTTCTCCTCCAGATACACAGAATTTTAGGTGAAAAAAAGTAAAAAGCAGTTCTAAAATGTTTTATTTATTTATTTTTTTACTATTAACATTCTGTATTTCCCTCTTTCAGCTCCTCTTTTTCTTGTGAAAACCCCTCAGCTGTGTTGCGGTCCCCTCATGCTTCCCTCAAGAGTTTGTGTATTTGTGTGTGGATGTGTGAAACTTGGTTCTCCCTCAGGAGTTTATGTAATGTCTGTAGTGTCCACTTCAGTTCTGTCAACAACATCTTGTTTTTGTATAACAAACAAAACAGTAAAGTGAAAAACAGAGCTGTTGCTACCCCACATTTCTCCTCTCCAGAGATGGCGACTCTCTGATACTCCCTCTCAACGACGAGCTCTCTCTCGGGATAGAGTTCTTTGGGAGCCTGGCTTTGTTCTTTCATATACCTGAGATAGAGTAAAGGTACAGCATGCTGATACTAGTTAAAAAACACTGTGTCTCACATGAATGATCTTAAAGACACTCACTCCAGATCTGTCGCACTGTCAGTTTTCATGAAGTCCTGTTTGGCTCGCAGCAGGATATCAGGCTCAAACCTCAAGAGAAACGGCATTTAATTAACTCGCTGTGGGTCAAAGGTCACATGTGCATACAGAGCATCGAATGTTGGACTAATATTGGCACATGAGTTAATTTTTTATGACACATGCCCAGCTGAAAAGACTCGTACAGTTGGACATCAGCATGTAAGTTGTGCTTCAGTTGCTGGATTACAACATGGGATGTTGATGTTCCCAGCAGGCTATTTAACTACACTAACATTCAAAAGTTTGTAGTCGTTAAAATTTTTAGTGTTTTGAAAGAAGTCTGTTATGCTCATAAAGGCTGCATTTGTTTGATCAAACATACAGTACAACAATATTGTGAAATGTTATCATAATTTTCAACTGTTTTCTATTTTAATACATGTTAAAATGTAATTTATTCCTTTGGTGGCAATGCTGAATTTTAAGCAAATACTTATTCAATTTAGTTTTTTTGTGGCAACAGAGTTACTTTTTTTCCCTGAATGTTTTGATGAATAGAAAGTTCAAAAGTACTTTATTTGGAATATAAATCTTTTTTAACCTTTTACTTTTTTACTTGTCACTTTTAATTCATTTAATGCGTCCTTGCTAAATAAAAGTAATAATTTCTTAAAGGGGTCATCGGATATGATTCTTTAGGGTCTTAATGAAAAGTTTATAACATACTTTGGTTAAAATTTCTCAATGGTAGTGTAAAACAACACCCTTTTTATCCGGTCTAAAACGGCTCTTTTCAGAGCAAGCGGTTTTGTTGCATGCCGCTTTAAATGCTAATGAGCTCTGCTGACCCCGCCCCTCTCTTCCGAGATGCTCTCTGAGAGACGGTAAACTTTAGCCGCATTCATCTTGAAACTTGCTAACTAGCACAATATTAGGAAAAGCGATTTGCAAAGATTCATTAAAAAAAAAAAAGTATACTCACTTCTTCTGTAGGTGAAGCTGGATCACGAATGATTCGCGCGAACATAGACGCATTTAGGTAGATCGGGGGCGCATTCCCTTCAGAAACAAAAGTAATCCACTGTGTCTTCAGCGGCTCAGATGTCGGGAGTAAATGACGACTGCTATGTTCATTATTACATTCAACAAAAAAACACTTCAATGGCTTAGGAGTCATTGTTGTCTACATCTGCTCTGGCGTCGAAACAATAGCAGACTGTTGACAGCTCACTCTAAGGTAAGACACCAGTCCGGTCTGTGCTGAAACGCTAGTGTCAATCAACTTTCGTGGGAGGGCCTGGGTCTGTGACACAGACAAGAAGCTGAGAACGGCTTGATTTGAGAAAGGGGTAATGATTTTATTTTAAAAAAACACTCAGTGGATTTTTATCATTATAGGGTGATCGTGTACACACACCGCCAACACACATTTATGTTCAAACAACATGTAAAAGTGCATTTCGCATCCGATGACCCCTTTAAAAATATATACATATATATAAAATCTTACTGACCACTAACTTTTAAATGGTAGTGTAGGTTAAAGGGATACTTCACCCTAAAATGAAAATTAACTTAAGATTTACTCACTCTCAAGCCATCCTGGGAATGAGGAATACAATCGGATTTATATAAAAAAAAAACTCCTGGCTCTTTTAAGCTTTATAATTGGCAGTGAATGGCTGTTGAGATTTTGAAGCAAAATAAAGTGCATCCCTCCGTCATAAAAAGTGTTCCACACGGCTCCAGGGAATTAATAAAGGCCTTCTGAAGTGAATTGATGCGTTTGTGTACTCAGTGGATTTTTATCATTATAGGGTGATCGTGTACACACACCGCCAACACACATTTATGTTCAAACAACATGTAAAAGTGCATTTCGCATCCGATGACCCCTTTAAAAATATATACATATATATAAAATCTTACTGACCACTAACTTTTAAATGGTAGTGTAGGTTAAAGGGATACTTCACCCTAAAATGAAAATTAACTTAAGATTTACTCACTCTCAAGCCATCCTGGGAATGAGGAATACAATCGGATTTATATTAAAAAAAAACTCCTGGCTCTTTTAAGCTTTATAATTGGCAGTGAATGGCTGTTGAGATTTTGAAGCAAAATAAAGTGCATCCATCCATCATAAAAAGTACTCCACACAGCTCCGGGGGGTTAAAAAAGGCCTTTTGAAGTGAAATCGATGTGTTTGTGTAAGAAAAATATCCATATTTAAAACTTTATAAACCATAATCTCTAGCTTCCGCTAACTGTCGTATGCACGTTCACAAGAGAGTATAGCGTTCCAGCGGATGAGGTAGGTGAATGCAGTGACGAACACGGAAGTGCAAAAGATAGAGCAAAACAAACCAGTCAAGAATTAGAAGTACAAAATGAGGTTTTGTAAAGAAAAATGTTGGAGGATTTCGATATAAGCCACAAGGAGACCTTTTCCGTTTTCCTTTGCTGTAAACAAAACTTGGTTCTAGCATATTCTCACCAGAGCTTACACTACACCTATGTCATCCTCTGGAACTATACTCTAGTGTACGACAGTTTTAAATATGGAAGGCCTTTATTAACCCCCGGAGCAGTGTGGAGTACTTTTTATGATGGATGGATGCACTTTATTGAACTTCAAATTATCAACAGCCATTCACTGCCATTATAAAGCTCGGAAGAGCCAGGATATTTTTTATATATAACTCTGATTGTATTCGTCTGAAAAAGAAGAAAGTCAAATACACCTAGGATGGCTTGAGGGTAAATCATGAGGTAATTTTCATTTTTGGGTGAACTATCCCTTTAACTAGCAAGTCTACATCCGTTGGTTGACTAGCTTTACTAGCATTCAGCTTTATGTTGACATTAAAATTTTGTTGGCCATCTGGCTTTAGGAACAGAGAATTGTGGGTTAAGGAAAATGTGGAATTTTAGGTTACAAAGCTTGTGTATTGTAAGCACTACAGCTACTTTCAGTGGTCAAGTTTCATGATGAATGATGGGATGTAGTACTTGATATCCTGGCTGATTTGCCGCTCCAGTCGCTGCCGCCTCTCCTCCAGCTGCTCAATAGGGCTCTCCTCAGGGAACTCATATGGAGCGCTCCGCATCTCACTCTCTGCCAGGCTGCGGGAGAACAGCTCCTAAACACACACAATTAAGCACACATTTACATAACAGCAGAAACAAACACCAAAAATGCATTCAAGCATCGTGATTATTGTGATTGCTACTTTGTTTACCTCTGCAATCTCTTTGTATTTGCCATCCATGGATGTGCGCAGGTCAATGTGGCCGTGCTTGGTTACAGGGTTGCCAGGCAAAGAATACTGGGATGTGAGGAAGTGTCGGCCAACACGGAGATCTATTAGGAGGACCATGAGAAAGAGATCTTTACTTCAACAGAGATGGCGTGACTGGCTTTCATTTTTAAAACATTTAAATTTTGCAGAAGTGAATATGAAGAAAACATTTGAGGAAAAATGGCAATACATTGTGATCCATTTTATTTAGCCTTGTTTTTCTGCTGTCTAGAGAAAGGCAGGGTCAGAAAGCTGCTGAAGATCCACAACTGTTTGTCTCACCAAACAATGGAGCATTTAGGTGGGAGGACATTTATTTTTGACACAGGAGTGTGCTGGCCTCAGTCTTAGTATGCCCACTTAACTTGTGGGCAATTATAGACCAAATACTTCTAGTGCCCACTCAAATTATAGCATTTATACACTGCAAAAAGTCACTGCAATTAATATCCAAACATCTTTTTGAAAATAGTTTGTTATGCTCACCATGGCTGCATTTATTCATCAATCATTTTTTAAGCATAAATAATTAAGATAACATTTTATTTAATATTTTAACTAAGGATCTATAGATATTATCACAAGAAAACAAGACCAAAATACTGAATTTTTTTTTTCCAGTATAGTGTAAGCCAAAGTATGATTAAAAATGATTTTGCTTTCATATTCAAAGTTCTCACAGATCAGAAATATTTTAATATCACAATCAGTGTTGCGGAAAGATACTTTTAAAAGTAATGCATTACAATATTGCATTACTCCCTAAAAAAGTAACTAATTACGTTACTTAGTTACTTTTTATGGAAAGTAATTACGTGACTTTCGAGTTACTTTTCAAATCTGGGCAGGGCTTTGTTTTTAATATAAAAAAGTTATTTTACAAATGTAAAAGCCCTTTCACAACAAAAGTGAAATGAATAGGAAATGTAAATTCATGTAAATTCATGTCTGTACAGTAGCGCAGCTCAAACAAATTGCATGAAGAATATGATGCAGAAGAAGAAAGTTCAACACGATTCAGCAATAACAAAAATGAAACACAAATGTGTCATTTTTTGCTTAGTATGGTTGAATTTGATCATTGAAGTTCAGTAGCAAAGACATGGGTTAATAAAATGGGATTAAATGCATAAATGATTTGTGAATTTGTCTTGTTTGTGTAATATTAAAGTTTGCATTTGACTGCTTTTATTCATTTTGAGGAATACAGAATCTGTTTTTGTGCAGGTGAGATGAGTAAATACATGTTCATATTTAGTCTAGAGCTACAGTAAGCATCATGTTCACACAGTGCACACAACGCCTATGCACTTACTCACAATTTCTCTCAACATGGCAACACGAGAGTTGTCAGTCAATACATGGGAAACAAAGTAACTGGAGTTACTTATTTGAAAAAGTAACGATAGTAACTTAAAGTAAAGATATTTCCTTCTAAATTAAAAAATAATGCGGTACTTTACTAGTTACTTTAAAAAAAGTGATCTGATTACGTAACTTGTAATGTGTTACCCCCAACACTGATCACAATATTGTGCTTTACAAACAAATGCTTTCAACACTTTCACTTTGCTGTGAGTGAAGCTCGACCCTTCTGCTCGAGTTCCATAGTTCCCGTGAGTGATATCAATCTTCCTAAACTCGGACGCTTGATCAAATATTCATAAGCCTGATAAATAATTAAGCAACCATGTCTAGCCCCTGCACTGCAGAGAGCTGGATATCACGTCCCACCGTGAAAGCACAGGAAACGGGCCGAGTATAAATGGATTCCCATAGTTACAGCCATCAGCAGAATCTCAAAAACAGTTTGCAATACTAATGCAAATACAAAAAACTACTAGTCTGTGGACTACAGTAGATCTGCAGTAGTCACAATACAGATAACGGCTGTTTTCTGGACCGGAATTTATCCTGAGATCATGTGATGAGCTCAGCAGTTGGTATATTGACATATTCATCACTGTTTTACAAAGAGCAGAAACTTCCCATTTTAAGCCTGAGAGAAATCCATCATCATGAAAAGCTACGCTTAACATAAGGGTTTTTTTTTTTGTCTATGGAAGCACTTTTTATTGTAGCAGCATAATCACTTACAGTACTCGTAGTTTAAATCCCTTGCTGTATAATTCTTAATCTGTATGAATGTATGTGCTTGTTAATCGCTGTTATTTTGATCTCCTGGCTTTACAGCTTTACCCTTAATGAATTACTCATATAAATGAAACCAAATGACTTCCTCAACACTGGATTGTATAGACACTGCACTACATTGAAAAAAAAATTGTATTTAGCAAAAAAATACCTTGACCTACTTAAATAAAACATTGTTAAAATAAATTCAATCGAGAAGCAAAATATAAATGTGACTGAGATATTAAGATATAAAAAAACAATAGTGAATATTTTCAGAATAGTAAAAAAGTTTGATCTTTAAGATTATTTTCTAGTTTTTATTTTAGCATAAATTTAAGCATTTATGCCTAAAAACATGAAAAATTCTTAAACTTTATTCAAGATTCTCTCAAGTATTAATATTTAAAAAAATTTGCTTTTCAGGTACAAATCCATTCAAAAGTTTGGGGTCAAACGGTGTTTTTTTTATTTTTTTAAGGAAAAATATTCAGCAATGACACATTAAATTGATCTAAAGTGACAGTAAGCAGCACAACTGTTTTCAGAAATTGATAATAACAATAAATGTTTCTTGAGCATCGAATCAGCCTATTAGAATGATTTCTGAAGGATCATGTGACACTAAAGACTGCTGAACAGCCGTACTGTTTTTACTCTATTTTGATCGAATAAATACAGCCTTGGTGAGCATAAGAGACTTCTTTCAAAAACATTTGAAAATTCTACCAATCCCAAACTTCTGAACAGTGTAAATTGACAAGGTTTTCCTGTTAAAATAAAAACAAATATGTCAGAAAACTTGACATACAGCATCATGTTTAAAAAAGATCAAAATATGTACTCCAGACTACTTTGCATAAAATGCTCAGTGACATAATAAACATGGTTTAACTTTGAGTAGAAAAAATGCATTGGTTGGCTTGCTAAATACAGCAGATTTTGAGGATACAATACTTTCTCAATAAACAAACTTGAGTCACTGTCATCCCCTAAGGGACTGACGTTTGTTGTTTTTCTAGAGCTTTACCATGATTCCTATTCATAACCTCAATAACAACCACTTTGTTATAACAATGCCATTTGACGTAATGCACGCATTCTCCCCACGGAAAGTAGGAATCGCCATCCGCCTGCTTAGATTCAAGAACTAATTACGAACCACTGCCGTGTAATTATCCACAGCGCTCAAACACAAACGAGAGTAGCAGAACTGAATAATTTAAAGTTTGGTATCAGCGGATGTGGCCCATAGCTGCCGGAATGGAGTCATGTTATACTAACCCTGATTCTACTGTAGTTTACACAATGCTTTATAAGGCCCTGCTCATTGTTTTACTGTTCTGGCAAAGTTAATGTGCAACATACTTATCAGTGAGTTTACTGAAGGTAATTAACAACAGGATTGTCTAGGAAATGAACTCGTTGCTAAAATGTGTGAGGCCTTTTCACAGGCCCAGATGGGTTGACTAATTATGACAATGACAGTTCATTAGCACACAACACCGATAGACACAGCATGAGATGCACACACAACCTCACACACTTATAATCACGCTCTCGGTTTTCACACTTCTCTTTTACCTCCACACGATACCGGCCTACACATTTTACACTTAAATGAAAGCTAAAGCATAAAGAAGAGAGATATTGTCAGGATTTTTGATGTGCATGATGTGTGTATAGAACAACGCAAAGACAGAAGTAGAGACAGATATATCCACTGGCTTGTGTATAATCTTCTCATGCGTGTTATTTTGGCATTTTCATGCTCATTACATATAGGCCTGTCGCAATAATCAATATATCGACTTATCGCGCAATATATGTACATGACCTCAATAATTTTTGGTGACGCAATATATCAGATGTTATCGTGACAGGCCTAATTACATAACCACCAGCCCCTTCATACACAGGATCACTACATAAACAGCTAAGCAGAAAAACACTCAAAACCGGTCAGAGTGGCTAACCTCTTCTGGGTACGGACGAGATTCAACCGTACAATTACACAACACAGGTAATGGAGTTATTGATTCTGATGGTAAACATTCTGAAATGAGGTTCTATAAATGTCACATATTTATGAATGTGAGAGGAGAATAATCACTGTAGTGAGATATAGAGCTGAGAGATAAGAGCAACACTAGAATGACCAGTGCCCTATATGACACAGGAGATGAGGTCAAAGATCAGACCGACTTATAGGCTCGTAAGTTAGACACCATCCCGCTCAACAACAAATTAATTTTCATTTGAAAGTTGTGTAATATTTGTGTATTTATCTGCTTCATATTTGATTAATTATTTTTAAATTATTAAATTAAAATTAAATTATTCACCTGTAAATTTTATTTTAATTAATTCTGCTTTCTATCAAATATCATGTATGTACACTACCGTAAAGTTTTTTTTTTAAAGAAATTATTACTGTTATTCAACAAGGATGCATTTAATTGATCAAAAAGACATTTAAGAAGTCACTAACAGATTTCCGTTTCACATAAATGCTGTTCTTTTGAACTTTCCATGCAACAAAGAATCCTGAAAAAGATGTATCAGGTTTACACAAAAATATTAAGCAGCTCAACTGTTTTCACCATCAAATCAGCATATGAGAATGATTTCTGAAGGATCATGTGATGCTGAAGACTGGAGTAATGACCGCTGACAATTCAGCTTTGCCACCACAGGACTAAATTATACTTTAAAATATTTTAATATGTTTTTGTACTATATTGTACACTGTTCTTGTCTGTTAGTTTATTTGAAGGCTTTCATTTTTGTATTGCAGTTTTTATTGTAATAATATTTCACAATATTACTCTTTTTACTGTATTTTTAATAAAATAAATGCAGTCTTGGTGAGCATAAGAGGCTTCTTTCAAAAACATTTTAAAAATGTTGAACAGTAGTGTATATTTACAGTACTTAGTATTATCATAAAAGTTCTGATTATGAAACATCTCATATGTTCCATAAATGCAGAAATAGGCTATACAAACATCATTGGGGAAGCTGAGGGATGTCTTGCATAACAATACCTAAAATGTGATCTAAATTTATATTACCAGCTGGTTCTAATGCAGTGACATACTTCATGAAATCCGGAGCAAAACCGAGCCACACTGAGGACCAGTGTTGGGGGTAACGCATTACAAGTAACGCGAGTTACGTAATCAGATTACTTTTTTCAAGTAACTAGTAAAGTAACGCATTAGACTACAGTTACCTCACTAACTCCAATCAGGGCCAGTCACTGTCACCATGGCAACCTAATGTCGCATCCCTTTGTTCACTCACTTAACACCTGACATGACCCTACAAGATAGGTGTAAATTAAACTGGAACTGGCAGAGAAGATACAAATATGAAACACATTCAAGGTTTATGTAAAAATCACATGACTACAACTATAGCTTGCAGTGTTCCATTTAGAATAATACACTCCTGTCCATGTGTTTCCTGTTGGAAAATCGTTGTGTTTTGGAACACGGTAGCTAGTTTCTAACTGGTCATGCTAAACCAAGATTGGTAGCTGGTTTGCTGATTGCCCAAGATGATCCACCAGTGTGGACCTATTAGAAACCAAAACACATCGACCAGCTTAAACTGTATTTCCCAGTAGGGTTTGGAGGCCTCATAACCTCTTTTCCTTTAAACAGACACAATCTCATACACAAAACACATCCAAGCAGCTACTACTCCTTCAACTGTCCACTTAATCTGTCACCTGTGAAACACAACGCTGACCACAACATCTTCAAAACAGGACAATACTGAGGACAATCAATATATCCACACACCATCTTTCAGCTACACACACACACAAGTGCAAGACTACCAAGGGAAAAACATGAGCTGACAGCAACACAGCTGAGAGCTTAGAGATGGAGAGAAACAGAATGAAAAGGCATAGAAGGACATAAACATCTCAGATGAAAGGATACAGGCAAACTATTGCTGGAAATCTCCCAAAACAGGTCAGAAAAGGCAGACAGAATAAAAGAAGAGAGACAGAAAGAACATGTAGCAAACACTTTCTAAACCAACACACATCTATAGCAAAAGCATGCCTGTCACTCACTCACACACACACACACACACACACACACACACACAAGAAGAGAGACAGAAAGAACATGTAGCAAACACTTTCTAAACCAACACACATCTATAGCAAAGCATGCCTGTCACTCACTCACACACTCACTCACTCACTCACTCACTCGCTTGCACACACACACACACATTGTCTTATGATTCAATCTGTCCCACATACATACAGTAAACAGAGCTGATGCAGCCGAAGCATCCACTCTCTCCTCCCTGGTTCCTGCCAGCTGTCTGGACTATGGCCACTGTCATCCCCCTCTCGTTTAAATATCCCTGACACATGTCTGGACCGTACCACCTAGTCTTCAGGGGCAGGGGAGCTCAACAGCATCACTGCTGTCTCTGTGACAGAGTGGGCTAAACAGTGTCTCTCTACACCCCCATGTCCTTCACCTCCGTGACGCGTTAGACTGCAGTGCATGCGAAAACGCTGGAGGATGTTTTGAGAAAGGGACGGAGAAAGAGAGACTCCCTTGGAAGCTGAAATAGAGGTCATCACAGATTTTGTAGTTTTTTTTGTTAACAGAATAAGAAACTAGTATTGGACGACGAGACTGATAGAAGGTCTGGCCAATTTAAACAGTCATCAAGATAATGGGTTTGTCATTATACTGGAGCTGTCACCAAACCATCACTGTCAACAGAATATTGAGCGGAGCATTACTGTGGATGAATTGTGTAATCTGCTTTGTCGCTTAAACCCATATAGAGTGTAAATGATTCTGCTCTTGTATCCAGAGGGGTTGAGAGGTATTTCTGATCATCTGAAGCTGTTTAATCAGAGGGAACAATAGCATCCCAGAATCCTGCTCCTCTTTTAGAGGAAAAGGGCTTTGATGGAAACATCAGAGAGAGAAAAAGAGACAAAGATTGCACTGATGAGGTTTTTGTGAGCCTCTGGAGACCAATTACTTTTTTTTTTTTTTCCTGTGATTGAAGGCCTTTGTTTGGGGGAAATAAAATAAAATAAATATAAAATAAAATAAACATCCACCTATACCGTGCCTTTTTTCATGTTTTGTTATGTTGCAGCCTTATGTTAAACTGCTTTAAATTACTTTTTCCCCCACATCAATCTACACTTCATACACCATAATGGCAAAGCAAAAACAGAATTGTAACAACGTTGTAAATTTATATATGTAACGGAGTTAAAATAATTCGTTAAATTCATGCATAAATTGGGAAAACTCCCATTGGCTGTTGCATCACTCATTGCGCACATGATGTTGCGGGGCGGAGCTATCGCACGTGCTGAAGTGTGTAGCGGCGCCATTTTAGGGCTGCATTCTTCCCGTTCTGTCTGTCTTTTATACAAAATATGTAAAATATTGGTCACTTAAGTTTATAGTTTCTCTGTGTTAAGGTGAATTGACTGTATTAGTGTTTTGTTTTATTTTATTTAATGTGTGCTTTATTTTGAGGTTTTTGCCCACTATGTGTGCACTTTAGAGAAAATGTCAGCAGCAGAGTCTCCCTGCTGCTAAGACTTCTCATGCGACATTGATGCAATGTATTCTAACCAGCCTTTTGGTCGTGTTTGTCCCAGTTTTGTCTGTCAGGCCCAGTAAAGCATCCTTGAGTGACCATCCACCTGATCTCAGTGTGAATTACTCCAACACACACACACAGTCACATTGGTGCCATGACCCGGATGGGAGTGAGTGTTAGGGGGGTGAGTGTAACGGAGGCCAGCGAGTAGGTGCTGTGCAGGTAAACCTCACTCCCCTGATCTCAAGAGACGCACTAGTGACTGAAGCTAGTGGCTGCAGTCTTTAGCCTCCTTGTTAGTGCGTCCGCCTCCCATGCCGGAGACCCGGGTTCGAGACCCACTCGGAGCGAGAACGAGGTGTGGTGGAGAGGACCCGGGAGAGAGGGGTTACATATATATATATAAAAAATTTTTTTTAAGTACATTGCATAAATATTCAACTCGGTACTTAGCTCAAGCACCTTTACTGACTCAAGTATTTTTGGGTATGATGCGACAGCGACAAGCTTTGGCAATTATCTGCCATTCTTCACCTCACCTGTTCACCTCTCAAGCTCTGTCAGGTTGGATGGGGGCAGACACACATTTTCAGGTTTCTCCAGAAATATTTGATTGGGTTCAATCCCAGGCTGTGGCTGGGCCACTCAAGGACATTCACAGAGTTGTCTGTAAGCCACTCTTGCTGTGTGCTTAGGGTCATTGTCCTGTTGGAAGGTGAACCTTCTGCCCAGTCTGAGGTTCCGAATGCTCTGGACTGGGTTTTCATTAAGGCTATCTCTATATTTTGCTGCACTGAGCGTTTCTTCTACTCTAACGAGTCCCT